>NC_047091.1:110162172-110483763 GCF_902459505.1 Geotrypetes seraphini
AATCAATCTACCCAAGTCGCACCTCATTCCAACTCAGCGACTTCAATTCATTGGAGCCATTCTGGATACTGTTCAGATGAGGGCGTTTCTTCCTCCAAACCGCCTTCACACCATTCTTCATCTCTGTCAGCAGGTGTTCCAGCAACCTTCCATCTCTGCGAATCACATGATGGTGCTCTTGGGACACATGGCCTCCACAGTACATGTCACTCCCTTCGCACGTCTCCACCTGCGTACTCCTCAATGGACCCTAGCGACTCAGTGGTCACAAGCGACGGATCCTTGTTCACGACACATATCTGTGACCTCGTCTCTTCGACAGTCGCTTCTTTGGTGGTTGAAATCATCAAATCTATCCAGAGGTCTACTGTTCCATCTACCTCCTCATCAACTGGTCATCACCACGGATTCCTCCCCCTATGCATGGGGAGCTCACTTGAACGAGTTCCAAACTCAGGGGTTTTGGACCACCCAGGAAAAGAAACACCACATCAATTTCCTGGAACTCAGAGCGATGTTTTACGCCCTCAAAGCTTTCCAACATCTCCTTTTTCCTCAGGTTCTTCTCATTTGCACAGACAACCAAGTTGCAATGTACTACATCAACAAACAGGGAGGGACGGGATCCCGTCCCTTATGTCAGGAAGCTCAAAGGATTTGGACCTGGGCGACTGCTCGTCACCTATTCCTGAAGGCAGTCTACATCCAGGGGGAACAGAATTGCTTAGCAGACAATCTCAGCAGAATCCTTCAACCTCACGAATGGACTCTCGATCCCTCGACTCTCCAGTTCATTTTCTCTCAATGGGGCACTCCTCAAGTGGATCTTTTTGCAGCTCCCCACAACCATCAACTGCCCCTGTTTTGCTCCAGACTTTACTCTCCTCACCGTCTGGAACCCGATGCATTTCTCCTAGATTGGACCAATCTCTTCCTTTATGCATTCCCTCCTCTTCCGCTCATGCTGCGCACCTTATTCAAGCTCAAGAGGGAACAAGCCACCATGATTCTCATCGCTCCACGGTGGCCCAGACAACATTGGTTTTCCCTTCTACTTCAACTCAGTTCCAGGGAACCCATACCTCTTCCTCTGTTTCCTTCACTGCTTACACAGAATCAGCAAACACTGCTTCATCCCAACTTACAGTCTCTGCACCTGACAGCTTGGTATCTCTCGGGCTGACTCCAGCTCATGCTCTCCTTTCTCAGCCTGTCCGTTCTATTATTGATGCCTCCAGGAAACCGTCTACTCTTCAATGTTACCAACAAAAGTGGTCTCGATTTTCTTCCTGGTGCCTGTTACATCACCATAATCCCATATCTACAGCAGTGGGACTGGTGTTGGACTATTTATTGTCCTTATCTGACTCTGGTCTTAAATCCTCTTCAATAAGGGTCCACCTTAGTGCCATTGCAGCTTTTCATGAGCCGATTCATGGAAAACCCCTCTCAGCTCATCCCTTAGTTTCAAGGTTCATGAAGGGTCTTTTCAATGTGAAACCACCTCTTAAAGCCCCTCCTGTTGTATGGGATCTGAATGTGGTTCTTTCTGCGTTGATGAAGCCTCCGTTCGAGCCGTTGGCCTCAACGCATTTTAAATTTTTAACTTGGAAAGTGGTCTTTCTAATAGCTCTCACTTCTGCCAGGAGGGTCAGTGAGCTCCATGCACTGGTGGCGGATCCACCTTTCAATGTTTTTCACCATGATAAGGTCGTTCTCCGCACACATCCCAAGTTCCTTCCTAAGGTTGTGTCTGAATTTCATCTTAACCAATCCATCGTTCTACCTGTTTTTTTCCCAAAGCCTCATTCTAATCCAGGTGAACAGGCTTTGCATACCTTGGATTGTAAACGTGCTCTGGCTTACTATCTTGATCGCACCAAACCTCACAGATCATCTCCTCAACTGTTTTTGTCATTTGATCCTAACAAGTTGGGTCATCCTGTATCTAAACGCACTCTGTCCAATTGGCTTGCTGCTTGCGTTTCTTTTTGTTATGCTCAGTCCGGCCTGACACTGGAAGGTTCTGTCATGGGCCACAAAATTAGAGCTATGGCAGCGTCTGTAGCTTTCCTCCGTTCCACTCCTATTGAGGAAATCTGCAAGGCTGCTACTTGGTCCTCAGTTCATACTTTTACATCTCATTATTGTCTGGATGCATTCTCCAGACGGGATGGACACTTGGCCAATCTGTTTTACAAAATTTATTTTCATAATGGCCAACCTTCCCTCCATCCCTCTTTTTGTTAGCTTGGAGGTCACCCATCAGTCAAGAATATGCTGCCTGCTTGTCCTGGGATAAAGCACAGTTACTTACCGTAACAGGTGTTATCCAGGGACAGCAGGCAGATATTCTTGCGTCCCTCCCACCTCCCCGGGTTGGCTTCTTAGCTGGCTTATCCTAACTGGGGACCGCGCGCCTCTGTCGGGCGGGAAGGCACTCGCGCATGCGCGGTGCGGCCTAGCTAGAACTTTCTAAAGTTCTTAGAGTGCAATCACTCTAAAATTGTCCGTACCGGGGCTCCGTCGGTGCCGTCACCCATCAGTCAAGAATATCTGCCTGCTGTCCCTGGATAACACCTGTTACGGTAAGTAACTGTGCTTTTTGGCACAGTCTGTTTGGTTATACTGTATTGTATCAAACATTAATTATGGAGGTTCAGATGTACATTTTAGTTTAGTGAAGCATTCTTTTCAATGGGGAGAATATGGCCACAAATAACTTAAAGTACTGAAAGATTTTATAATCCTCATTCTTAAGTAATCGCATGTCTGTCCTGTTGTTTTGTAAGCAGGATACTTACAGCTATGGGCGCTCTGTGTCTACAAGCAGTTATGAGAATAAGCAGTATTATCAGCCAGCTGCCTCTCAGTCTCAACACTCATCTACAGATTCCTACTACCAGTCAGGTAGGTGAAAAAGGACCCTGGATTGAAGGGAAGGGGAGGGTGTGAAAGTGACCAGCATTAGTTACTATGCCTCCATGGTAGACTACTTTTCAACTATTGAAACTGTCTAGCTGCAGTGTGCTCCCTTGGAATAAGTCGCTCCTTTTGTGTTCCTTATGTTTTTTTAATGTTCTAGGCCCATAGTTGAGCACCATAATCTTCCAGCATTATAATGGAAGCTTGTATCTGATGTCTGCTGTAAGCAAATAGCACCAAAGAAGCTTGAGTAAACTTTATAATTGCAATATGATTAATTTTCTGTCCTCACCAAAGGAATTAATGAGCAAAGTTATGTACAGTGATATGAAAAATATTCCCCTACCTGCTTCTGATTTCCCATATTATTGCATGTGTCATACTGAATGTTTCTGATCTTTAAATAAAATGTAATTTTAAACAAAGGGAATCTGAATAAACAAATAATAATGAAAAAAATGTCATTTATTTAAAACAGTTATCCAAGATGCATGTAAAAAAGTAAATGCCCCCTTAGTTAATCAACAAATTGAGTAAATTTAATCGATATGATACAGCTGGTTTGAACACAGCTAAGCTTCATTGCAGCCAACCCTTTTGAATCTAAATGTTATTATATATTGAATACCTTACTATAAGAGTGAAGTCATCACAAAATTTTGACAAGGACACAATGCCATGACCAAAGGAAATCCCAGAAGAGACGAGAAAAAAAAAGTTGTTCGGTCTGGAAAGGGTTACAAAGCCATTTTTAAAGTTCTGGGACTCCCTCAAAAGACAGAGAGCCATTATATCTAAATTAAGAAAATATGGTGCATCTTTCAGAAGTTGCCAGCCAGCCAAAATTATTCCAAGGTTGTAGTGATAACTCATCAGAAGCATGTCCAAAGAAACGCAGCCCTCTCTAGCCACAACCAAGGTCAGTGTTCATGATGGGAGTGTAGCAGGGCAGAAACCTCTGCTATCCTTTTGGAGGGGTGTAGCTGCAAAGCAATCTAAGTACACTGTTCATAGTTTGAAATGTATTTAGCAGTCTAAAATGATAGATAAAATAGAAGTCACAAGTATTAAGAATAAACAAAAAGAAGAAGAAAAAGATCACAAAATAGTATTTAATAAGTTTCCAGTTAAAAAATGCTAACAGGCCTAATGAGGAGTCCAGCCAGCGTGAGTCTTGCGACCCAGCTGGTATTCTGAAGCACTTGTATTTTTCTAGCCAAATTTGAGTATAATTTTTACTAAGCACTTTGGTGAATGAATAATTTGAGTTCATTTTGAACAAAATTGGTGACAACACATAGTATTTTGTTTGACAAAATTATATAAGAAGCATTTGGTTGCAGTTATTGCTGAAGGTGATGCAACCAGTTATTACAATTATTAAATTTAAGGGGGCAGTTACTTTTTCCACATCATCCACTACCAAAACCATCTTCTCTTGGCACTCCACCCTACAAAGACCCCTGACCCCAAAATCCACCCACCACACCAGTGGTCTTACATGGATCTCATCTGAACCCCATCCCCATTCTTAGGTTCAAGTTAGAGAATGACATGGGGGAAAAAGTCTGTCCCTGTCACTGCCCTGTCCCTGGACCACCATTCCCTTCACTGCCCCATCCCTGCAGCATCTATACAAACCTCAGTACTGCAATATTTAGTTTATTCCTTCCTTATAAATCAAAAGGTCTGGCTGCTGAACTAGAGAAAGAGATGTTCAGCTGTCAGGGCTTTGTCTATAAATTTTTATCAACACAACTAATATACTACTTTATCCTAAAGCAAAAAAAAGGAAATAAATAGAAATTTTTTTTTCTACCTTTGTTGTCTGGTTTCTGTTTTCTTCATTTTCTCATTCATTTCCTTCCGTCCACTGTCTGTCTTCTCTCAGCGTCTTCCATTTGCTTGTTACTGTGCCTCTCCCTTCACCCCCCCAATTGGTCTGGCACCCATCTTCTTTCCTCTGCTCCACCCATAGTCTGGCATCTCTTGTCTTCTCCCCACTGTCTTCTGTATTTCCCTTCCAGCGTCTTCTCCCCACCACCACCCTTCCCTCTCATCACCTCACCACCCTTCAGCACCCCCTTGCACAGCCCGAAAATCCCCTTCCCCCTTTACCTTCGCAGCGCGTTAGTAAAGTAAGTTGCTCATGCTGGCCGAGCTTGCCTGCCTGCAGTCGCGTGTGTGTGAGCGGAAGCTTCTCCTTTGATGCAACTGGAAGTTGTGTCAGAGGAGAAGCTTCCACCCACACACACATGACTGCAGGCAGGCAGGCTCGGCAGGCTTGAGCAACTTACTTTACTAATGTGCCGCAAAGGTAAGGGGGGAGGGAGGAAGATAGATTTGGTAGCTAGGAAGGAGGGATGGGGCCGCGCACGATCCCTCCCTTAACTGCGTGGACAAGGCCATTCACCACTCCACGGGGCGGTGGATGGCCTTGTCCCTGTGCCCGCAGTGAGTGCTTCCCCCCCAACCATTTTGGCGGGTTACCCATGGCTAATTGCGGATAACAGCCACCGTGTCATTCTCTAGTTCAAGTGCACTACCAGCAAAAGACAGCTTAAACAATACCTAGAAATCACACCAATCTAAAGCTTATTGCAAAAACAAATCATCCAAAGGAAGATAAAGCCTTTACTCCGGTCCCCTGCATGTATGTCAATGCAAGATTAGTGGAAAACAAACTGTCCCTTCTAAACGAACTGATCTCGACAAAGACCTGGAGCTAGCCTTTCTCGTTGAAACATGCCTAAAAGAACCAAACAGTCCAGAACTGCCCCACCTCTGTCCACCAGGATATATCATCATCCAAATTCTTAGAATAAACAGGCGTGAGGATGGCGTAGCCATAATCTACATCTACAAGAACACATACAATATCACCCTGATGGATTCCACCCATCTCGATCTTGAATATATAACATGGAAGATGGAAGACAAGCCCAACTCCACTGTGAACAACATTGGTATCCTACTGGTATACAGACCACCCAACTCCCAATCAAGTGCAAATACAAAATTGCTAGAAATAATATCAAGCCTTGCCTGCCAATATTCTTGGGGATATCAACATAACTCTTGAGTCCTCCAGCAATAATGATGCCAAAACTTCAAAAAAATGCTAGAAGATAACCAAATCACTATCGTGCCAACAGGCCCCACACATGAAAAAGGTCACACTCTAGTCTTACTTGCATCCACACCCTCCAGTCTCACCTTCAACATCAAATGGACCCTGGTCCCCTGATCAGACAACTAGCTCCTCAACTTTAACCGGAACCTCGTAGTAGGAAGTCAGAATCACAAAACCCCCAAAAGAGAAAAGCTGGCACAAAGAAAAATAAATCCTACCATTTTCTGGAACAAAGTTACTGAGTCCTTGACTACCCCATTGGACTGCATGAATACAATGCTATCGAGCTGGAACACAACCATTACAAACACCCTAGATGCCCTTGTCCCTCAACACCCTCGCAAAATAAAACAAAACCTCCCCCTGGTTTACTGAAAACCGAAAAACAATTGTGCCAAAGGCTAGAACGTAAATGGTAGAAGAGTAAAATCACCTGACTACAAAACACAATGGAGGATGGCAATAAATAAATACAAATACAGCATCTCTGAAGCTAAGAAGAGCTACTACGCCAGTGAAATAGAACAGGGTTTCTCAACGTGCTGTGCGCATACCCAGGGGGTACATGGGCAGCTCGTTGGGGGTATGCGGGCTGACCACCGCCTGACTGCTGCCGCCGCAACTGCAGGAGGGGAAGGGCCAGGAGCATGCAGCGATTGCATGCTGTTGGCCCACAAACCTTCCCCGACGTCAATTCTGACAGGGGAAGGCTTGTGGCCCAGTGGCGTGCAATTGCTGCATGCTCCTGGCCCTTCCCTTCCTGGATTTTCTGCAGCTGTGGGTGGTGAGCAGTGGTGGACTGTGGGGGGGGGGGGAGGAAGAATTGGCGACGGGTAGGCCAGGCTTCGACCACACAGGCAGACTGGCTTCGGCGTGGCAGAGAGGAAGGCAGGCTGGCTTTGGGGGAGGGTTGGGACAAAGGCTGGGAGGCAATGAGGGGGACATAGGAAGGAGGGAGGGAGAAGGAAGGAGAGAGAGAGGTAGAGAAAGACTGGGAGGGGAGGGTGGTTGTAAGCAGAAGAAAAACAGAGAGAAAGGACTGGACCAAAGGGGAAAGACAGGAGGTAGATGCTGGATTATGGGAGGTGCTGACAGAGGGGGAGAGACCCTGAGGAAGAACAGAGAGATGTACGATCATAACAGAGGAGGGAGAGAAAGACCTGGATCCAAAGGGGATAGGGCTAGATTGTGAAAGACATGTTGGATATGAAAGAAATATTGCATGCACAGTCAGAAGGAAGTGCAACCAGAAACTCATGAAATCACCAGACAGCAAATAATAATAACTTTATGTTTTTAAGATGATGTTATAAGAAATACAAGTGATGTTTTTAAGGTTAAATGGTGTAATATTGTGTCCTTGATGTAAGATGGAAAAATGAATAAAGAATTTGAAAAAAAAAACAAAAAACAAACTTTATTTTCTATACCGCCAACACCCAAAGAGTTCTAGGCGGTTTACAAGTAGAACTGGACATTCAGTGATGAGATACAAATATGTAAAAAGCACAGATACAGTAAAAGGTAGGAAAATGATTTTATTTTCAATTTAGTAATCAAAATGTCAGTTTTGAGAATTTATATCTGTACTATATTTGCCTATTTTTCTATAGTTGTTACTGAAATGACGTTGCATATTTTAAAGTCATCTGCCTTGACATCTTTGAAAAACCCCTGAATATAAATGATAATTAATATTTTCTCTGTGTACAGTGTGCTTTTAAAAAAAAAAAAAATTGGATACCTTTATGTATTAATAAGATTATATTGTGTGCATATGAAAAATGGATGGAAGAAATTGCATTACAATTAGTATTATTATGGGGGTGGAGTCGGGCGGAGTTTGGCTGGGGTACTTGGTTGGTATTTGTTAGTCTTAGGGGGTACTTGGCTTAAAGGTTTGGAAACACTGAAATAGAAAACAAAACATTAGACAACAAGAAACTGTTTAATCTTGTACGGCATTTGACACCTCCCCAAAACAGGACACCACAGGTTACCACAATCAACCAACAGCCCAAGACCTTGCTGACTTCTTTCTCAATAAGATCAAATCAGTCTAAACATAAGTTGCCAAAATGACCATCACCCAAAATCTAAAGCACCACACACACGAAAATCCCATAGAACCCTGCAATGCTGACTGAATATGGAATTCTATTACCTCATTATCAACCTCTGAGAGAAAAGAACTACTAAACAAGCTATCCACCTGTTGCAGTGCCTTGGACAACTGTCTCTCCTACCTCTTCTCTACTGCACCTGATATAATCACCACTTGGATTACCCAGCTCCTAAACTTAATTCTAAACCAAGGCAAACTTCCAGAAGAAATGGGAAAAACAGCACTCGCGCCAATATATAAATCACCGAATGCAGACCTCTCCACTCCCTCTAACTATAGACCCATTGCTGGCATTCCCATACTTGCTGAACTCCTAGAAACCCATGTAAGCAAACAACTTTCAACATATATTGAACAATACTCCTGCTTACAGCCCTTGCAATTCGGATTCTAATTGCAGCACAGAACCTCTAACCCTGACCATGAAAATCAAGCAGTTATTAAGCATAGGTCAGCCAGCAGCCCTTCTCCAATTTGACATCTCCGCTACCTTCAACTCGGTGGATCACCACCTCCTCCAAAATAGGAGTGACAGATACTGCACTAAATTGGTTTTAAAGAATGTCTCATAAAAAGAGAATACCTCGTCAAGAAAGATGACACTGGAAGGCCTTCTCAGGGCTCTCCACTATCCCCAATACTATTTAACCTATTTATGAGTTCACTTGGAAATACTACCATATGCAATACTTGGGAAATACATATGCAGATGACATTCTTCTCCTCATCCCAATAACTAGCAACCAATCTGACAAAGCCCCAAAAATCTCGGACAACATAAATAAAATACAAACATGATCAACAAACTAAAACTAAATGCATCAAAACCCAAAATTCTTTGGTTTCATACTACACAACAAACAGCTATGACAAACATCACTCTCCAAGTAGGTAACACTCTTGCAGTAGACAAATCCTTCAAAGTTCTAGGCTTTATTTTAGACTCCATTCTATCCCTGGTGCTGCAAATCTCTAACCGCTAGAGGAAAACCTTCACTATGAGACAACTAAGACTCATCAAACCATGCTTCCATTAACAACACTTTGCCCTGCTCATGCAGATGCTGATCCTCTCACAACTAGACTACTGGTACTCCATCTATGTTGGTATCAACATTACCCTTATCCGCAAACTGCAGCTCATACAAAACATGGCAATAAGACTCATATTCAGGCTGGCTATCTGTCTCATTTCAAATATAATTCAAAATATCCTGCATTATGCACCTCATACTCAATGGAAGCTCTGCCGCATCACTAATTCACTTATTCACCATGGCATGGTCCATTTCACCCAGAAATCTCGACAGTGCATTTGAATATCCCTACAACAAAAAAACCTCAAGTATAAATGCGTATTCCACTCGGTGTTCACATTCTCTGGTATGAAAGCATGAAACGACCTCCCAACAACCATCAGATCTGAATCAAATTACTTCACGTTTCGCAAGAAACTAAAGACCTTTCTTTTCAACTCCATAAACTCTACCGCTAGTTAATGACTGCAACAGACTGTAACTACCTCATGGCATCTCTCATAGAATTATATTAGCTTTCTTACTGTATGTAATCCTCCCCTATATGCTCAGTTAATGTACTTCCGCACCTCTAAGCTATACCAATTGCCTCTTTAAATGCAAGACATGACAATCTCTATCTCCCAAAACCCAAAGTCTTATAATCCAAGTTTCCAAGATAAATAAAAAATTTGCTATCCCGCACCTAGGGAGTTGGCCTTCAGAGTGGCTTACAATCTAAAAACCATATATAATAAAAATAAAATTCAAATTCACATGAAATAAAAGGAAAAAGGAAAGAACTACAATTGTAATAGGAAAAGTAGAAGGTAAACATATTAGGAGGATTTTTTCTGTTTAACATAATACCAGCAGCGCTGCCTAGTAATACCACAATTAATATTCATCAGAAAAAAGATACTTTTTCTGGTCTGTTTTAAACCTATCAATAGAGGTTATTAATTGAAGTGATAATGAAACATAGAAACATAGAAACAATAGACGGCAGATAAGGGCCCACGGCCCATCTAGTCTGCCCACCTTAATGTCCCTCCGCTACCTTTGCCCTGTGAATAGATCCCATGTGCCGATCCCATTTGGCCTTAAAATCAGGCACGCTGCTGGCCTCAATCACCTGTAGTGGAAGACTATTCCAGCGATCAACCACTCTTTCAGTGAAAAAGAATTTCCTGGTGTCACCTCGTAGTTTCCCGCCCCTGATTTTCAACGGATGCCCTCTTGTTGTCGTGGGACCCTTGAAAAAGAAGATATCTTCCTCCGCCTCGATGCGGCCCGTAAGATACTTGAACGTCTCGATCATGTCCCCCCTCTCTCTGCGCTCCTCGAGCGAGTATAGCTGTAATTTGTCAAGCCGTTTTTCGTATGGTAGATCCTTGAGTCCCGAGACCATCCGGGTGGCCATTCTTTGCACCGACTCCAGTCTCAGCACATCCTTGCGATAATGCGGCCTCCAGAATTGCACACAGTATTCCAGGTGGGGCCTCACCATGGATCTATACAATGGCATAATGACTTCCGCCTTGGTAAAGAATTCCAATACTTTGGACCATTAACAGAAAAAATAGCATCTCTGATGTGTTCATCCTATATCCCAATAATATGGAACTTTGAGGAGGAGTTTGTACACTGATCTTAAAGTTCTTACTGATGTATACAGGCTTAACAAATGTACAAGATAAGGTGGCTCTTCTGTGGTTAATACATTGAAAGTTATTAACAGTATATAATCTTATTAACAACACATAATGATAAACTACACAAAGCACACTGTATGTTTCTCAACAGTCATGCCTACCAGAACACAGATAACCCCTATGTCAGGGGTGCCCAATACGTTGATTGCGATCGACCGGTAGATCGGGAAGGCAATGCGAGTCAATGGCGGAGCCCATCCCGGGCTCCATGATAGACTCGTGTTGCCGTCCTGATCTATCGGGCCGATCAGCCTTCTTCTCCCCGACGTCCCCTACTGCCGCTCCAAGCTCTCCCTGCAGAAGCGTCGGACTTACCAGCATTCCACTCCCCGATGTCAATTCTGACATCAGAGAGGAAGTTCTGGGCCAGCCAATCGCTGCCTGGCTGGCCCAGAACTTCCTCTCCGACATCAGAATTGACGTCGGGGAGCGGAATGCTGGTCAGCGCGACACTTCTGCAGGGAGAGCTGGGGGCGGTGGTGGCTTGGGGGCCTGTTCCCCATTGGTGGTGGTGGCAAACCTAGTGGCTTGGGGGAGGGCAGGGAGAAAGAAAGAAAGGGGGGGGGCAAGGAGACAAAGAAAGAAGGGAAACAAAGAAAGGGGGAACAGGGAGACAGAAAGAAAAAGTTGGGGGAGAGAATGAGGTCTGGAGGAGAGAAAGCATACAGGAGGCTTAAAGAAGGGAAGAAATATTGGATGCACAGTCAGAAGAATAAAATGCAACTGATGAAATTACCAGACTGATGAAATTACCAGACAACAAAGATAGGAAAAATGATTTTATTTTCAATTTAGTGATCAAAATGTGTCTGTTTTGAGAATTTATATCTGCTGTCGATAGTTTGCACTATGGCTCCCTTTTACTAAATTGCAATAGCGGTTTTTAGCGCAGGGAGCCTATGAGCATCGAGAGCAGCCGGGGCATTCAGCGCAGCTCCCTGAGCTAAAAATTGCTATCGTGCTTTAGTAAAATTGGAGGGGGTATTTTTGTATGGTTGTTACTGAGGTGACATTGAATAGAGTCATCTGCCTTGACCTGATAATTAACATTTTCTCTGCCTTTCAGTGTGCTTTGTGTTTTTTAAAATTGTTGGTAGATTATTTTGACTTGGTCATTTTAAAAGTAGCTTGCAAGCCCAAAAAGTGTGGGCACTAGTGCTGCTCCCGATTCAGGAAAATAAATTTTGATTCGATTCAGCCCATGAATCGATTTTTCGATTCAATTTTCCTGCCCAATTGGGTGTTTGTTTGTTTGTTATTTTTTTTCAAACATCCTGGTGGGTTTATTTTATACCTAAAATAATATAACCCTGTGGTATTATCTATAAATACAAACAATAGGAGTAGAATACCACTCTATCAGACCCTACACCTCAGTATACTCGAACTTTTATTATATAATTTTTATAAGCTTTTTGTTAAACTTTTTTAGACATACAACTACATAGCCTCAGAAATGGAGCCTACGCATAGCAACACAGTCATCAACCGGGAAAATCTGCGTAGTACACATGCTCCTGCTCCAATCATTGGCTTCTAAATCTAATATTATCAAACGTCTTCTTTAATTATTTAACTTACTAAAACTTAATAGAGTAGCCCCACACCATTCAGTGCTATAGAATTAATGACATTAATCTGGGTACTCAATATCAACTACTGTGTGTAAAGTCCAAATTTGAAAAACTCGACCAAGCAACTTATCTTGTTAGTTGAGTGTTCTTCATTGTCGAAGTTTAAGCAATAAAATTTTCAAAACATTCCGTTCGCCAACGCGGCCAGCGTTTCGCGGGTATACTATACAACCGCTGCGTCAGGGCCATCGGAACATTCACACACACATCCTAAATACGTGTACTCAGTCAACGCTTTCCAAACAGCATTTTGAAAATTTTATTGCTTAAACTTCGACAATGAAGAACACTCAACTAACAAGATAAGTTGCTTGGTCGAGTTTTTCAAATTTGGACTTTACACACAGTAGTTGATATTGAGTACCCAGATTAATGTCATTAATTCTATAGCACTGAATGGTGTGGGGCTACTCTATTAAGTTTTAGTAAGTTAAATAATTAAAGAAGACGTTTGATAATATTAGATTTAGAAGCCAATGATTGGAGCAGGAGCATGTGTACTACGCAGATTTTCCCGGTTGATGACTGTGTTGCTATGCGTAGGCTCCATTTCTGAGGCTATGTAGTTGTATGTCTAAAAAAGTTTAACAAAAAGCTTATAAAAATTATATAATAAAAGTTCGAGTATACTGAGGTGTAGGGTCTGATAGAGTGGTATTCTACTCCTATTGTTTGGGTTTATTTTATAGCCTCTTCACCCCCTTTGCCTTCTCCTAACCACACTGGCGCTGTGGTGTAAACAAAATAAACAAACAAAAAAGACCTTCCTCTCTGTTAAATCCTAGCTCACGTTTGAGGTCTATCACCAGCCCTGGCAGGATACACGTTTCAAATCTGACATATTGTAATCACAAAACAGAAAATATAATTAGTTTTTCTACCTTTTGTCTTGTCATTATTCAAATCTTGTTGGTCCCAGGCTCTGGTTGTCTTCTGATAACTTGCTTGCCAGGGTCTCCTTCTTTCTGCATGCTAACCATCCATCTGCCATCTCCGTCTTCCCCTTCTGTTTCCCTTCCCTCCCCTGGAAGTCTGGCATCTTTCCTTTTTTTTCCTGTCCATCCACAGATCCACCTTTTCTCAACTACCCTTTCATCCAGCATCTCTCCCTCCTTCCCCACCACCCCAGGGTCCATCATGTCTCCCTTTCTGTTCCCAACTACCCTCCTATCCAGTATCTCTATCCCCCCTCCATACCATCCCTTGTGTTCAACTTCTCTCCTTTTGTGTTCCTTCCCTCCCTAAATCCAATTGTCCACCATATCTCTCCCTCTACTCTGTTTTATTTCTTCCCCCAAAATCCGGCATATGCACGTTTCTTTGAACCCCCTCCCTCCGTGTACTTCTACACCAGGGCTCCACTGAAGGCCTGCCTGTCCCCCCCTGAAGGCCTGTGCCACCATCCTTGAAGGCCTGTACCCCCCCTGCCTAGGCTACCCCACCATGCCCTGCCCCGCCCCGCCCGCATGTACCCATTTTCTTACTTCTTGTCCCCTTCTTGCTTCTTTACTTCTCCTCTTCACTGTTCTCTTTCCCTTTCTCCCACCAGACTTTTTTCTCTGCTTATTCCATCCCTCTCTCCAAATACTCTTTATCCTCTTTCCAACCCTATATTTCTCTTCCTGTCTCCTTTCTCATTCCCATCCTTTGTTCAGTACTTTTTCACTCCTTTATAGCCTAGTCCTATTGGCTATTCACTCCTTGCCTCCTTCCCATCAGCTCTCCTCTCAGGCTGCCTACACTTGATCTTTCTCTCTCTCTCTCTCTTTTTTTTTTTTTTTTTTAATCGTGCAGCAGTCTGATGGCAGCAGAAGAAATGCTGTGCTGCTGTGGGTCCAGTCTCATGGGAAGTGTTGCAGGATCCTCCTTTCCTCCCCCCGAAGCCTGCCTGCCTTCTCCCAAGCCGACCTGCCACTGGTTCTGCCTCCCGCCACTCACCCCCTGCCCGCCGCCGCTGCTAGCCGACTCCATTTAATACCTCCCCTGCTGCTGCCGCAACTCCAAAAGGGCCAGGCGTGTGCAGCGATAGCTCCCGGCAGTCCATAAGCCTTCCCCCGACATCAATTCTGACGGAGAGAAGGCTTATGGGCCGGCGGCGTGCAATTGCTGCATGCGCCTGGCTCTTTTGGAGTTGCGGTAGCGAGCGGAATTAAATGGAGCCAGCGGGCAGATTGCAAGCAGGCAAGGACCAACAGCAGCATTGTCTATAGAGGCAGAAGATATACACAGAAACACCACTGCCACCTGCACTCATCGTAGCAGCGCATCGGGCCCACCCTTTAATCTGGCCCTAAATGCGTGGCTAGGGGGGAAGCCGGAAACCATCACTTACTGATTGACCCTCCCCCTCCCCCGCTAAAGCAGGAGTGGCAGTGGCCGGCCAGCAAGAGGCAGCGCTGCCGCTCCTGCTTTAGGGGTCGAGGGGGGGGAGGGTCAGTAAGCGAATCAGGAGGCCGATTTTTTTTTTTTTTTTTTTTTAGTTTGGTTTGGTTTGGTTTTGAATCGATTTGAATCGGGCAGCACTAGTGGGCACCCTTGCCCTATGCAAATACGGGACCACAAGCTAAAAGTACTAATATATACAAATGAAACCCTAAGATGTAAGACTGCATGCAGAGAAATAGAAACAAATGCATTTCTTCCTGAACAGTGCAAAATATAGACAGCAGATGTAAATTGAAAATAAATTCTCAAAACTAAATTGTTGTTTTTTTTTGTTTAAATTATTTATTCATTTTTAAACTTTCATCAAGTGTACAAAAATTCATAATAAACATAATTAATTTAACCACTTGAACATCTTATCATTATAACCTATAAATACAAATGTAACCCACCCACCCTCCCTCAAAGCCCATAAATCATTATAAGATCATATACTTGAAACCCTCCCCCCACCCAATACTAAGTGGTGTATAATTAATAGAAAAATGGCATTTAATCATGACAAAAAGATGTTAATGGCTCCCATATTTTAATAAAATTTTTATAATTTCCCTTCTGTACCGCTAATGATCTTTCTATTCTATATATGTGACATAATGAATTCCATCAAAAATTAAAATTAAGCCTCTTATAATCTTTCCAATTATTAGTAATATGTTGGATGGTAACTCCCGTCATGATCATTAAAAGTTTATTATTAGACGATGATATCCGACTCTTTTTTCTTATAGACATTCCAAATATCACAGTATCATAAGATAACGCTACATGTTTTCCAATAAACAATTTACTTGATCCCAGATTGAGTACCAAAAGGCTAAGATATGGGGACAATAAAACAAAAGATGATCCAAAGTCCCTACATCCAGATTACAATGCCAGCATCTATTAGACAAGGAACTATTTAATTTTTGTAATCTAACTGGGGTCCAAAATTCTCTATGTAACAAAAAAAACCAAGTTTGTCTCATAGATGCTGACATTGTACATCTCATTTTCCAAGACCAAATTTGTGGCCATTGAGATGCTGAAATCTGATGCTTAATCTCAATGCTCCAAATATCCCTAAGACCATTTTTAGGTTTTTTAAAAAATCAAATCACTAATTGTTTTATACCACTGCGCGGCCTGGTGACCCAGAAAGTCCGCCTGAAAACATAAAAATTCCATACTGAACTGAGTATTAAGAGTTTTCCATTCAGGGAACCCTGCCTGAATGGCCTGCTTTAACTGCAACCAACGAAAACATTATGATTTATGAAGCCCAAATTTATGTTGCAATTGTGTAAAATCAAGCAGTTATTGTCTCAAAATTAAATTGAAAATAAAATTATTTCTCCTACCTTTGTTGTCTGGTGATTTTGTTTTTCAAACCATCTTTTCCCAGTCTCTGGCTGTACTTCCTTCTGTCTGCGCTCTTAACTGTGTATCCAAGGCCACCTTATCTATTTGCTGGTTTTCTCTTCTTTCTTTCTGCCATATATCCATCTTTAGCATTAACTTTGAACATTCAACTTTCTTCCATTTTTCTGCTTTCTTCTCAAAATCTATCTACTGCTTCAAGTGATGTTGTATATTAAATGATGATTTTATTGTACACTTGTTGAAAGATTTTTCTTTTTTTAATAAATCTTTATTCGTTTTCAAAAATTACAAGTGTACAATAATCCATCAGAAATATATTAATTAATCACTTGACAATCTTATTTGTAATCTTCCAAATACATAAATATAAAAGAATCCCACCCCTCCCTCCCATATACTAATAATTAACAATTATCAATTACTATCATTCATACTCCCACCCTCCCTCTATCTTTTCCAATACTGATGTGTTTAAGATGTCTGATCATTTGAATAAATAATCAATGGCCCCCAAATCTTTTTAAACTTATAATTACCTTGTTGTATAGCAAGCACCCTTTCCATTTTATAAATATGGCATACTGAATTCCACCAAAAAGTATAATTTAATTTAGTATAATCTTTCCAATTTCCTGTAATCTGCTGAATGGCAACCCCTGTTAATATTAATAAAAGTTTATTATTATTCGCTGAAATTTGGCTTTTAAATCTCATTGATGTACCAAATAATACAGTATCATATGAAAGGCCAACATTATTTTCTAACAAAGAATTAATTTGGGGCCAAATTACTGTATTTTCACATAGATAACGCGCACCCGTGTAAAACGCGCACACGGGTATAGCGCGCGAAAAACACAAATTTATGTACAGAAATTTTTGTATACCGCGCATGCTGCCCAACTCTCCCGTCGCTGCCCGACTCTCCTTTCACCCGCCCCGACTCTCCTCTGGCCACCCCGACTCTCTTTTCGCCCGCCCCGACTCTCCTCTCCCCCTTGAAGTCCTGTCCCCACCCTGAAAACCTGATGCCTCCCCCGACGTCCGAATCACCCCCCCCCTCGCAGCACCGCTCGCACCCCCACCCCGAAGGACCGCTCGCACGCACCCGCACCCCCACCCCGAAGGACCACTCGCACGCACTCCCACTCGCACCCGCACCCCCACCTTGAATGACCACTCGCACCCCCACAGCCTCCCGACCCCCCCCATCATGTAGAAGCTCCTACCGGTGTCCTGCTGCTTCGTCTTGGCGGTCCCGACTCCCCGACACGATCGGGGCAAGAGGGAGCTCAAGCCGTCTTGCCCCAGCCAACCGCGGCACCCCCGACACGATCGGGGCAAGAGGGAGCTCAAGCCCTCTTGCCCCCCCCGACTCCCCAACACATCGGGCAAAAGGGAGCCCAAGCCCTCTTACCCCGCCAACTCCCCGACAATATCGGGCCAGGAGGGAGCCCAAGTCCTCCTGGCCCTGGCAACCCCCCCCCTGCTAGTTGTTCGGGCCAGGAGGGAGCCCAAACCCTCCTGGCCACGGCGACCCCCTTCCCCCCACTCCGCACTACATTACGGGCAGGAGGGATCCCAGGCCCTCCTGCCCTCGACGCAAACCCCCCTCCCCCCAACGCCCGCCCCCCCCAGCCAACCCGCGACCCCCCTGGCCATCCCCTACGACCCCCCCACCCCCCTTCCCCGTACCTTTGTGTAGTTGGCCGGACAGACGGGAGCCAAACCCGCCTGTCCGGCAGGCAGCCAACGACGGAATGAGGCCGGATTGGCCCATCCGTCCCAAAGCTCCGCCTAATGGTGAGGCCTAAGGCGCCTGGGCCAATCAGAATAGGCCCGGGAGCCTTAGGTCCCTCCTGGGGGCGGGGCCTTGGGCACATGGTCGGGTTGGGCCCATGTGCCTCAGGCCCCGCCCCCAGGTGGGACCTAAGGCTCCCGGGCCTATTCTGATTGGCCCAGGCATCTTAGGCCTCACCAGTAGGCGGAGTTTTGGGATGGATGGGCCAATCTGGCCTCATTCCGTCGTTGGCTGCCTGCCGGACAGGCGAGTTTGACTCCCGTCTGTCCGGCCAACTACACAAAGGTACGGGGAAGGCGGGTCGTGGGGGTCGGCTGGGGGGGGCGGTCGGAGGTTCTTGGGGGGGCGGTCATTGGGGGGAGGGGGGGGTTTGCGTCGAGGGCAGGAGGGCCTGGGATCCCTCCTGCCCGTAATGTAGTGCGGGGTGGGGGTAGGGGGTCGCCGTGGCCAGGTGGGTTTGGGCTCCCTCCTGGCCCGAACAACTAGCGGGGGGGGGGGTCGCCAGGGCCAGGAGGACTTGGGCTCCCTCCTGGCCCGATATTGTCGGGGAGTTGGGGAGTCGGCGAGGCAAGAGGGCTTAGGCTCCCTTTTGCCCCGATCGTGTCGGGGGGGGGGGGGGATAAGAGGGCCTGAGCTCCCTCTTGCCCCGATCATGTCGGGGGTGCCGCAGTTGGTTGAGGCAAGAGGGCTTGAGCTCCCTCTTTCCCCGATCGTGTCGGGTGTCGGGACCACCAAGAGGAAGCAGCAGGACACCGGTAGGAGCTTCTACATGAGGGGGGGGGGGGTCGGGAGGCTGTGGGGGTGCGAGCGGTCCTTCAGGGTGGGGGTGCGGGTGCGTGCGAGCAGTCCTTCGGGGGGGGGGTGCGAGCGGTCCTGCGGGGGGGGGGGGGTGAATCGGACGTCGGGGGGGGGGAACTATGTAAAAAAAATTTTGTACAACGCGCTCACGCATATAACGCGCAAGGATGTGCGCGGTACGTAAAAACCACGTATAACGCGCGCGTTATATGCGAGAAAATACGGTAACTTCCAAAAGGTATTTATATAGGAACAGAAAAATATCAAATGATCTAATGTCCCAGCTTCTAAAAGATTTAAAATGAATAAAGATATATTAAAAAAAATCTATCTACTGTTCCATGTCTTCCCTTCCCATCTATCCATGTGTACCATCTCCTTTCTCTTTCTTCTCCCCTATTCCCATCTATCCATAAGAAGCATTTCTTCTTATCTCTTCCCTGCTGCACCCATTGCTGTGCATATCTCCTCCCTTTGTCTCTTCTTCCCCTCCATCCTTGTGCATCATCTCTCCCATGGTCAGACAACTGCCTTCCCCCTTCCCCCCTCATATGGTCTGGCATCTCTCTCCTCTCTTTCCTATGGTCTGGCATCTCTCTCCTCTCTTTCCCATGGTCTGGCATCTCTCTCCTCTCTTTCCCATGGTCTGGCATCTCTCTCCTCTCTTTCCCATGGTCTGGTATCTCTCTCCTCTCTTTCCCATGGTCTGGTATCTCTCTCCTCTCTTTCCCATGGTCTGGTATCTCTCTCCTCTCTTTCCCATGGTCTGGTATCTCTCTATCCTTCCCTTCCTCTTCCTGAAGTCTAACATCTCTCGCCTCCTCTCCTCTCCTTTCTGTGGTCTGGCATCTCTCTCTTCCCTCCTTCCATCACCCTTCTCCGGAATCTGACATCTCTCCTCTCTCAGAGTGTAACATTTCTCCCTCCCTCCTTTCCATCACTATCAAGTCTAAAAATTCTCCCTCTTTCCCATGTATACCATCTCTCTTTCCCTCCCACTCCAGACACCTTTGTCCAAGAATTTTCTTTTTCTCTTCCCTCAACCACCGGCAATATCTCTTTTTATCCCAGGACTAGCAGGCAGCATATTCTTCACTGATGGGTGACGGCACCGACGGAGCCCCGGTACGGACAATTTTAGAGTGATTGCACTCTAAGAACTTGGAAAGTTCTAGCAGGCCGCACCGCGCACGCGTGAGTGCCTTCCCGCCCGACGGAGGCGCGCGGTCCCCAGTTTCTTAGTTTCCGCAGAGCTAAGAAGACGCGTCCTTTTCAACAGTTGTTGAAAAGAATTTTTTCTTCGCTTCCTGCTCGCGTAAACTTTCAGGAAATCTTGTTTCCTATTTCTTTTTTGTTCTTTTTTTGATTTAAAAAAAAAAACCAAAAAAAAAACACTTTACATTTTTTTGGTTCGCCCCGGCGGGGCCTGTTGCCACCATCGAGGCCTCGGCCTTCGATTTGGCAGAAACCGTTTTCACGTTCATGCCCCCCCAACCCGGGTTTAAGAAGTGCCAGTGGTGTGCACGGCCCATTTCTCTCACCGACCCGCACAACTGATGCTTACAGTGTCTGGGTCCAGACCATCGGGCGTCCACCTGCACCCGCTGTGCCACTTTAAAAAAACGGACTTTGAAAAACCGTCAAATCCAGCAACGGTTGTTATTTGGTGCCGATATGTCTGAACCTACGACACCGGCACCGACATCGGCCCCGTCTCAGTCGGCACCCACCTCGTCGACACCGCGCCGGCGTCACATCCTTCAGGTAAGCCGGCTAAGAAGCCTTCCCCGCTGGAGCGTCCTCCGGTCTCAATAGCAGCGAGCCCAGTCCTGCCGACCTCGAGGTGCCCGCGGATGCGCTCCGCCCCGATTGAGGTCAGCTCCTCGACCTCGGGTTCCTCCTCCTCGGGGCGTCGAGCGGCACCGCAGGTACCGCAGAAGGAAAAAGCGGTACTGGTGCCTTCGCTGGACGAGCGGATTGCTGCCGTCCTGCAGGTGCAACTTAAGGAGCAGTTACAATTGCTCCTTCCTGCCTTATTGACACCGAGCCTTCCAGTCCCGGTCCTGTCTGAGCCACCGGTACCGACAGTGGAGCAGCCTCTATTGTCCGTATCCACTTTGTCGGTACTGGTACATTCTGCTTCCTCGGTCTCCATGCCGATCCTGGCACCGGAACCGAGAGCTTTACACCAGGCTGTGCAATCTTCGGCACCGATACAGCCCTTAACATCTCCCGGTACCGCTTCTCTGAGGTCGGGTAAGTCGACACACAAAACCCGACACCTGGAACCCTCCACACCGGAGTCCCGGGATCGCAGCTTCCAAGTTAGGGATCCTGATCTTTGGGGTGACTCCGAAGAGCCTCTTCTCTCTGAGGGGGAGTGTTCATCGGGTGACGAGGATCCTTCTGTTTTAGATCCGTCCTCTAAGCCTGATGCTACCTCTTTCACCTCCTTCTTGAAAGAGATGTGTGAATCTCTTTCTATTCCCTTGGAGGCCAAAAAAATCCAAAGCGTTCCTTGATGCACTGGATTTTGACCAGCCTCCAAGGGAATTTCTGAAATTACCCCTCCATGATATCTTGAGGGAGACTTTTTACAAGAATCTAGAGATACCTTTGACTATCCCAGGAGCCCCTCGTAAATTGGACTCCTTATATAAAGTCATCCCCATTCCTGGCTTTGACAAACCGCAACTTCCACATGAGTGTCTTTTAGTGGAATCCACACTTAAAAAATCCACAGGCGCTAGTGTGTATGCCTCAGTCCCTCCTGGCAGAGAAGGTAAGGCCATGGATAAATTTGGCAAAAGGTTGTACCAGAATGCGATGTTGGCTAACAGGTCAGGAAATTATGCCTTTCATTTTTCTTTTTATCTGAAGCATCTCATTCAAAATCTGTCTGCTTTTGAAAAGTACCTCCCTGACTGCAAGAAATCTGCCTTTCGCCAAAGTTCTTCCTCTCTTCTACAGCTTAGAAAATTCATGGTCCGGTCGATCTACGACACATTTGAACTGACATCTCGAGCCACGGCCATGTCTGTTGCCATGCGTCGTCTGGCTTGACTCAGAGTCTCAGAACTCGATGTCAACCATCAAGATCGCCTAGCTAATGCTCCTTGCCTAGGCGATGAGCTTTTTGGAGAATCCATGGACTCCACTACGCAAAAACTCTCTGCCCATGAGACTAGGTGGGATACTCTCCTGAAAACTAAAAAGAAGACCCCACCTGCCCGGCCTTTTTGGCAACAATCGGCCTACCAACGCCGCTATGTGGCTCGTCCCTTGCCACCGGCTCCTCAACAGCCTAGACGTTAGCGCCAACAACAAAGGCAAACTCCGAGGCCAGCACAGCAACAACAGGTAAAGCCTCCTCCACCACAAAAGTCTACCCAACCCTTTTGACTTGGTTCTCCAGGGCATAGCCAGTGTTCTACCATCTGCCCATCCTCCACGACCCATAGGAGGACGTCTTGCTTTTTACATCAGCCGTTGGGAAATCATCACCTCGGATCAGTGGGTCCTCAACATCATCCGCCACGGCTATTCTCTCAACTTTCAGACTCTTCCTACCCAAAGTCTGCCAAAAGAGTCTGCTTTGAACACTCCTCAGTCTTCCCTCCTTCTTCAAGAGGTTCAATCCCTCCTCCTTCTGAACGCCATAGAGGAAGTTCCTCTAGATCAAAAGGGGCAGGGATTCTACTCCCGTTATTTTCTGGTCCCCCAAAAAACAGGAGATCTCAGACCCATCCTAGATCTTCGCGATCTCAACAAATGCTTGGTCAAAGAGAAATTCAGGATGCTCTCTTTAGCCACTCTTTACCCTCTTCTCACTCAAGACGACTGGCTATGCTCCCTCGATCTCAAAGAGGCATATACTCACATACCGGTCAATCTGGCCTCCAGACAGTACCTCCGCTTCATGATCAATCATTGTCATTACCAATACAAGGTGCTGCCCTTCGGTCTTGCCTCCTCTCCAAGAGTGTTCACCAAATGTCTGATTGTGGTGGCTGCCTTTCTACGCTCTCACCACCTTCAGGTCTTTCCTTACCTGGACGATTGGTTAATCAAGGCCACTTCCTCTCAGACAGTGCTCCTGGCCACCAACCAAACCATCTTGTTTCTACAACTTCTGGGGTTCGAGATCAATCTACCCAAATCTCATCTCATCCCCACTCAGAGACTTCAATTCATTGGAGCGGTGCTGGACACAGTCCTCATGAGAGCGTTCCTGCCATCCAACCATCTTCACACTCTTCAATCTCTCTTTCAGCAGGTGCTGCCACAACGTTACATCCCTGCCAAGCAAATGATGATACTTTTGGGTCACATGGCCTCAACAGTTCATGTCACACCCTTCGCACGTCTTCACCTGCGCACTTCTCAATGGACCCTAGCTACCCAGTGGTCCCAAGCGACGGATCCTTGCTCACGACACATATTTGTGATATCGTCTCTTCGTCAATCTCTACAATGGTGGTTGATATCCTCAAATCTCTCCAGAGGTCTTCTGTTCCATCTACCTCCTCATCAACTTGTCATCACCTCCGACGCCTCCCCTTATGCCTGGGGAGCTCATTTGAACGAGTTCCAAACTCAAGGCCTTTGGACAGCCCAGGAAAAGACGCATCACATCAATTTCCTAGAACTCAGAGCAATGTTTTATGCCCTCAAGGCCTTCCAACATCTTCTCTTTCCTCAAGTCCTACTGCTGTGCACAGACAATCAAGTTGCGATGTACTACATCAACAAACAGGGTGGAACAGGCTCTCGCCTCTTGTGCCAGGAAGCCCAGAAAATTTGGGCTTGGGCCACAGATCACCAATTATTCCTGAAAGCTATCTACATTCAGGGAGAACAGAATTCCTTAGCGGACAATCTCAGCAGAATTCTCCAGCCTCACGAGTGGACTCTCGATCCTTTAACTCTACAGTCCATCTTCGCTCAGTGGGGCACTCCTCAGATAGACCTCTTTGCAGCTCCTCACAATCACCAGCTGCCCCTCTTCTGCTCCAGACTCTACTCTCCTCACCGTCTGGCAGCAGATGCATTTCTCCTCGATTGGTCCAATCTGTTCCTGTATGCTTTCCCTCCGCTGCCTCTCATGTTACGAACCTTGTTCAAGCTCAAGAGGGAACAGGCCACCATGATTCTCATCGCTCCACGATGGCCCAGGCAACATTGGTTCTCCCTTCTACTTCAACTCAGTTCCAGGGAGCCTATTCTTCTTCCACTGTTTCCTTCTCTGCTTACACAGCATCAGCAGACCCTTCTGCATCCCAACCTCCAGTCTCTGCACCTGACAGCTTGGTATCTCTCGGGCTGACTTCACATGATACTCTTTTGTCTCAGCCCGTTCGTTCTATTCTGGATGCCTCCAGGAAACTGGCCACTCTGCAATGTTACCATCAGAAGTGGACAAGATTTTCTTCCTGGTGTCTTCTTCATCATCATCATGATCCCACTTCCCTTGCAGTGGAGACCTTGTTGGATTATCTTCTTTCTTTGTCTGACTCTGGTCTCAAGTCTACTTCCATCAGAGTCCACTTCAGTGCTATTGCTGCTTTTCATGAGCCAGTTCATGGAAAACTCCTTTCAGCTCATCCTTTGGTTTCCAGATTCATGCGGGGTCTTTTCAATGTGAAACCACCTCTTAAAGCTCCTCCTGTAGTCTGGGATCTCAATGTGGTTCTCTCCGCCTTAATGAAGCCTCCGTTTGAACCTTTGGCTACAGCTTCTTTCAAGTTCCTCACTTGGAAAGTGGTCTTCCTTATTGCTCTTACCTCTGCCAGGAGGGTCAGTGAGCTACATGCACTAGTTGCGGATCCACCTTTTACAGTCTTTCATCATGACAAGGTGGTTCTTCGTACTCATCCAAAGTTTCTCCCTAAGGTTGTCTCTGAATTCCATCTCAACCAATCCATTGTTCTGCCTGTCTTCTTTCCGAAACCTCATTCTCATTCTGGAGAACAGGCTCTGCATACTTTGGACTGTAAGCGGACTTTAGCTTATTATTTAGACCGTACTAAGCCCCATAGATCATCTTCCCAACTCTTTCTGTCCTTTGATCCGAATAACTTGGGACGTCCTGTTTCTAAACGTATGTTGTCCAATTGGCTTGCAGCGTGCATTTTATTCTGTTATGCTCAGACCGGACTGACACTGGAAGGTTCTGTCACGGCCCATAGAGTTTGAGCTATGGCAGCATCTGTGGCTTTCCTCCGTTCCACTCCTATTGAGGAAATCTGCAAGGCTGCTACTTGGTCCTCAGTTCATACTTTTACATCTCATTATTGTCTGGATGCTTTCTCCAGATGGGATGGACACTTCGGCCAATCTGTCTTGCAAAATTTGTTTTCCTAATGGCCAACCTTCCCTCCATCCCTCTTTTTGTTAGCTTGGAGGTCACCCATCAGTCAAGAATATGCTGCCTGCTTGTCCTGGGATAAAGCACAGTTACTTACCGTAACAGGTGTTATCCAGATTCTTGCGTCCCACCCACCTCCCCGGGTTGGCTTCTTAGCTGGCTTATCCTAACTGGGGACCGCGCGCCTCCGTCGGGCGGGAAGGTACTCGCGCGTGCGTGGTGCGGCCTGCTAGAACTTTCCAAGTTCTTAGAGTGCAATCACTCTAAAATTGTCCGTACCGGGGCTCCGTCGGTGCCGTCACTCATCAGTCAAGAATATCTGCCTGCTGTCCCTGGATAACACCTGTTACGGTAAGTAACTGTGCTTTCCCTCCCTTCCTAACCCCCAGCCCATGCAGCATCTGTCCTTCCCTCATTCCCAACCCCAGCCCTCCCCTCTCAGCTGGATCGACAGATCCTAGTTCTCGACTCCCTCCACCTATCACCTCCCGGTGCTGAAATTTAAAGTCTTTGGACACCTGACTCAAAGCCAGCCTCCCCGCCATCAACCTGCTCTGGAAGTGTTCTTTCTGCAGCACTTCCTCTTCCCACGTAGGCAGGACACTGCAGAAAGAATACTTCCAGGGCAGGTGTTAGTGCTGGCAGAGGGCGAGAGGCTGGCTTTGTGTTGGCTGCCTGAAGATTTTAAATTTCAGCAGCGGGGAGGTGGTTGGTGTGTGAGTGTAGTGTCACGCGCACAGTCACTGCGGGCCGCATAAAACAGCCAGGTGGGCCGGATTCAGCCCATGGGCCTTGTTGTTTGACACATGTGCATTAAGCAAATGGTTATCAGTCTTCATCTAGGACAGAAGAGCTTACTGGACTGGTGTGGGGGGGATTCAAGGAAAGAAAAATAGCATGTAAGATCTAATTTCCTAATTGTTTTTCCTTTATTGAAATACTGCTGCTGCAGGAATTATCATAAACTTTGTTTTTTTTTTCCAGGTACAAAAGGAGGTTATGGTCAGTCTGGAAGTACATACAGTCAGCCTCAGCCCCAGTCCCAGCCCCAACCCCAGTCCCAGCCCCAACCCCAGCGACAGGTCACACCTATAAAGCCAGTGCAAACTACAAGTTCCACGTCATCAAGTTACAATGTGTATCCAGCAGTGACAACTGCACAGCAGAATTCTTCTGCAGCCTCGGTTTCTTCTTACACTTCCAATTCTTCCTACAGCTCCACTCCTGCATCCTACTCGGGTAAGGAAAGCATTTTGGAAGTGAATGAGAGAGAATTCCTTTTGCATTCTATATCATGCAAACATTTTTTTTTCTTCTACCTCCCAGGGTCAAGTTACTCTAGTTATGATGCCACGGCTTACTCAACAGCCAGCACATATTACCATCAGCCGCCGCCACAGCAGCCGCAGCAGCCACCGCCACCACAGCAGCAGCCACCACCACCGTTGCCACAGCAGCCACCACAACAGCAGCCGCCACAGCAGCCACAACAACAGCAGCAGCAGCAACAACAGCAGCCACAACAGCAACCACCACCATCTGCTGGGCAACAGAAGCCAGCTGTAGCTTCATCATGGAGCAGCACAGGGAATGGGACCAGCACTAGCACCACCCCTGGCAATAGCTTCAACAAGAAACCACCATTTCCAAACAAGCAGCTGAAACCAAAAGGGCCTCCCAAGCAACCTCAGCTTCACTATTGTGACATCTGCAAGATCAGCTGTGCTGGTCCCCAGGTCAGAAACTTTATCTACTACACTACCTTTTATGTTATACACTCTCAGATTATCAGTGTTCCTCCTTCCATCCCACCAAACATGCACACACAAGAAATCCTAGATCAGGTTTTGAGAGAATGAGATTTGTGACTCCAGAGCTAACTTTGAGCAATGAAATTAACAAAAAATGGCAGATCAGTGGCGCCCCCCCCAACTTACATTTTTGATATGCTTCTCATATTGAATGTGATTTTTAAAAGTGGGATGCATAAGTATCCAAAACTTTTAGATGAAAGTGAGGATGGTTAACTCATGCCAACTGGAGGAGAGGTGCTGTGAAACAAATAGCACAGGTATAGTAATCCTTTTAAAAAGAAGTAAAACTGCAGGGTCAGCCTGCTAGTGGATGAGCCACATGTATGTACAAGGTGGGAATGAAGTGCTAGGAATCCTCAATCCCAGTTCTGTTCACTAGTAGCCCATGCTCTTGTGAAGGATAATTAGAAATTAGTCTCAAAATAGGTATCTATGAATCCTTCCAACGTAGGTGACTTATTAAAAAAAAGATGACATAATTTAGATATAATGGCTCTCTGTCTTTTGAGGGAGTCCCAGATCTTTAAAAATGGCTTTGTAACCCTTTCCAGACCGAACAAGTGATTTGTAAAATTTATTTTTGATTGAATATTACACACTTGTTGTAAGATATGAAAACGAATAAAGATTTAAAAAAAAAAAAGACATAAGGGCATGTGTGTGTGCTTGTTGCAGGTTTCCGGGTCTCACAACAAGACCCGGAAACCTGCAACAAGCACAATGACACTATGCAAGCTTAATCTTCAGTATTTCTATGCCTCTAGCATATGGTGATGCATTCTCCTTGGCTGGTCTGGCAAAATGAGCTCCTGATCTGTTGGGGATCTGGCATACAGCTGAGCAAAAGATATCTTGGGTCTTGGATTCCATTGCCAGTTTTTTTTAGGAGGAGGAAAGCCTCAGAAGTCTGTCTTTCTCCCCTTTTTCATTTGATTTCTTTCCGAAGGGTACAGATGTATCCATCAGCAGACCTGGTACACACTGTGGCTTCCCTTCAGGTATAAATTGCAGGGCTCTCTTGTTTCAGGGCTCAGGACTGAAGAGCTATGCTGGCGTCTCATCCAGACATAGCCAGATTTATGAAGTGTGCTTTCTGCAAAGAAACCACTTGTCAAGGCCCTGTTCCCTATGTGCTAAGCAGAAGGTGAGGGAAAATAAGTGGGGATGACCCCTAGCTCCAAAATACTTGGTAAGCTGGCTAACAGGTACCACCAGGGAGATTGGCCTGTCGGCTGCAGACCTCAGTCTGCTGCTTCTCTCGCAGGCAGAGCTGACACTAAAGGTGATAAGCTGCGAGCACTTAAAAACACCAAATAAAATAAGAAAAAAGAGAGAGCAGAACAGAAGCACTCCTTCTGGCTTGTGTGCAGAAGAGAAAAACTGCAGGTGGCAGTAAAGCTCCCGGTGAAGTAGGGGGTCACAGAAAAATTCCAGAGTGGATTTCTTTTACATAGATATTCCAGTGCAACAGGTGAGACATTATCCCAGGACAAGCAGGCAGCATATTCTTGACTGATGGGTGACGGCACCGACGGAGCCCCGGTACGGACAATTTTAGAGTGATTGCACTCTAAGAACTTGGAAAGTTCTGGTAGGCCGCACCGCGCACGCGCGAGTGCCTTCCCGCCTGACATAGGCGCGCGGTCCCCAGTTTCTTAGTTTCCGCGGAGCTAAGAAGATGCAACTTTCAACGGCTGTTGAAAATTTTTTCCTAACGCCTTCCCGCTCGCGTAAACTTTTTCTATATATTTTTCTTTACTTATTTTCTTTTAAAAAAAAAAAAAAAAATCTGAAAATAATTTTCTTTTCTTTTTTTCTCAATTTTTCGGGTTTGCCCCGGCGGGGCCTGCTGCCACCATCGAGGCCTCGGCCTTCGATTTGGCAGAAGCCGTTTTTACCTTCATGCCCCCCCAACCCGGTTTTAAAAAGTGCCAGCGGTGCGCGAGGCCTATTTCTCTCACCGACCCGCACAACTGTTGCTTACAGTGCCTCGGCCCTGACTATCAGGCGTCCACCTGCACCCGCTGTGCCACTCTGAAAAAGAGAACTCTTAAAAACCGCCAAATTCAACAGCGGTTATTGTTTGGTACCGAGATGTCGGATTCGGCGGCACCGGTCCCCACTTCGACCCCGACACAGTCGGCACCTGCCTCGTCGACACCGCGTGACATCGCGCCGGCGTCGCATCCGTCAGGTAAGCCGGCTAAGAAGCCTTCCCCGCTGGAGCGTCCTCCGGTCTCAGTGGCAGCGAGCCCAATCCTGCCGACCTCGAGGCGCCCGCGGAAGCGCTCCGCTCCGATTGAGGTAAGCCCCTCGACATCGGGTTCCTCTTCGGAGTGTAGA
Source organism: Geotrypetes seraphini (assembly GCF_902459505.1). NCBI lineage: Eukaryota > Metazoa > Chordata > Amphibia > Gymnophiona > Dermophiidae > Geotrypetes > Geotrypetes seraphini. Next base: position 110,191,654 of record NC_047091.1, read on the forward strand.
GCGGCACCCAAGGTACCGCAGAAGAAAAAAGCGGTACCGGTGCCTTCATTGAACGAGCGCATTGCCGCCGTCCTGCAGATGCAGCTTAAGGAACAGTTGCAACAAATCCTTCCTGCACTGTTGGCGCCGAGCCTTCCGGTCCCGGTCCGGTCTGAGCCACCGGTACCGACGGTGGATCAGCCCCTTCTTTCGGCATCCACTTTGTCGATACCGCTTCATTCTGCTTCCTCGGTCTCCATGCCAGTCCTAGCACCGGAACCGAGAGCTCAACACCAGGCTGTTCAGACTTCGGCACCGATGCAGCCCTTAATGTCTCCCGGTACTGTGTCTATGAGGTCAGGTAAGTCGGCACGCAAAACCCGACACCTGGAACCCTCCACACCGGAATCTCGAGACCTCAGTTTTCAGGTTCGAGATCCTGATCTGTGGGGTGACTCAGAGGACCCTCTTCTCTCTGAAGGGGAATGTTCATCTGGTGATGAGGATCCTTCGGCTTTAGACCCATCCTCTAGACCAGATGTAACCTCTTTCTCATCTTTCTTAAAAGAGATGTGTGACTCTCTCTCTATTCCCTTGGAGGCTTGAGTCAAAGAAATCCAAAGCTTTTCTTGATGCACTGGATTTTGACCAACCTCCAAGGGAATATCTCAAATTACCTCTCCATGACATCTTGAGAGAGACGTTTTACAAGAATTTAGAGACACCTTTGACCATACCTGGAGCCCCCCGCAAGTTAGACTCCTTATATAAAGTCATCCCAATTCCTGGGTTTGACTAACCACAGCTCCCACATGAGTCTCTATTAGTGGAATCCACTCTAAAGAAATCCACAGGAGCTAGTGTATACGCCTCAGTCCCTCCTGGCAGAGAAGGTAAAGCCATGGACAAATTTGGCAAGAGGTTGTACCAGAATGCGATGTTAGCCAACAGGTCAGGGAATTACGCTTTCCACTTCTCATTCTATCTCAAGCATCTCATACAAAATCTGACTGCTTTTGAGAAGTACCTCCCTGACCGTAAAAAATCTGCCTTTCGCCAAACTACTTCATCGCTCTTACAACTTCGAAAGTTCATGGTCAGGTCGATCTATGACACCTTTGAGCTGACCTCTCTGGCCACAGCTATGTCGGTGGCCATGCGCCGACTGGCATGGCTCAGAATGTCAGAACTATCGACTAGCTAATGCACCTTGCCTGGGGGATGAGCTGTTTGGAGAATCCATGGACTCCACTACTCAAAAGCTTTCGGCTCATGAGACTAGGTGGGATACTCTCCTCAAAACAAAAAAGAAGACCCCACCTACCAGGCCTTTTCGTCAGCAATCGGCCTACCAGCGTCGATTTGTGGCTCGTCCTTTGCCACCGGCAGCTCAACAACCCAGGCGTCAGAGGCAACAACAAAGGCAAAACACTAGACCTGCACAGCAGCAACAACAGGTGAAGCCTCCTCCTCCACAAAAACCTTCACAACCCTTTTGACTTGGTTCTCCAGGACATAGCCAGTATCCCTCCATCTGCCCATCTTTCGCTGCCTATAGGAGGACGCCTTACTCATTTCATAAGCCGTTGGGAAACCATCACATCGGACCAGTGGGTCCTCAACATCATCCACCACGGCTACTCTCTCAACTTTCAGACTCTTCCTGCCCAAGGTCTACCAAAAGAGTCTGCTTTGAACACTCCTCAGTCTTCCCTTCTTCTTCAAGAGGTTCAATCCCTCCTCCTTCTGAACGCCATAGAGGAAGTTCCTCTAGATCAAAAGGGGCAAGGATTCTACTCCTGAGACAGGAGATCTCAGACCCATCCTAGATCTTCGCGATCTAAACAAATGCTTGGTCAAAGAGAAATTCAGAATGCTTTCTCTGGCCACTCTTTACCCTCTTCTCAATCAAGGCGACTGGCTGTGTTCCCTCGATCTCAAAGAAGCATACACTCATATACCGGTCAATCTGGTCTCCAGACAGTACCTACGCTTCATGATCAATTGTTGTCATTACCAATACAAGGTGCTGCCCTTCGGTCTTGCCTCCTCTCCAAGAGTGTTAACCAAATGTCTGATTGTGGTGGCTGCCTTTCTACGCTCTCACCACCTTCAGGTCTTTCCTTACCTGGACGACTGGTTAATCAAGGCCAATTCATCTCAGACTGTTCTCCTGGCCACCAACCAAACCGTCCTGTTTCTTCAACTTCTGGGGTTCGAGATCAATCTACCCAAATCTCATCTCATCCCCTCTCAGAGACTTCAATTCATCGGAGCTGTCTTGGACACAGTCCTCATGAGAGCGTTTCTGCCATCCAACCGTCTTCAAACACTTCAATCTCTATGTCAGCAGGTGCTTCCACAACATTCCATCTCTGCCAAGCAAATGATGATACTCTTGGGTCACATGGCCTCCACAGTTCATGTCACACCCTTCGCACATCTTCACCTGCGCACTCCTCAATGGACCCTAGCTACCCAGTGGTCCCAAGCGATGGATCCTTGCTCACGTCACATATCTGTGACATTATCTCTTCGTCAGTCTCTACAATGGTGGTTGATATCCTCAAATCTCTCCAGAGGTCTTCTCTTCCATCTACCTCCTCATCAACTTATCATCACCACCGATGCCTCCCCTTACGCCTGGGGAGCTCATTTGAACGAGTTCCAAACTCAAGGACTTTGGACAGCTCAGGAAATGAAGCATCACATCAATTTCCTGGAACTCAGAGCGATGTTTTATGCCCTCAAGGCCTTCCAACATCTTCTCTTTCCTCAAGTAGTCCTGCTGTGCACAGACAATCAAGTTCCGATGTACTACATCAACAAACAGGGTGGGACAGGCTCTCGCCTCTTGTGCCAGGAAGCCCAGAAGATCTGGACTTGGGCCATAGATCACCATCTATTCCTGAAAGCTATCTACATTCAGGGAGAAAAGAATTCCTTAGGGGACAAGCTCAGCAGAATTCTCCAGCCTCACGAGTGGACACTCGATCCTTCCACTCTACAGTCCATCTTCGTTCAATGGGGCACTCCTCAGATAGACCTTTTTGCAGCTCCTCACAATCACCAGCTGCCCCTTTTTTGCTCCAGACTTTACTCTCCTCACCGTCTGGCAGCGGATGCATTTCTCCTCGACTGGTCCAATCTGTTCCTGTACGCTTTCCCTCCTCTGCCTCTCATGTTGAGAACCTTGTTCAAGCTCAAGAGGGAACGAGCCACCATGATTCTGATTGCTCCACGGTGGCCCAGGCAACATTGGTTCTCCCTTCTACTTCAACTCAGTTCCAGGGAACCTTTTCTTCTTCCACTGTTTCCTTCTCTGCTTACACAGCATCAGGAGACCCTTCTACATCCCAACCTCCAGTCTCTGCACCTGACAGCTTGGTATCTCTCGGGCTGACTTCTCATGATACTCTTTTGTCTCAGCCCGTTCGTTCCATTCTAGATGCCTCCAGGAAACCAGCCACTTTGCAATGTTACCATCAGAAGTGGACACGATTTTCTTCCTGGTGTCTTCTTCATCATCTCGATCCCACATCCCTGGCAGTGGAGACATTGTTGGATTATCTGCTTTCTTTGTCTGACTCTGGCCTTAAGTCTACTTCCATCAGAGTCCACCTCAGTGCCATTGCTGCTTTTCATGAGCCGGTTCATGGAAAACTTCTCTCAGCTCATCCCCTGGCGTCCAGGTTCATGCGGGGTCTTTTCAATGTAAAACCACCTCTTAAAGCCCCTCCTGTTATCTGGGATCTCAATGTGGTTCTTTCCGCCTTAATGAAGCCTCCATTTGAACCTTTGGCTACCACTTCTTTCAAGTTTCTCACTTGGAAAGTACTTTTCCTTATTGCTCTTACCTCTGCCAGGAGGGTCAGTGAGCTACATGCACTAGTTGCAGATCCACCTTTTACGGTCTTTCATCATGACAAGGTGGTTCTGCGTACACATCCAAAGTTTCTCCCTAAGGTTGTCTCTGAATTCCATCTCAACCAATCCATTGTTCTGTCTGTCTTCTTTCCGAAGCCTCACTCTCATTCTGGGGAACAGACTCTGCATACTTTGGACTGTAAGAGGGCTCTAGCTTACTATTTAGAGCGTACGAAACCCCACAGATCAGCTCCCCAACTCTTTCTGTCCTTTGATCCGAATAAATTGGGACGTCCTGTTTCTAAACGTACGTTGTCTAATTGGCTGGCAGTGTGCATTTCATTCTGTTATGCTCAGATCGGACTGACACTGGAAGGTTCTGTCACGGCCCATAGAGTCCGAGCTATGGCAGCATCTGTAGCTTTCCTCCGTTCCACTCCTATTGAGAAAATCTGCAAGGCTGCCACTTGGTCCTCAGTTCATACTTTTACATCTCATTATTGTCTGGATGCATTCTCCAGACGGGATGGACACTTCGGCCAATCTGTTTTGCAAAATTTGTTTTCCTAATGGCCAACCTTCCCTCCATCCCTCTTTTTGTTAGCTTGGAGGTCACCCATCAGTCAAGAATATGCTGCCTGCTTGTCCTGGGATAAAGCACAGTTACTTACCGTAACAGGTGTTATCCAGGGACAGCAGGCAGATATTCTTGTGTCCCACCCACCTCCCCGGGTTGGCTTCTTAGCTGGCTTATCCTAACTGGGGACCGCGCGCCTATGTCGGGCGGGAAGGCACTTGCGCGTGCAGCCTACTAGAACTTTCCAAGTTCTTAGAGTGCAATCACTCTAAAATTGTCCGTACCGGGGCTCCGTCGGTGCCGTCACCCATCAGTCAAGAATATCTGCCTGCTGTCCCTGGATAACACCTGTTACGGTAAGTAACTGTGCTTTCTTGACAATAGGGCTGTCTCCCTTTAGTCGCATGGTTTCAGAAGGAATCCACTCTGGATTTTTCATTCTGCCTCTATAGTACTTAACTGATCAGTTTAGTGCCCTCTACAGTTTTTTCTTTCTGCACACATGGATGCAGTTGTGTGTGTTCTGCTCTTCCCATTTTATTGTTTTAATTCAATGTAATTTTGTCCCCTTTTTGGGTAATTTAGTGCTTAGAACAATTTTAAAGCTCTGCCTGCTTGAGAATTCACAGACTTCGGTCAGTAGCTGACAGGTTGAGCCCTTTGTGGGTAACGGTTAGCCAGCCTGCATAGTTTTCTCCAGAGCTTAGGGCTGTCCCTTAGGTGGTCTCACCTTCTGTTAATCAGGAGTTGAGCGCAGGCTGTTGGGTGCTGAGGCTGTTGGAGGCTCAGCAGTGTCTCGCAGGGTGCCGGCTGCATCTGATGGTCCGCAAGGTCGAAAGTATAGGCAGACATTGGAAACTGACTGGCAGCTCAAAGATCAGCTTTGTAGAAACATTCCCAGCTTTGTGGCAGTGATTCTTCTCCTCTAGCTATTATGTGAGAGCTGAATGCAGACTTCTAGCACTTCTAACTGATCCTGTTGGGTTATGGTGAGTACACAAGCTGACACCCTGTGAGAGACCTTGGAGGAGGTGTGAAAAGTGGGGTTTTGAGTGTTTCTGATTATTCCTCTTTGTTTCCTCTCCTGAAAAAAACCTAAAATCACCATTTTTAAAGTTTGGGAAATGTGAAAAATATTGCAATTTTGGCACAAATTTTGTGACAGTGGCCATCTTGGATTTTTAGCGATTTTAATTTCGAAAGCTCCCTGCTTCTTCAAATCTGCAAAATGTGCCTTGAAACTTGCTGGGATGGAGTCCTTGGGCTCTCTTGTGGATTCTTGCCAGGACTGCGCAATTTTGTAGCTTTTAGAGCGTTTTTGCACCGTGTGTGCAGGTGGGGGTGGGGCCCGCAGTGTCCAGCTTAGCCCCTTCCCTGCTGAAGCAGGTGACCAAACATTCAGCTAGCCTGGCGGGGCGGCCTTCGTGTTTTTGTGGCTCAGCACGGCTGGTAATTCCATCCATCCAAGCTGCTGACCCTGTGCAGCCTCAGAAAGTTCAGTTTCGCCACATTTCACCATTTTTGAAGTTTTTGCGCTCTGGATTTTGGACCACTGTGTTTTTCCCCCTGCGCAGTCCCAATCCGTGTACATGGCATCTCTTAGGGACATTACTCTTTTGGATATGTCCTAGACTCACCCGGCCATGATGCTTGCGCTGCTTGACCCTGATCTGCGGGATCCGGGTGCGGATGATTTGCTTGCTGACCCCTTCTTTACAAGTGCAATGTTTCCTGGGATGGGAAATCAGGGACTGTGTGTTGGATCTGTGGATCCCTCTGGGATTTTGGGAACCTGGGAATACTCTCATGAGCTTGTGCCTATTAGAATTTGTGGCTTTGCCAGATCTTTACGGGAGGTCTTTTTGTTCTGTCCATCGACTCCGGCCACTTCTTTTTTCTGGTTTTGTGGTGTATACTTGCTACCTTCCTCTGGTATCCTGCTATGTGCATTCTGGTCTTGGAGCATTTTAATTCTTCTGAGTGCTCTGACTTTTGCTAGAGCTATGCCATGCTGGAATTTTATGGCAAGGAAGTGTCAGCAGCTTTGGTTCAGCCCAGGGTGGATTTTTGATAGTGCAGGTAGCAAAATGTACCTTTCCCCCCCCAAGGTGGGTGACACAGCTGCCTTAGGCATTAAAGCTGCTTTGGCGACATTTTGTGTCACGCATGTCATGTTCAAAAGCGCGCTCTGACAGTGTGACAGTGGTTCCTTCTTTTCCATTTTGTTTTGGCGGGCACTCTGTTTCTGCTTCTCCAAGTTTGTTTCTTGGATGTCAGCCAGCCCTTTTTGGCCTTGAATAATTCTGTAAATATGTTCAAAGTGCAGGGGGTACTTTCTGAGCTCCTTTGCTGCTGTGGTTGGCTGCTGTGGTTGCTGCTGTTGGCTGTTAATTATTCTAATGCTCCTTTTAGAGCAGAACAATTGATTCTTGGGAATGTCCCCATTGGTGACCCTACTTTATGTTCTGTGCTGGAGCTCTTTGTGCTTGGGTGCTAACTGCAGGTGGTGCTAGAGTTCCCAGTGAAGTAGAGGAGAGTCGCAGAAAAAATCTGGAGTGGATTCCTTCTGCATATGACACGCGGCCATTGGGAGATAAATCACATGTTTAGAATGTCTCACCTATCTGCAGGAAAATATATTATCAAGGTAAGGATATAATCTCTCTAAAATTTTCTTTTTAAAATGCAGTGTTAGATGCCTCTTCTGCTCAGGCTAGCTGGGAATGCTGTGGTGGTAGTAATCGCAACTCCTGAGTGAGAGAATTAGTTATTATACTACACCACTAACTATTGGCCACTTTAGGGCCCCTGACTGCAGAATTCAATAGGCTGTAAAATCTGTGGATAGTTGCTCAGGTCCCAAGCCCTGGTTCTTACTAAGTTGGAAGTCTAAAGATAGAAAAAAAAAACCTGCCATTCCCCTAACCCCCACCCCTCCAAAAATGTTAGGTTTGTTTAGTTTAGAAGAAATAATACTTTCATCTAAGAAAATGACCACTGAATCGTCAAGCCAACCCAGATAATTCTCTTTTGAAGGTTTGATGTTTACTAATATGTTTCATAGAATTGTAAGTTGTGTGGATGTATTTCGCTCTATTTGTAGACTTATCGTGAACATTTAGAGGGACAGAAACACAAAAAGAAAGAAGCTGCCCTGAAGACAGGGAACCAGCTGACAACTGGCCCTCGTGGGATACAGAGCCAACTTCGCTGTGAGCTTTGCGATATTGCTTGCACAGGAGCAGATGCATACACTGCACACATCCGTGGTGCAAAGCACCAGAAGGTAATGGGAGAGAGATAATAATACCACATACAATAGCATGTAGTCAGCTTGAAATAATATAGATGAGCAAGAATTATGGTATACTACATTTAAACATAACAGAATGGCAACAAAAATGACTATGAAGGGCTTCTACTGTGACGTATGTCACTGCCTTTTACCCTTATCCTGCAGACAATAGGAATTAGTAGTGGTAGATTGAGAAGGTTTGGAAATGGTGATCACACTGTTACAGAGGTAATTTATAGACTTTTAGAAAGCAAATCAGAAAAGTGATTCAAATAATGATTAAAGTGAATAGTTCAGTTGTTGGTCAGCAGTACATTTAGCGCTAGTTGTTTGCATTATTGATTTTGCAATTATACTTTACACTTAGTGAACAAATTATAAAATACAATTGCCGTATATATTTGAATATAAACCGAAATAATCTTCTCCCCCCCCCAAAAGGAGGAAGAAAAGTTGATTTGAATATAAATGGGGGTGGGTTGTGTGTGTGTGTTTTATATTCAAGTGCCCTACCTTCCTTTCCTCTCTCCCTCCTTCCCTCTACTACCCAGCCCTCAATGCCCTCTACTGGCCTGCCTGAAGCCCTGGTGGTCCAGCAGTGAGCCGGGACAGGAGCGATTCTTCCTGTGTCCTGTCCTGCTGACTCTAAACCACCCCGCCTCCTTCCCATCTCCCTGACCCCTGTAGACCTTACCTTTAAAACCCTGGTGGTCTAGCAGTGAAGCAGGGCAGGAGCGATCTTCTTACGTTCATGCCTCTTGAGAGCCACCATCAAAATGCCTGCCATGAGACTGCAATGGGAACTCACAGCAGGCATTTTTGATTGTGGCTTTCACAGGGCAGGTGCATAGGAAGATCGCTCCTGCCCTGCTTCACCACTAGGGCTTTAAAGGTAAGGTCTACAGGGGTCAGGGAGATGGGGTGGTTTAGAGTCAGCCGGGACAGGATGCGGGAAGGATCGTTCCTATCCTGGCTCACTGCTGGACTACAGGGCTTCATGCAGGCCCATGGGAGGCCTGCAACAGGTCCGGGGGCGGAGGGGTGCGCAGACCAGAGGATGTGAATATAAACTGAGACCCCCATTGTTGGCTCATTTTTTGGCCTAAAAATCTCAGTTTATATTGGAGTATATACGGTAGTTACGCATGCATGTAAAATCAATGAGCTGCAAATTATAGTACCAATCAATTATTGGCACTAATTGACATCAATTAGCAGTCTTGCACATAGATGCCCTAAGTTGGTAATCTGTATACTATGTGCAAAATCCAAAGCACATAAATGCAAGGTGGCTGTAGATCTTGAAGGGGGCAGAAACAGGTCAGGGGCATGCCCACACTTGGGTCCAAAGCTTATAGAATACTAGCTTGGGCCTAAGCCATTGAGCCAGCATAAGTGCTTGTGCCTAAAGTTAAGCGTATAACAGCAGACTTACAGTACACTAGTGTTTTTTAACAGCAATTGCTGATATAGAATTTGTGCTTGGCATGCATCATCCCGATACCTAACTTTAGGAAATCTATAGAGAATTATAGAAACATAGAAACATAATATTTAAGTTAAACTTATTTCAGTTTTCACAGGAAATGGGAAAAGGTAATGGATATTCAGACTGTCATATATAATTTAAACATTTGTGCTTCTGCACTCTTGTATAAATATTCTAAAGTTATGCCTATTAAAAATATACAACCCTAAACCATGGCATTGTGGGGCAACCTACATGGAATAGCTGCTACATCCTTTAACCATCTTATTGAAAAAATTAAGCTAAACCATTTTGGTCTTTATCCCAGGATAATCCGGCAGTATATTCTCACAGATGGGTGACGTCATCCACTGAGCCCAGGTATGGACAGTATGAAAAGTGAACTTTTAAAGTGCTCGCGACTATCTGCACCATGCATGCATGACTGTCTTCCCACCTGAAGAGGCTCGCAGTACCTTAATTCTTTGTTTTCTGTGGAGTGAAGAAGTATCTTTTTGGCTTAACTCCTTTCAGTTGATGATGCCTTCCTGCTTCGCGTATTTTTCTTCTCTTTTCATTTGTTCTTGTTTGAAGTGTTCTGGGCATTTTTTTCATCAAAATTGAGTTTAATTTTGTTGAATTAATTTTCTTGTCCATGTCAAAATCTTTGACGGGTTTTAAGAATTGTGGTAGGTGTTAGCGCTCTTTCTATAGCTGACCCTCATACCTGGTGTCTTCAGTGTTTAGGCCTGGGACACAGCAGCGAGATTTTGTTCTCAGTGCTCATCTTTAAAGTCGCACTCACTTAAAGCCCATCGTGCTCAGCGGATGCAGTTGTTCGGCACTAACATGGACACCGCTAGATCTTCTCAGCTGTTGTCATCGAAAACTCCAGCATCGGGAAAGCCAGCTAAGAAGCCATCTGCTTCCAAACCAGTGTCACAGGTCTCTGCAACATCGAGTCCCTTGATGCAGACCAAACAATGATGCCACTGCTCACCAGCTTCACAGGTTGTCTCTCCTCCATGTTCGAGCTCACCCACTCTGAGACAATCTGCTGCATCAATGGTACTGGCCATCAGTACTGGTGCCTTCGTTTCGAGAGAGACTCAATTAGTTCTTTCAGAGGGAGCTTGGTGATATATTTAAACTGCACTGCCTGCCGGTGCTACTATCGACTCCCTCGGTACCAGCCCAGCTTGAGCATAGCGTTACAAGGTACTGCTGTTAGCTATCCATTGGAGCATCGCACTCCTCCGGACTCTCCTATGAGGAATCATCGTTCTCCATCTCGATGTACAACCTCCAGGCATCAATCTCCATATCAATATACTCACTCATCACATTGATGCTTCTTCTCGACACATCAATGATCAAGGTATTGTCGATCCTCATCATGTCGATCTCAGACTTTAAAGCGTAAGAGGGGCTTCCAGTGACATTGCTGACCGAGATGGAGGGTTAGAGAGACTGAGCTGTGACTCCTCACAGCGATTAGCCTCCCATTTCCCCCATCTAGCAAGCGCGCATTGGGCCTTGGCTGAGACCCAGAGATTGGTGGAACAAGCTGCGATACCGCTATACCAGCGAAGAAAAAATCGAAAGTGGGCAGAACGCTGGAAGATAGCAGTGAGAAAGGAGGCCTGGGCTGTGTGCGCGGGACCTCCGCAGCATCGGGGCGTGAGTCCGGCGAGAGTGCATCCGAGGAGGATTCAGAGCTTGGAGCCTCCCCGCAGCTGCGAAGGGCGGACCAGGCAGGGGCTATTACGAAAGCAGACCTGCAGAAATGGGCTGATGATATCAAGCTGGAGGTTGTGGCTGTAGAGGGGAAGATCAAAGAGGCAGTTAAGGAGGTCCGGCAGAACTTTGCTGACTTGGTTGGGAGGGAGGACACGGAGAGGCGGATTGGAGAAAATGAAGAGGTGGTCCAGGCACTTTCGTACTCTGTGGGGACAGCACAGAAAGACATTGTGGATTGCTAGTCTCGGCTTGAAGACCTGAAAAATCGCTCCAGGCGTAACAATGTGCGCATCCGCGGTGTCCCAGATACGGAGGAATTCGGAGACATCAGGCAAGTGATGCAGGAGCTGTATCAGTATGTTTTGGGGCGGAGGAGGAATTTGCGTCAGGGGTGAGGGCCTTGAAGGGTGGACAGGGCGCATCGGACCCTGGGACCCAGAAAGTATATCATTTCCCAGAAAAGGAGCACCTGGTGCAGAAGGCGAGAGACATGGGGACTATCCAATGGAAAACTCACTGGGTTGAAATTTTTCAAGACCTTTCAGCCATCACCCTACAGAAACGTAGGGAATTCTGGCCACTTTTGGAGGTGCTAAAGAAAGCTAATGTGCTGGCTGTTCCCCTTTGGACTTCTGGTCACTATCAATGGGGTGCATAGGAGAGTGACCAAGGTAGCAGAGTTGAGAGCCTTACTGCAGAAAGAGGGTTTGTTATTATCTTGTCGAGGTGTGTGCGTGTATTGTTGAAGGTGGTCCTGATCTTAGTAATCTTGTTTTTGAAGTGGTCTGCAAGTTGGGTAGCTGTTAGTGGATGGTTTCCTTGTGCGGCTAGGAAAGGTTTGGTATCAGTGAGGTTTTTTACTAGTTTGAATAGTTTTTTTTGTGTCTAGGGCCTCCAAGCCTACCAGTTTGGAGTAGTAAGCTTTTCGTTTTTCCTTGAGTTTGATCTTATATTGTTTGATTAGGCTTCTCCATTGCTATTTTAGTGTGTTCTTGGTTCTTTTTTTTCCAGTCTCTTTCCAGTTGTCTGCAATGCTTTTTGAGTTGGAGAAGTTTGGTATCGAACCATTTGTCAGACGGTCTGCAGATTCTGTATTTTGATTTTACTGGTGCTAGCTCATTCAGGATTGTTTCACTTAAGGTTCACCATTGGGATATGAATTCTTTGGGGTCTATGGTATCGATTGCGGGGTCTGCTTTGTCCCAGAATGTGGTGGGTTTGATTTTTTGGCGGGTTTTGAAGGGGATTTTGAGGGGTTAATGTTTGTTATTGCATTGAGTCCAGTTGATGTTGAAGATGTATTTATAATGGTCTGACCAGAGGGAGGGGTGACAGGCCCCGTTTGAGATGTGGATTTCAAGTGTGTGAGGGTGTTGAGTCATGTATGCAGCAATATCTAGTTGATGGGGTTGAGGGTTAAGAATCTGGTAGGTTAGTGCTTTGAGGTATGAGAGTATATTTTCAATTTGTTTGGAGGTGTGGTCTTCTAGGTGGAGGTTTATGTCTCCAAGGAGCAGGTTATGTGTTGACGTTAGAGAGTTCTGGAAGATGAAGTCTTCGAGTACTTGTTTTTTGGCGATCCATTTTCCTGGTGTTATGTAGCAGAGAATGCAGGTCATGGTGCCTTTGAGTGTATCATCAGATAGTTGGCAGGCTAGAAGATCCAAGTGGGGAATAGAATATTTGTCTAGAACTTTTATGTTGAGGTTGTTTTTGACTAGGATGGCCAAACCTCCCCCTCGCTTTTTTTCTTGGCAGACCATCTCTAATTTGTATCCCTTAGGGCAGAATTCTGTTATGAAGGGGTCTGAGTCGGAGGTAAGCCAAGTTTCGGCTAGGAACAGGCAACTTAGCTGTTCTTTAACTATCCAGTCCTTTATTAGGTCTGCCTTTGGGCCAATCGATCTAATGTTCATATATGCACAAGCTATTGAGGTGTACATTGTATGGAGATTGGAGGTACATTTTGGGTGGAGGAAGTTTTTTGGTTGTGGATGGGGGTTGTGAGCTGTTGTCCTTGGCTTAGGAGGTGGTCTTTTTCCCCAACTGGGAAGGATGCTTTTATGGGTGAATGTTGAGCAGTCTATCAGATTTCTGGGTGAGTGGAGTTTCCTGGATAGTTGGAGATGTCTGTAGGTTTCTATCATAACTGGGATTGGGGATATATAGTACCCTGCCGTTTTCCAATTTGTTAAGAGCAGGAAGAGTAGTAAGAGGACGTGCATGAGTTTTGTTGTGCAGGGTGTCATTATGTTATTGTGTGAGGGGGTAGTTCTGCCTCTGCCTGAGAGCTAGACATGAGGTGGAGGTTCCGGAAAGGGTTGGAGCTATATTGGAGGAAGATTGGAGTGGGATGGAGGCGCTATGGCATAAGAAGAGGGGTAATACAGTAGAGAGGTAGTTGGTCTGTTGGGTTTGGTAGAGTTAGGGCCTGAAGTGGCTTCTGGCATAGAGTCTGTGGAGAGGGAGGAAGAAGGCGGCTCCCTTCCTCTCTACCCTACTGGGCTGGGATTGCAGCTGTGCTCTCTTGTGGGCTCTTTGCAGGGCTGGTAAGTTGGTAGAGTTGGGGCCTGATGTGGCTTCTAGCGTTAGAGTTTAGAGAGAAGAGAAGAAGTCGGCTCCTTACCTCTCAGCTCTTCTAGGCTGGGACAGCAGCTGAGCTCTCTTGAGGGTTCAATGCAGGGCTGGTGAGTCGGCTGCTGGAGTAATTTGTGTTTTCTAGATCAGCGTCCTCCGTCTCTTCGCGCTGTTGCTTCGCAAAGGTGCGTGTCGTACGCCTTTGCCGGCGCGCCGAATGGCTGCGCGCCGTTACTGCCGCTAGAATTTAAAGAAAAGTTTCCTCTCCCAGCTGGCTGTGGGGAGGAGGCGGAGCGAAGCTCACACGCCCGGCAGGCAGGGGTCGATGGCTTCCTTCCCTGTAGTGGCGTGTGCTGTGAGTGAGATTCCAGCTTTGGTCTTGGACCCACCTTTTACAGTTTTCCATCATATAAGGTAGCTCTCCGCATCCACCCTAAATTCTTGCCTAAAGTAGTCACAGAATTTCATCTAAATCAATCAGTTGTGCTTCCAGTATTCTTTCTAAAGCCATATTCGCACCTGGGAATATGGCTTCATACCTTGGACTTCAAACGAGCCTTGGCTTATTACTTACAATTCACTAAGCCACACAGAACATCTCAACTGTTCATCTCCTTTGATCCTAACAGATTGGGATGCCCTGTAACCAAGAGAACTAACTCCATTTGGCTTGCAGCATGTACTGTATTTTTCGTTCTATTAAACATACCCGACCATAGGACGCACCCCCCTGTAGAGGAGGAAAACCCAAAGAAAAATTCTGCCCACCACCCTGCCCTGTATCCTGTCCACTATCTGGTGATCTAGTGGTAGGTTGGTACAGGGTACAAGGCAGGTCTAGTGGTAGGCAGCTCCTTCTCCCCCCCCCCCCCGCCCGGGCAAGTCTAGCGGTAGGCAATTCCCCCGGATACCTTTTTTTAAATCCCGGCAGTCTAGTGCGCTTTCCGTGCTCCTGCCTCGCTGGACGGCTGCTGATCTCTTCCGGCAGCAGCAGAGTGGCGCACAAGACATGTGTGAGCTTTTCACATGTCTGCCTGGTCCCGTGCCTCTCTGAATGGCTGCCGTCAGTTCTCGCGGGACTCCCATTGATGAAATCTGCAAAGCAGCTACTTGGTCCTCAGCTCATACTTTCACGTCTCACTTTGGCCAAGCAGTGTTACAAAATCTATTCTCTTAATTGGCCAACTCTCCCTCCATCCCATTGCAGTAAGCTAGGGAGTCCCATCTGTGAGAATATACTGGGATAAAGCATAGTTAATTACCATAACCTCCCATCTCCCCTGGTTGGCTTCTTAGCTTGCTTACTGAACTGAGGTACTGCAAGCCTCTTCGGGTGGGAAGGCAGTCATGCATGCACGGTGCGGATAGTTGCGAGCACTTTAAAAGTTTTAAAGTGACAGTTCACTTTTCATATTGTCCGTACTGGGCTCCGTGGATGATGTCACCCATCTGTGAGAATATCTGCCTGCTGTCTCCAGATAACACCTGTTATGGTAAGTAACTTCTTTTTTGCTATCATCTACTCTATTACTGTATAATATAGGTATAAAAGCCATATTTGTAATACATTTCTGTTCCTAAATACAGTTTCTTTGGATGTGTGCAGTTTTACTGTAGTTTGAGGTGTCTGAAATTGATGGCTCATCTGAGCTGCCTGCCTTTTTTTGATTTATTGATGTGCTTTTAGGTCATCAAGTTGCACACGAAGCTGGGCAAGCCTATTCCGTCCATAGAACCAGTCTTGCCAAATTCTGGATCGGGTTCTACAGCTGTCACACCGAGCAAACCAGCTTCTTCAGTCACTGCAGCTGCCACGCCAGTGAAGCCAGTAGCCATAGCAACTAACAGTACAATAAGCAAAAGTAAAACCATACCTCCAAAGAAACTACTCACTGCAAAAATAACATTTGTGGGTATGTTTCTTTTAAAACATTAAGTCTTTTTTTTAGTTTGTGCTGCTGAAAGGATTCCAGGTAGCATCATTAAAATAATTATCAAATTGTGTAATGTATGTACATTTATTATGGTATGATCATAATGTTTAAAGTCAGTACTGTTTGAAGCTAGGACTGCATTTTGATTAATATTTTTAATTGCATAATTAAAGGCAAGGACGTAGCCAACAGTCATATTTTTTTTTTGTTTTGGGTGGGGAAAGGGAGCACATTGCCTTCCCTGCATTAGGTATCATACCTTTGCTTGTGGGAATGTCGCAGCCCCATCAATTGAAGAAATCCACTGCCAAAGCTGCCCCTTTTCTCCTCAGATTGCCTCAGGAGTGAGGAAGTCGGCAGTATGCCTCCAGCCACTGACTTTCACTCCCCAAACATGCTCAATTCATGCATGAACTGTGTATGCTCAGGGAGAGCCAGCATCAGTGGCTGGATGCATACCACTGACTTCTTACTCCTGAGGCAGTATGATATGGAGTGGGTGACTCAGGCAATAGATTTTATGGGCACTGGCTTTGGCTACCCCACCAGTCATTTGAACAGGTGCTGCAGCTTTGGAGGAGGCCTGAGCCCAGGTCTCTAAGGCCCCCCATGACTATGCCACAGATTAAATACCAATATCTTCTGTATCGCCTAGTAGACTGGTATAGTCCTTACAAATTGGTTATATACCTCACTGCTACCAGCAGGTGGAGACTGAGAACAAATTTGTATATCAGGATAACTTCCCCTCTTGCAATCCAGTCTTCCTCAGTTTCAAAGCTTATGTGCTGGTGGCTGGAGGTTCTGTGTCCACTCCGGGGGTCTCGGGGGGTGGGAGGGGGTTCCCTCGACGTCTTTCCCTCGACGTCTTTCCCGATGCGGCCCCAGGCAGCGGCAGTTTTGTCCCCTCTACTCCTCTCTTGTCCAAGTGCCTGAGGGTGTCTTGAGGTGAGGATTTTTGCCCAGAGGAGCAAGATGTTATTGATGAGGATTTGGACCCTTGGGGAGATTTCCAGGATCCTCTTGGGGGTTCAGATTCCATCAGCGAGGGGGTTTGAGCACCCCTCTGCTGGCAAAGATGTGTCTGTGGTGCGCATTTTTCAGTGGGAAACACTTCATGAGCTAATTCTTCAGGCCTCCTCAGTTTTGCACTTTGAGGACACAGTTGGAGGCCCCCGTGTATGGTGGACCACTTGCTTAAGGGGATCTGCTCTGTTTCACACTCTTTTCCAATGCATCGGGATATTCAGTCCATTATGCTTGCACAGTGGCAGGTGCCGGAAGCTCCCTTTTTGTTTTGCATGCTCCATGGCCCGCCTGTATCCTATTCCTGAAGGGGATAGGGACACTGAAGTCGCCTGTGGTGGACACGGTGGTCTCGGCCATCTCTAAGAGGCATACCGTGCCTGTTGAGGGCAGTGCGGCCTTGAAGGACCTGGAGAAGCTTAAACTGGAGTCCCTCCTTACACAGAGTTTTGATGTGGCAGCTCTGGCAGTCCAGGTGGCAATGTGAGGCGGACTGGTGTCTCAGGTATGTTTTTGCTGGACCGAGCATGTGCTTGACAGCATGTGCTTGACAATCTGAGGATTGGGAATTGCTCAAGCGTGAGGTGGCAAAGATTGAATTGGGTGCTTCTTATCTTTCAGATGCCATGTATGACCTCTTATGAGCTTCTGCCAAGTCGTTGGCGTATGCAGTGGCAGCTCGCCGTACCTTGTGACTTTGCGCTTGGTTGGTGGATTTGGCTAAGTTGACAAAGTTTCCTTTTAAAGGATCTTTCTTGTTTGGTGAGGACCTGGACAAGTTGGTTCAGACTTTCACTGATTCTAAAGTGCCTTGTTTTCCTGAGGATAGGCTTAGGCCGCTGGCTCGAGGTGGGGCTGCTCGTGGGCATGATTTCTGCTGCTTCTGTCCTGGTTGAGGGGCTGCCTCTTTTCAGTCTCCTGGGCTCTCTAGAGGCAGGTTCTTCCAGTGCAGGCAGTCCTTTTGGTAGCGCCCCTGCTGGATCCCCTGCAGCCCGTCCTGCCCAATGACTCCTTGCCGGCGTCTGTCTTGGTTCCGGTGGGTGCCCTGCTTAGGGATTTTTATCCAAAGTGGGCAGACATCACGTCAATCAGTGAGTTCTGGAGGTGATTCGGGACAGTTATGCTCTGGAGTTTGCCCATTCCTTGCCGTTTTCTCGCTTCTCCCTCCCAGGTGGCGTGGAAGCAGCAGGCTTTTCGCCAGACCCTTCAAATATTGGTAGATCTCCACGCGGTGGTTCCAGTTCCCCCCCAGGAATGGGGCACAGGTTGGTACTGGATTTGAAGGGGGTGAACAGGGCTCTTCACGTGCCTTCTTTCCGCATGGAAACTCTGCGGTTTGTGATTCTGGCAGTTCAGCCAGGTGAGTTTCTGACTCTAGATCTGACTGAGGCCTACTTGCGCATTCCTATTCGAGCCTCCCATCATCGCTTCCTGCGCTTTGCGAACTGGGGGCAACGTTATCAGTTCTGTGCACTTCCCTTTGGTCTGGCCATGGCTCCGCAGATGTTCACCAAGGTGATAGTGGTTGTTGTGGCGGCATTGCGAAAAGAGGGCATTCTAGTTATCCCTACCTTGACGACTGGTTGATTCGGATTGTGGAATTTCTGCAGTTGCTGGGCTGGGTAGTCAACCTTGCCAAGCACCGGCTGTCTCCCTCTCAGTGCCTGGAGTATCTAGGTGTGCTGTTCACCTCCTTGGGGAAGGTCTTCCTTCTGGAGGCCTGGGTAAACAAATTGCAATCTCAGATTCACCTGTTTATGGCGTCCCGGTGTCCTCCAAGTCTTGGGGTCAATGGCTGCTTCCTTCGATGTCATGAGGTGGTCTTGGGCCCACATGCGTCCTCTCCAGTATGCTCTTCTTCGGAGGTGGTCGCCTCAGAGGCACAATCTGGATCACCCTGTTCTGCTTTTGGGCTTAGCTTGAGGCAGTCTTCGTTGGTGGCTCCAGATCCCCTATCTTGTATAATGGGCGAGTCTGGATCAGCTGCAGTGGACGGTGCTACTCACGGATGCCAGTCTTCTTGCTTAGGGAGCTGAGTGTCTTGGTCACTCAGCTCTGGGCACCTAGTCTACGGTGGAGGCTTCTTGGTCGGTCAATATCTTGGAGACCAGAGTCATCTGTCTGGCATTGCTAGCCTTCCAGTCCTTTCTGATGGGCAAGTCAGTCAGGGTTCTTACCTGCTAATTTTCTTTCTGTTAGCCTGTAGACTGGTATAGTCCCCCATCCTGTCTGTCTTTGTGTGGTGATTGCGGGTTTTTGTTTTGCTCGCGTGCAGATTTTGGGTTTTTCTGCGGGTTCTAGTATTTTTCTAGGGCCGAGGAGTTTTGAGAACCTTTAGGGTCTGCTCATTTGTGAGTTAAAGTTGTGCTTTCAAAAAAACAAACAACAAAACATCCTGAGTCAGTGCAGATATGAAGGGAAGCTTTTAATTAGCTTTAATTGATTTTTATTATTAACTGGTTGTTTTGTTTTTCCCTTGTAGCACTTTAAAGGGATTGAAATAGCATTCATTGTGTGCCCAACGAGCAGTGAACATGGCCGGCGTGTGCACGAAGTTGTCCAGCTACTGTGAGGGGGAATCCTCATTGGCTTGGGTGCCAGTGAGCAGGATTCCCCTTCGTGTGTGCGCACCGCTCATTGGCTGTAGACAGTGGGAAAGCCCGGGCTTCTCCTACTGCCCACACGGATTTCCCTAGCCGCTGACAGTCAGGGAAACAAGGTTTATCCCAGGACAAGCAGGCAGCATATTCTTTACGCATGGGTGACGTCACCGACGGAGCCCTCGGTACGGACCTTTTTAACTAGAAAGTTCTAGTTGGCCGCACCGCGCGTGCGCGAGTGCCTTCCCGCCCGACGGAGGAGTGCGTGGTCCCCAGTTTCTTCGTTTCCGCGGAGCGAAGAAGACGTGTGTTTTTTCAACTCCGTTGAAATTCTCTTTTTGCCTTCCCGCTCGCGTTATTTTTTCGTTTTATTCACCTTCGGGTGCTTTTTTCTTTCAGTTTACAAAAAAAAAAAAAAACAACTTTCTTTTTTGCTTTATTTTTCGTTTCTGCCCCGGCGGGGCCTGTTGTCACTATCCAGGCCTCGGGGTTTGATTTTGCGGAGGCCGTGTTCCCATTCATGCCCCCGCAGCCGGGTTTTAAGAAGTGCCAGCGGTGTGCACGCCCGATCTCCCTCACTGACCCACACAATTGGTGTTTACAGTGTTTGGGACCGGAGCATCGGGCGGACTCCTGCACCCGCTGTGCCACTCTTAAAAAACGCACTTTGAAGAATCGTCAAATCCAACAAAATCTACTTTTCGGCACCGGCCCGGCTATGGACTCGACTTCTTCACCTGCGGCACCGTCGAAATCGGCACCGACCACTTCGACACCGCCTGAAACGACATCGGCGCCACCGGCGCCAGGTAAGCCGGCTAAGAAGCCTTCCACCCTTGAGCGCCCTCCCACCTCGGTGGCGACACCAGTCCTTTCGGCTCCACGCCGACCCAAAAAACGCTCCGCCCCGATATCGGTGAGTGCCTCGTCATCGGCCTCCTCATCGCCGGGGCGTAGAGCGGCACCCATGGAACCAAAACAGAAAAAAGTGGTTCCGGTGCCACCCCTGGATGACCGCATTGCGGCCATCCTCCAGGATAAGTTGCAGGAACAACTCCAACAGCAACTTCAGCAGCTCTTGCCCTCTATCTTGGCACCGCTGCTTTCGGTACCAGACCGGCCCGAGCCCCGCACCGTCCAACCGGTATCCACTCCATCGGTACCTTTGGACTCCTCCATGCCCATTCTCTCGGCGTCGCATCTCCATACCCATGCCGAGACTATCGCCTTGACGACGACCGATCTTCCTCAGGACTGAACAGGGCACCGGTCTTCCCGGGACCGAGACAGACACAGGTCTTCATCCCCCGGTACCGTCTCGGTACGCTCAGGCAAGTCTTTGTCTAAAACTCACCATACCGAGCCTTCCACTCCGGTCTCTCGACACGCACACACCGATGTCAGAGACCCAGACCTATGGGAAGAATCCCCTCCCGGTACCGAGGAGGATGCATCGTCGTCGGACGAAGAGCCTTATCCCAGGACAAGCAGGCAGCATATTCTTAACGTATGGGTGACGTCACCGACGGAGCCCCGGTACGGACCTTTTTAACTAGAAAGTTCTAGTTGGCCGCACCGCGCATGCGCGAGTGCCTTCCCGCCCGACGGAGGAGTGCGTGGTCTCCAGTTTCTTCGTTTCCGCGGAGCGAAGAAGACGCATGTGGTTTCAACGGCTGTTGAACACTCCTTTTTTGCCTTCCCGCTCGCGTTATTTCTGATTTTTTCTACTTTTTTCCTTCGGGTTTTCTCTTTTCTTTCTAATTGGTAAAAAAAAAAAAAAAAACAACTTTCTTTTTTCCTTTATTTTTCAACCGGCCCCGGCGGGGCCTGTTGCCATCATACAAGCCTCCGGCTTTGATTTCGCGGAGGCCGTATTCCCCTTCATGCCCCCCCAGCCGGGTTTTAAGAAGTGCCAGCGGTGTGCACGCCCGATTTCCCTTTCGGACCCACACAACTGGTGCCTACAGTGCTTGGGTCCGGAACATCGGGCTGACACCTGCACCCGCTGCGCGACTCTCCAAAAACGCACACTTAAAAATAGACAAATCCAGCAGAATCTCCTCTTCGGCACCGGTTCTGCTATGGATCCGACCCCGACGTCGACGGCACCGCCGAAATCGGCACCGTCAACATCGACACCACCTGATCCTTCTGCGGGGTCGATAGCGCCAGGTAAGCCGGCTAAGAAGCCTTCCACTTCCCTCGAGCGCCCTCCTGCCACGGCGGTGACACCGGTCCTTCCGACGTCCCGCAAGTCCCGTAAGCGCTCCACTCCGATAACGGTGAGTGCCTCTTCATCGGCCACCTCATCACCGGAGCGTAGAGCGGCACCTATGGTACCGAAGAAAAGTAAAACGGTACCGGTGCCCCCATTGGAGGACCGTATCTCGGCCATCCTCCAGACCAAATTGCAGGAACAGCTACAGCACCAGCTTCAGGAACTGCTTCCAACCCTGCTGGCACCACTCCTTCCGGTACCGGTCCGGTTCGAGCATCGCACCACTACGCCAGTGGCCACCTCCTCGGTACCGATGAACACTTCGATGCCGGTCTTATCGGCACAGCCTACACTCCAGACCTGCGCGGCGGAGGACCCCTCCCGGCCCCAGGATCGACATCAATCGTCTCGGGACCGGGATCAGCACCACTCCTCCCGGGACAGAGATCGGCACCGGTCTTCATCTCCCGGCACCGTATCCATGAGATCTGGCAAGTCCCTTTCTAAAACCCGCCATGCTGAGCCGGCCATCAGGGACCCTGACTTATGGGAGCAATCCCCACTCGGTACCGAGGAGGATGCCTCTTCCACTGATGAGGAACCCTCCATGGCTGAATCCACCTCCAAACCCGAGCAGTCCTCATTTACGAAATTCCTTTGGGAGATGTCTGGGGCTCTCTCCATCCCACTTGAGTCCGACTCCAAGAAGTCCCAGGCCTTTCTAGAAGCCTTGGACTTCGATCAACCCCCCAAGGAATTTCTCAAACTCCCCGTCCATGATATTCTACGGGAGACGTTTTATAAAAATTTGGAGAATCCCCTTACTGTTCCAGGTGCCCCTAAGAAACTGGACAGTTTATACCGGGTCATCCCTATCCCAGGATTTGATAAACCCCAGTTGCCACATGAGAGCCTCCTGGTAGAATCCACTCTCAAAAAATCTCATGGTTCCAGTGTCTATGCCTCCACCCCTCCTGGCAGAGAGGGTAAAACAATGGACAAATTTGGAAAGCGCCTGTACCAGAATGCCATGCTGGCTAGCAGAGCCAACAATTACTCATTTCATTTTTCTTTTTACATGAAATATCTGGTACAACAACTTTCTGCTCTGCAAAAGTATATCCCTGAACGCAAGGTTCCATTATTTCAGCAACAAATTTCCACCCTTCTTCAGCTTAGGAAATTCATGGTACGCTCAATCTATGACTCCTTCGAGCTCTCCTCCCGAGCTTCTGCTCTGGCAGTGGCCATGCGACGCCTTGCCTGGCTGAGGGTATCTGACCTTGATGTGAACCACCAGGACCGCCTTGCCAACGCGCCCTGTCTTGGTGATGAACTTTTTGGGGAGTCTCTGGATACCACGACACAAAAACTTTCGGCTCATGAGACGAGATGGGACACCCTCATTAAGCCTAAAAAGAAGACTCCGCCAACACGACCATACAGACCTCAGTCCTCTTACCAACGTCGTTTTTCTGCTAGGCCACTTAATCCTCCTCAACAGCAGTCTCGTCGGCCTCGCCAACAACAACAACAACACACTCAGGCTCGCTCGCAATCTCACCAGACAGCCAAGCCTCTCCCTCAAACTAAGCCTCCTCAGCCCTTTTGACTCCTTTCTCCAGGGCATAGCCAGTCTCCAACCCTCGCTGCCTCTGCCTCAACCTATCGGGGGCCGCCTCACCATCTTTCTACGACGCTGGGAGGCCATCACATCAGACCTGTGGGTTCTAAACATCATCCGTCACGGATACTCACTAAGGTTCCAGACTCTTCCTGCAGACCATCCTCCCGTAGAGTCTGCTTCTCACTCCTCCCAAACTCCACTCCTCCTCAGGGAGGTCCAATCCCTCCTCCTTCTCAATGCCATCGAAGAAGTTCCACCAGACCAAAGAGGTCAGGGTTTTTACTCCCGCTACTTCTTGGTACCCAAGAAAACAGGGGATCTTCGTCCTATCCTCGACCTCAGGAACCTCAACAAGTGTTTGGTCAAGGAAAAGTTCAGGATGCTCTCCCTTGCCACACTTTATCCTCTTCTGTCTCAACACGACTGGCTATGTTCCCTGGACCTCAAGGAGGCCTACACTCACATCCCAATCCATCAGGCTTCACATCGCTACCTCCGATTCCAGATACTGAATCACCACTATCAGTACAAAGTGCTACCCTTTGGTCTCGCATCATCACCCAGGGTGTTCACCAAGTGCCTGATTGTGGTAGCGGCCTGTCTCAGGTCCCACAACCTACAAGTGTTCCCCTACTTGGACGATTGGTTGGTGAAAGCAACAACCTCTCCACTTGTGCTGCAATCAACTCACCACACCATCTCTTTCCTCCATCTCTTGGGGTTCGAGATCAATTATCCCAAGTCGCATCTGCTTCCCACGCAGCGCCTTCAGTTCATCGGAGCACTTCTCGATACCAACTTCATGAGAGCGTTCCTTCCTGCCGACCGGCACCGGACACTGCTTCACCTCTGTCGACAGGTGCTCCTCCAACCATCCATCCCTGCTCGCCAGATGATGATTCTTCTGGGTCACATGGCCTCGACAGTCCATGTAGTTCCTCTGGCGCGACTCCATCTGAGGATACCACAATGGACCCTCGCCAACCAATGGTCACAGACCAGGGATCCTCTTTCTCATCCCATCTCTGTGACATCGTCTCTTCAGCGATCTCTTCAATGGTGGTTGAACTCCTCAAATCTTTCCAGGGGCCTCCTTTTTCATCCGCCCCCTCATTCCATGATCATCACCACAGATGCCTCCCCCTATGCATGGGGAGCTCACATAGGGAATTTACGCACCCAGGGACTCTGGACCCCTCAGGAGCGTCAACATCACATCAATTTCCTGGAACTCAGAGCCATGTTTTATGCTCTCAAGGCCTTCCAGCACCTTCTCTATCCTCAGGTTCTTCTCCTGTGCACGGACAATCAGGTCGCCATGTACTACATCAACAAGCAAGGCGGCACCGGATCTCGTCTCCTTTGTCAGGAGGCCCTCCGAATTTGGACCTGGGCCACAGCCCACAATCTTTATCTCAAAGCGGTCTATATCCAGGGCGAACAGAACTCCCTGGCCGACCAGCTCAGCCACATCCTTCAACCTCACGAGTGGACCCTGGATCCTCCCACTCTCCACTCCATCTTTGCTCGCTGGGGCACTCCGCAGGTGGACCTCTTTGCAGCTCCTCACAACCATCAGCTGCCCCAGTTCTGCTCCAGACTCTTCTCTCCACATCGTCTGGCCCCGGATGCATTCCTTCTCGACTGGACGGATCGGTTCCTCTATGCCTTCCCTCCACTTCCTCTGATGTTGCGGACCCTGTTCAAACTCCGCAAGGACAGAGCCACCATGATTCTCATCGCCCCTCGGTGGCCCAGGCAACACTGGTTCTCCCTCCTACTTCAACTCAGCTCCAGGGAGCCCATTCCTCTTCCTGTATTTCCTTCTCTGCTTACGCAGCAACATCAGTCTCTGCTACATCCCAATCTGTCTTCCCTCCACCTGACAGCTTGGTTTCTCTCGGGCTGACCTCTCCAGAAAACCTGTCTCAGCCTGTCCGTCGCATTTTGGATGCCTCCAGGAAACCCTCCACACTCCAATGTTACCATCAGAAATGGACCCGGTTCTCCTCTTGGTGCCTCCTGCATCATCACAATCCCACCTCATTGGCGGTGGAAACTGTACTGGACTATTTGCTCTCTCTGTCTAACGCTGGTCTCAAGTCTACCTCGATCAGAGTCCACCTCAGTGCCATCACTGCTTTTCACGAGCCTATCCTTGGAAAACCCCTCACGGCTCATCCTCTGGTTTCCCGGTTCATGAGAGGCCTCTTCAATATCAAACCACCTCTTCAGCCTCCCCCGGTCGTCTGGGACCTCAATGTGGTTTTGTCAGCCCTCATGAAACCCCCCTTTGAGCCTCTTGCTACTACCTCGCTCAAACTTCTCACATGGAAGGTGCTTTTCCTCATTGCCATCACCTCTGCCAGGAGGGTTAGTGAGCTACATGCACTGGTCGCCGATCCACCGTTTACTGTTTTTCACCATGACAAGGTGGTTCTGCGTACCCATCCTAAATTCCTTCCTAAGGTGGTTTCAGCCTTTCACCTCAACCAGTCCATCGTGCTACCGGTCTTCTTCCCAAAACCCCATTCTCATCTTGGGGAACAGGCTCTTCACACGCTGGATTGTAAGCGTGCCCTGGCGTACTACCTTGACCGTACCAGGGCTCACCGCTCCTCTCCTCAACTTTTTCTGACCTTCGATCCTAACCGTCTGGGTCACCCTGTATCTAAACGAACGCTGTCCAATTGGCTTGCTGCCTGTATTGCGTTCTGTTATGCTCGGGCCGGCCTGTCGCTGGAAGGTGCTGTCACGGCCCATAAAGTCAGGGCTATGGCTGCTTCTGTGGCTTTCCTCCGTTCCACGCCTATTGAGGAAATCTGCAAGGCGGCCACTTGGTCTTCAGTTCACACATTCACTACTCACTACTGTCTGGATGCCTTCTCCAGACGGGATGGGCACTTTGGTCAATCTGTGTTACAAAATTTATTTTCCTAATGGCCAACCATCCCTCCTCCCTCTCTGTTAGCTTAGAGGTCACCCATACGTTAAGAATATGCTGCCTGCTTGTCCTGGGATAAAGCACAGTTACTTACCGTAACAGGTGTTATCCAGGGACAGCAGGCAGATATTCTTACGACCCACCCACCTCCCCGGGTTGGCTTCTTAGCTGGCTTATCCTAACTGGAGACCACGCACTCCTCCGTCGGGCGGGAAGGCACTCGCGCATGCGCGGTGCGGCCAACTAGAACTTTCTAGTTAAAAAGGTCCGTACCGGGGCTCCGTCGGTGACGTCACCCATACGTTAAGAATATCTGCCTGCTGTCCCTGGATAACCCCTGTTACGGTAAGTAACTGTGCTTTCGGCCCCCGATACCACATCTAAGCCTGAACAATCTTCCTTTTCTAAATTCCTCAGGGAGTTGTCGGGGGCTTTATCTTTGCCTCTGGAATCTGACTCTAAGAAGTCACAAGCTTTCCTGGAGGCATTGGATTTCGATCAACCTCCCAAAGAGTTCCTAAAGTTGCCCGTGCATGACATCCTATGGGAAACTTTTTATAAAAATTGGGAGAACCCACTGACTGTCCCTGGGGCCCCCCGTAAACTGGATAGCCTATACAGGGTTATACCAATCCCGGGATTTGATAAACCCCAGCTGCCTCATGAATCTCTCCTGGTGGAGTCCACCTTAAAAAAGTCTCAGGGCTCGAGTGTTTATGCCTCTACCCCTCCTGGCAGAGAAGGCAAAACAATGGACAAGTTTGGCAAGCGACTCTACCAGAATGCCATGCTTGCCAACAGGGCTAACAACTACTCATTCCATTTCTCATTCTACTTGAAACATCTGGTCCTGCAACTCTCCGCCATGCAGAAGTACCTGCCGGAACACAAGGTTCCACTATTCCAGCAGCATATCTCCAGCCTGCTCCAACTGAGAAAATTTATGGTGCGCTCTATCTATGATTCTTTTGAGCTCACCTCCCGTGCATCTGCCATTGCTGTGGCTATGCGCCGCCTGGCCTGGCTCAGGGTCTCTGATTTGGACATCAACCATCAAGACCGACTAGCCTACGCCCCCTGTCTTGGGGATGAATTATTTGGAGAGTCCCTGGATACCACCACGCAGAAACTCTCAGCCCATGAGACCAGATGGGACACTCTCATAAAACCTAAGAAAAAGGCTCCACCTGCTCGTCCTTACAGACCACAGGCCTCATATCAGCGCAGGTTCTCCGCTAGGCCGCTCAATCCACCTTCACAGCAACCTAGGCGGCCCCGTCAACACCAACACACCCAGGCTCGTACACAGTCTAATCAACCTGCCAAGCCTCTTCCTCCTACCAAACCATCTCAGCCCTTTTGACTCCTCTCTCCAGGGCTTAGCCAGTCTTCCACCCTCCTTGCCTCTTCCTCAGCCAATCGGAGGCAGGCTCCACATCTTCCTCAGCCGTTGGGAGGTCATCACATCGGACCAGTGGGTCCTCAACATCATCCGCCACGGCTACTCTCTCAACTTCCAGACTCTCCCACCAGACAATCCTCCCGTAGAGTCTGCTTCTCATTCAACTCAAACCCCCCTCCTCCTGAGGGAGGTCCAATCCCTCCTTCTTCTCAATGCCATCGAAGAAGTACCTCCGGAACAAAGAGGCCGGGGATTCTACTCCCGTTACTTCCTAGTTCCAAAGAAGACAGGAGAGTGAGTGCCAGTGTTCCCTCTAAGCTGAGCAGGTGTCCTCCAGCTGCATTGCTACCACTAGGGGGTGGAATATTTTCAGTCGCTAAGGACAGGTATGTTCCCTGGAGTCCTGCAGAACTTGCATGTCCCTCACAATTGAAAAATGTGACAGTAAAACAGCACCCTCTATTGGTGAGACTGTGGGTGGAGGACTCCTGCTCAGCTTAGAGGGAACAGTGCCTCCGTCCCATTCTCGATCTCAGGGACCTCAACAAGTGTCTAGTCAAGGAGAAATTCAGAATGCTCTCCCTTGCCACGCTCTACCCTCTTCTCTCTCAACAAGACTGGCTATGTTCCCTGGACCTCAAAGAGGCCTACACTCACATCTCAATCAATCCGACTTCTCGTCGCTACCTGCGCTTCCAGGTGCACCACCGCCATTATCAGTACAAAGTGCTACCTTTTGGCCTCGCTTCATCACCCAGGGTGTTCACCAAATGCCTCATTGTGGTGGCGGCCTTTCTCAGGTCTCACAACCTCCAGGTGTTCCCCTACTTGGACGATTGGTTAGTGAAAGCACCTACGTCTCCACTTGCGCTACAAGCCACTCATCATACCATCTCTCTCCTCCATCTTCTGGGGTTCGAGATCAACTACCCCAAGTCGCATCTGCTTCCCACACAGCGCCTTCAGTTCATTGGAGCAGTTCTCGACACCACCCTAATGAGGGCGTTTCTCCCCTCCGACTGTCAACGGACTCTGCTCCACCTTTGCCGTCAGGTGCTCCTTCATCGCTCCATTTCTGCCAGACAGATGATGGTCCTCCTGGGCCACATGGCCTCGACGGTGCATGTGCTTCCCCTGGCGCGACTCCACCTCAGGACACCCCAATGGACTCTGGCCAACCAGTGGTCACAAACCTCGAATCTTCTTTCTCATCCCATCTCTGTGACACCGTCTCTTCAGCGATCTCTACAATGGTGGTTGAACTCCTCAAATCTTTCCAGGGGCCTTCTTTTCCATCTGCCCCCTCATTCCATGATCATCACCACGGACGCCTCCCCTTATGCATGGGGAGCTCACCTGGGAGATCTACGCACCCAAGGCCTTTGGACCCCGCAGGAGCGTCTACATCACATCAATTTCCTAGAACTGAGAGCCATGTTTTACGCTCTCAAGGCTTTCCAGCACCTTCTCTGCCCTCAGGTTCTTCTCCTGTGCACAGACAATCAGGTCGCCATGTACTACATAAACAAGCAAGGCGGCACCGGGTCTCGCCTCCTTTGTCAGGAGGCTCTCCGCATTTGGACCTGGGCCACGGCCCGCAGTCTCTTCCTCAAGGCTGTCTATATCCAGGGCGAACAGAACTCCCTGGCCGACAATCTCAGCCGCATCCTTCAACCTCACGAGTGGACGCTGGACCCTCCAACACTCCACTCCATCTTTGCTCGCTGGGGCACTCCGCAGGTGGACCTCTTTGCAGCTCCTCACAACCATCAGCTGCCCCAGTTCTGCTTCAGACTCTTCTCTCCTCACCGTCTGGCCCCGGATGCATTCCTGCTCGATTGGACGGATCGGTTCCTCTATGCCTTTCCTCCACTACCTCTAATGTTGCGGACTTTGTCCAAACTTCGCAGGGACAAGACCACCATGATTCTCATCGCTCCTCGGTGGCCTCGCCAACACTGGTTTCCTCTCCTGCTTCAGCTCAGCGTCAGGGAGCCCATTCCTCTTCCTGTGTTTCCTACTCTATTTACACAACAACGTCAGTCTCTGCTTCATCCCAATCTGTCTTCGCTCCACCTGACAGCTTGGTTTCTCTCTGGCTGACCTCTCCAGGAAATCTATCTCAGCCTGTCCGTCTCATTTTGGATGCCTCAAGGAAACCGGCCACCCTCCAGTGTTACCATCAGAAGTGGACCAGGTTCTCCTCTTGGTGCCTCCGTCATCATCACAATCCCATCTCTTTAGCGGTGGAAACTGTACTGGACTACTTGCTCTCCCTGTCCAATGCGGGCCTCAAGTCTACCTCAATCAGAGTCCACCTCAGTGCCATCACTGCGTTTCATGAGCCTATCCTCGGAAAACCTCTTACGGCTCATCCTCTGGTTTCCCAATTCATGAGGGGCCTCTTCAATGTCAAACCACCTCTGAAGCCTCCTCCTGTCGTCTGGGACCTGAATGTGGTTTTATCAGCCCTCATGAAACCCCCTTTTGAGCCTCTTGCCACAACTTCGCTCAAACTTCTAACATGGAAGGTGCTTTTCCTCATTGCCATCACCTCTGCCAGGAGGGTTAGTGAGATGCATGCACTGGTCGCTGATCCACCGTTCACTGTTTTTCACCATGACAAGGTGGTTCTGCGTACCCATCCTAAATTCCTCCCCAAGGTGGTCTCGGCTTTTCACCTCAACCAGTCCATTGTGTTGCCTGTTTTTTTCCCGAAACCTCATTCACATCCTGGGGAACAGGCATTACACACTCTTGATTGCAAGCGTGCCCTGGCTTACTATCTTGATCGTACAAGGGCTCACCGCTTGTTCCCTCAGCTCTTCCTGACCTTCGACCCTAATCGCCTGGGTCAACCGGTCTCTAAACGGACGCTATCCAACTGGCTTGCTGCTTGCATTGCGTTCTGTTATGCTCGGGCCGGTCTGTCACTGGACGGTGCTGTCACTGCCCACAGGGTGAGAGCTATGGCCGCTTCTGTTGCTTTCCTCCGTTCCACACCCATTGAGGAAATCTGCAAGGCGGCCACCTGGTCCTCAGTTCACACATTCACTACTCACTACTGTCTGGATGCTTTCTCCAGACGGGATGGGCACTTCGGCCAATCTGTACTTCAGAATTTATTTTCCTAATGGCCAACCATCCCCCCTCCCTCTTTGTTAGCTTGGAGGTCACCCATGCGTAAAGAATATGCTGCCTGCTTGTCCTGGGATAAAGCACAGTTACTTACCGTAACAGGTGTTATCCAGGGACAGCAGGCAGATATTCTTACGTCCCACCCTCCTCCCCGGGTTGGCTTCTTAGCTGGCTTATCTTAACTGGGGACCACGCACTCCTCCGTCGGGCGGGAAGGCACTCGCGCACGCGCGGTGCGGCCAACTAGAACTTTCTAGTTAAAAAGGTCCGTACCGAGGGCTCCGTCGGTGACGTCACCCATGCGTAAAGAATATCTGCCTGCTGTCCCTGGATAACACCTGTTACGGTAAGTAACTGTGCTTTTCCTCACCGCAGATGGTGCTGAGGGATTCCCTTGCCAATGCAGCTGCTGCTGCCTGAAGTTCTGCTTTAGCGCCTGGCCTATATAGGCCTCTTTGCCACTACAGGCCTCAGGGGAGATCTTCTATGGGCTTTTCGTCAGTTTTGGCAGGAAGCTATGTCATTTTACCTGTGGCCTCAGGTGACCTCCTTCTATTTTAGAGACAAGAACGGGTCCTAAGTGTTTTCTTTCTAATGTAGAGAGTTCTCCTTTGCCGCTGGGGGGTGGAGGGTTTGCCCCTGGTTTTGTTTTAGCCATGTACAAGACTTACTTGCAAGTGGCTAGAGGTCCTGCTTCTTCGCTGGGGGGTCTGTGGTTGTTCGGAGGGGGCCGACGTCTGCTCCCATCCAATCCGTTCCCATCCCCCCAATCTTCGTCCAAGCGGCTGTGGGTTTCTTGGTACAAGGATTTTTTCTTTACTAACATGGTTTCGCCTGATGAGAACTTGGACTTTTTGATTGATCCACAAGATCCTTTTGGGGGGACGGTTGTTTTTCTGAGATGCTAGTTAGTGAGGATGATTCGATCACGCGCATTTTTCACCGGGAAGTTCTGCAGGAGCTTATTCTTCAGGTGTCTTCTGGTTTGCACTTTGGGAGGAAGGCTCTACTTCGGGGGATCCAGTCGACTTCATTCTTTTCCTATGCATCAGGATAGTTGGGATATGGTGCATGCACAGTGGAAGACACTGGATGCGCCTTTCCGCTTGGCACGGTCCATGGTCAGATTCTGCCCCATTTCTGATCGTTTGTTCTCTTCTTTTTGTCAGACAAAATGGAAATAGTGGGCATTTCGTCAGACGCTGCAATAGTTGCTGGACCTCAAAGTGTTGATCCCAGTGCCTCCTCAGGAGATTTGC
This sequence comes from Geotrypetes seraphini, assembly GCF_902459505.1. Lineage (NCBI taxonomy): Eukaryota > Metazoa > Chordata > Amphibia > Gymnophiona > Dermophiidae > Geotrypetes > Geotrypetes seraphini. The sequence continues at coordinate 110,223,305 of NC_047091.1, forward strand.
ACTGGCAGGTACTCCATTTATTTTATGGTACAACAAGAAAGAGGGGTCGCTTCGGCCTATCTTGGATCTGAAAGGTGTCAACAGGGTGCTTCGGGTTCTATCATTTTGCAGGGAGATCCTGAAATCCGTAATTCTTGCTGTTCAGATTGGGGAATTTCTGACTTCTCTTTTTTTTTTTAAATAATTTCTTTATTCATTTTTAAACTTACATCAAGTGTACAGTAAATATCAACCAAATATAATACAACATCACTTGAAAAATTTTCAATATCATACACCAAGAAGATTTAACCCCCACCCCCCTCCCAAATTCATATACAACTAATATATACCACATGAAAATAATATCTTACGACAATCATCTATATATTCTTAATGGAAAAACAAGAAATCCCCCCCCCCCCCAAATCCACATCTGACTTTTCTTGATCTGATGGAGGCCTACCTGCATGCTCTGATTTGGTCTTCCCATCAGCGATTCCTTCGCTTTACGATTTTTTGAAAGCACTATTGGTTTTGTGCGCTTCCTTTTGTCTGCCCATAGCTCCGTGGACTTTCACCAAGAGTATGGAAACGGTGGCAGCGGCCTTGTGAAAGGAAGGCATTCTGGTTCATCCCTATCTGGATGACTGGTTGATTCAATTGAATTCTTTTCAGGAGAGCTCCTGAGTCACGACTTGGGTTGTGGAGTTTCTGCAGTTGCTGGGCTTAGGTGATCAACCTTTCCAAAAGCCGGTTGATTTCATTTCAGTGCTTTGAGTATCTCGGAGTTCTCTTCAATACCAGCTTGGGGAGAGTCTTCCTTCCCGAGACCCGGGTGTTGAAATTGCAGTCAGAGATACACTCCCTGATGGATTGTCGTTGCCCTCGGGCACAGGATTTTCTGCAAAACTTGGTGGTCGATGGCGGCCTCCTTAGAAGTGATCAAGTGGTCTTGGGCTCACACGCATCCCCTTCAGTATACATTTCTTTGGCGGTGGTCTCTGCAATTTCAAGATCTGGACTCTCCGGTCTCTCTTTGAGGGTTAGTTTGTTGCAGCCTGCACTGGAGGCAAGTCTTCCAATCTGGTTCAGGGGATGAGTTTGGATCAGCTCCAGTGGACAGTACTTTTTACAGATGCCAGTCTCCCTGTTTGGGGAGCTCAATGTCTTGGTTGCACGGCTCAGAGCAGCTGGCCGCCAGAGGAAGCGTCATGGGCAATCAGTATTCTGGACACCATAGCCATTTGGTTGGCATTACTAGCTTCCCAGTCATTGCTGAAGGGCAAGTAGATTCAAGTCCTCTCGGATAATGCCACGGTGGTGGCTTACGTCAGTTGTCAGGGGGAACCAAGAATCATCTGGTAGTACAGGAGGCAACTCTTCTCATGGAATGGGCAGAGACTCATCTTCTGAACATCTCGGCTTCTCACATAGTGGGAGTAGACAATGTCCAGGTAGACTTCTTCATTTGTCATGTGATGGATTCCGGCAAATGGTGTCTCAGGCTGGAAGCCTTTGAGTTGATTATTCAGTCATGGGGCTGGCCGGTCATGGACCTCATGACCATGAGTTTCAATGCCAAAGTGCGGAGGTTCTTCAGTCGGTGCAGGGATTACCAGGTCAAGGGTCTGGATGCTCTGGTGCATGTATTTCCTCTGTGGCCACTGATGGGCTGAATAATTCTTTGCATTTCTCGGTACACAGGCCACATGATCCTAGTGCCTCTAGACTGATCCAGGTGCATGTGGTACACAGATCTGGTTCGTCTTCTTATGACAAGATTCTCTTCCTCTGCCCCTCTCGCCCGTCCTTCTGACTCGGGGTTCCATTCCCATGTTCAGTCCGGGGGCCTTTTGTCTTATGGCTTGGCTCTTGAACGGGAACGCCTAAGTAAGAAAGATTATTTGGATAAGGTGATCTCCTCCACCCTTTTGGGTTCCTGGAGACTTTCCACCTCTCAGGCTTATGTATGCATCTTTATTTATTTTTTAATTATTTATTTAGATGTCTATCCTATCCTCCCATGAGCTCAGAATGGGTTACAAAACCACATTCACAATAGATTACATTAGATACATACAGTCAGTTATATTAGACATTCATGGTATATTACATAGGACAGCCATGGTAGCTTAGGACATGACAGGTTGCGGAGAGATGATGTTTAAATAGCGATTTTAGGCATGAATTTCTTGTCAGCAGCCATCATGGATTTTTAGCAATATTTTTTTTGAAAAGTTCCCTGCACTTCCAAAACTTCATTTTTTTTGCCTCAAAACTGGTTGGGATGGAGTCCTTGGGCTCTGCTACCCCAAATATATGCCAGGATTGTGCAAAATGTGTGCCTCAGGAATGTTCTTGTGCCATGTGTGGTGCGGACCGGAGAGGCAAGAATGGCCAGCTTGCACTCTGCCCTGCATGATAAGGTTGATAAAAAGGGCCTTGAAACAGTGACTGTTCTACGCATATGGATGCAGATGCCCCACAGCCCAAGAAACACATTGTAAAGTTATCTCAGGGTGACTCAGCGCTCCCTAGTCGGGGTGCCTTCTCTGACTTTCTGAAATTTTTGTAGAACGCTTTCTTCTTTTTTTTTTAACAATTTTTTATTCATTTTCAAATTGAACAGCAAGTGCACAAAAGAATATATTATACAAGTTATTTCACAATAGCACATTAATCTCTACCACATAAAAATATAGTGATATAATAACCCCCTCCCAACCTCCCCTCCTTTATCACCTTTTCAATAGGAATAAACACACATATATAACATATTATAAGTTATAACCTATTATGTAAAATTATTCCCAACTCCCTCCCCCCTTTAGTGTGCTAAAAAGGAAAAGAGAAGAATCGATGACTAATCACCACAATATGTTGCCAATGGCCCCCATATTTTTATAAAGTTAGTATATATATATATATTTTTTTTGTAGAAAGCTTTCATGAGAGTCGGGCTTCTCCTGTGCAGTTTCCCTGCGCCTCAGTTTTGTCCCCATACAGCAGTGTCTCATAGGACACGACTTCTACCCAGTCTGTCACATTCTAGGACGTGGGAGACTTCTGTGCCGGAGATACAGATGCTGCTGATTGTTTTACTAATCCCTTATTTTCGGGGAATGCTCTGCATGTGACAGGGTCCCGGGACTGTATGCAGGCTCTTTAGATCATGCTTTGGCGTTAGAACCATGGGACAATTTCACAGTTCTGTGTTTAAGTATGCAGCCTTGCCAGATCTTATTTCAGAATTTCTGCATGAGTTGGATTTAGCCACTCAGCGGGCTCCTTCTACTTCCTCCTCCCTTATGTGTGGAGTGAGAGTGCAGTCTTCACCATTTCCCTGGCATCCTGATACTAACCTCTTGATCTTGGAGCAGTGCGACTCTCTTTAGGGAACTCTCAAGGTAGCAAGAACCACGTCTAGGCTGTATCCTATGGTACAAGAGTGTCGGCAACTTTTTAGTCAGCCTAAAGTGGATTCCCTGGCTGCACAGGTCACTAAGCGCACCTCCCTTTCCAGCGAAGGTGGAGTGGTGCTTCAGGTCATGCAGGACCGCTGAGTGGATATAGTTCTCAGGAGACTTTTTCGAGGCAGTGGCTTTGGGAGTCAAAGCAGCCTCAACGATGTCCTTTGTCACACATGCTTGTCTGTCTAGTCTGCGAGCTTTGGAGAGTGAGGGTGATGAACCTCTCCTTCAACTTCTTTTATCTGGTATGGATTGTATAGCTGATGCTCTTTATGACATTATTTGTGTCCTGGAGAAGGCTAGCTTATTCTGTTTCTGCGTGGAGAATGCTCTGGATCAGACATGGGCAGGTGACTACCTCTAAAGCTACTCTTGCCAGGCTCCCTTTGCAGGGGCAACTGTTATTTGGCAAGGGCCTGGATGATCTCATAAATTCTGTGGTGGACCATCACCCCTAGTCCCTGCCTGATAGTAGACTCAAGGTGCTCAAATTTTCATGGCTCCAGGTAATCTCGTCATTATTCCAGTGCCACATTGCAAAGATTCTTCCAGGGCTACAAGCCTCTGCTTCCCGAACTACTTCATCTGCCAAGAAATTGCAATGGTGCCAGGCAAAGTGCGACCCCTCTGCATATTGGAAGCAGGCTCTCGGAGTTTCTGCAGGCCTAGAGTCAGATTTTGTTTGACTGCTGGGTTCTGTACATCATTCAGTCTGGTCTGGCCTGTGACAGATTAGTTTGTGGACTCTTCCTGTGGGTTGCATGGAAAAGGTTCAATCCACTGTAAGAAGGTTGTTGGATATTCAGGTTATAGAGTCTGTGCCGCCTGACGTGCCAAAAAGGCTCCGATGACATACTGGACCTTACTTACGTAAATGCAGCGCTCAAAGTTCTGCACTTTTACAAGGAGATGGTTCAATCTGTCATAGCAGCAGTGACCCAGGGAGAGTTCCTAGCCTTTCTGGATCTTTCAGAGGCCTATTTGCATATTCCTATTTTCCCAGATCACAAGAAGATTGTCCAGAATATGAAATCTGAGAATCATCAGTTTTCAGCTCTGCCCTTTGGCTGGCAACAGCTCCTCGCACCTTCACAAAGGGATGGTTGTGGTGGCAGCTCACCTGTGCAAGATAAGGCTGCAGATGCATCCCTACCTGGAAGACTGGTTGATCAGAGTCCCCCTTCATTGTTCGAGGGTCAGCGCACAATGGATCAGGTGATCAGAGTCCTGGAGGATCTAGACTGGATGGTGAATTACTGAAAGAGCAATTTGACGCTGACTCAATCCCTGGAGTATCTGGTAATCTTGTTCGACATGGTAGCAGGCCACCAGAGGCTACCAGAGGCACGCGGACTGAAGCTGTGCTCCCAGATATCTGGTCTCTCGGCCAAGTCTGCTCCATCAGCGTAGGACTATTTTCAAGTCCTGGGATCCATGGCAGCTACAATAGATGTAGTGCCTTGGGCAAGAGCCCATATGTGTCTTCTCCAGATGGCATTGCTTTGTCATTGATCTCCTCAGACAGACACTACTACTACTACTTATCGCTTATATAGGTGTATGCAGCGCTGTACATTTTCACATTTATAGACAGTCCCTGCTCGGAAGAGCTTACAATCTAACTTGGACAGACAGATATGACATAGAGAGTAGGGGATGCAAAACTCAAGGAGAGGAGTCAAAAGCATATGGTGCACCAAGGCAGAAGGGATGGAGTCTGGAGCTGGCAGTTGAAAAAAAGGTGGGGAAAGGTCGATATCATTCACCCTCCAGTTTATCCCTTCGTTTTGCCTTGGGACCTCAATTTGGTTTTGTTGGTGCTGATAGCTGCCCCTTTTGAGCCCTTATCCGGTTGTACTTTGAAGAATCTTACTCTGAAGATGGTCTTTTCTTGTGGTTGTCTTCAGCTCAGAGCATTTCGAGAGTGCAGGCTCTTTCATGTTAGGGACTTTTCTTGATCTTTAAAGAAAAAGTGACTGTTCAGATGGTTCCTTCTGTCCCCCAAAGTGGTGCTGGCTTTCCATGTGAATTGGGTCATCTCCTTTCCAGTTCTCAGTGATCATTCGGGATCGGAAGAACAGAAGCATCTGCATTGTTTGGATATCTGGAGAATCCTCTGCTACTACTTGGCAGAGATCTGGGAGTTTCAGCACACGAGACTGTCTGTTTGTATTGATAAGGGGTTCTTGAAAGAGCGAGGTAGCTTCCAAGGCTGCTGTTGCTTAGTGGATTAAGGAGACTGTCATCTGTTTATTTGTTATGGAGTAGGACAGTTCCTTCGTTCTTGAAGGCTCCTTCTACCAGAGTGAAGGCAGCGTGTTAGGCTGAACATTCCTTGGTGTCACCTCAGGACATTGGTAAGGCAGTGATTTGGTCTGCACTTATTTCCTTTGCTCATCATTACAGGCTGGATATTTTATGCCCATAAGGTTGTCACCTTTGTGGCCTGGATTTTGGAGCCATGTCTGTGAGGGTCATGCCCTTGATGGTCACTGTTTTGGTATTACCTGCTAATTTACTTTCCTTTAGTCCCTTGAGACCGGCACAAAGCCCTCCTAGTTCTTGGTATCTGCTATTTTTTATTCTTATCAGGTTTTTTGGTTGGGTCTGACCTGCGAGGGATTGGATGTTTGATCATTCCTTATGTTTTTTTTCTTGGTGGAGAGCAAGAAAAAAGAAAATTGAAAACACACAAGAGTTTAAGGAGATGAAGGATTTTGTTTAGTCATGTACATCGGGTGCTCCTGTCTTTGGCTTCAGAGGGGAACACATAAAAGTTAGCATGTCTGTAGTCAGGGTCACCTTATGGAGGTTTGCCCAAACTGGTCTTGACCAGTTCAGGCAGCAGCAGCTCAGGCTTTTAGTGTCTGGGAGAGGAGGTATTCTGTTCTTTTCTTCCCCTTAGCTATTTGTTGACTGGCTCTCAGTAGACAGCACTACCCACTTTTAGGTTACGCTGAAGCTCGATGGTTCAGTCTCCATCTGCTGATAGAAGTGCAGGATACTCATCTGTGCCATTCTAGAGGGACTAAAGTGAAGTAAATTACCAGATAAGACCTAATTTTTCCTTATTCAGATGGCTAGTAGACTGCATCTAGTTCACTTTAGCCAAGGTTGAGCTGACTCTGGAGAGTCATGTCGCAGCTCACAATGCTAGATAGCTGCCATTGAAGCTGCAACTTGGACTTCAGTTCGCACAGTCACATATGTATAATGATTGATTGATGTGAACCGCTTAGAACTCCCAGGTATAGCAGCATATAAAAATAAACTATTATTATTATTATCTCACTATTGTCGAAATCCAGGCTTCAGATACTACAATCAGTTTAGCCAGTCTTTCACAATTTATTTGGGGTCTAGAATCTTAACACCCATCCTCACTTTCTTTCTGTTCCTGGCTGTCCTATAGAAAACAATACAAACAGTTCAGTTGGCCCTTGCCGGTTTCAGGCCTTGACTTTTCCCTTTCTTATTTTGGACTGCCTGATAGCTAGGGATTCTCATATGTGAAATTATGATGCCCTGTTTTTCCTCAGAGAAAGCAAAGTTACTTGCCTGTAGCATGTGTTCCTACATACCCACCCTCTTTCCCTAGTAGTTGAATTCTTTATCGCCATTGTATTGACTGACCTGATCCTGCATGACAGTGATGAGTGAAAAAAGATGTGCTTGCATGGTAGGTGTTTCTAAAAGTTTTGAGAATAAGAATGCCAGGGAGTGTCTCTGCTGGGCTCTTTCAATGACATTACCAATATGAGAGAATATATATCTTGCTATCCCTGGAGAACACCTGCTACAGGTGTATAACTTTGCTATATATGTTTTGCTTATTTAGAAAAAAAAACTGCTAAGCAGGGGAGCAACTATACACACTGGAAAAATCATTTCTCATATAAATTCTCTTCTAAAGAATTCATTTGTAACTGTTAATGTGGGTCCCAATCTTCATGTGCTAAGGATGTTGGTTTGTCTTCAATTTGCTAATATAATGTTTTACTTTTGAGTTTGTAGAGCAGTAAAGAATGGGCACTAGGCATGTAGATGGCTTATTTAACCATCCAGTATTATTTTAGGCGGTAACAAACTGCAGACTATGGGGAAGAAGATGGAGGAGGTGAAGGCACCTACAGCTATGTCAGATTTGCAAAACGAGCAGGTTGCTCACAAGAACTCTGGGCGGAACCTGGGAGCTTTTGGGACTGATTCCGTGGGCCAAGAATTTGTAGAGGAGGTAAAGATTCATTTTTAGTTTTCTGTTTTTCACATGAAAAAAGTATAGAATACCTTAAGCTCTGTGGGATATTCAAGTCTTAATATGCCATTTTTTTGCCAAGTTGCATTTTGAGGGGACAATTCTATAAAATGTGCCAAAATGCTGGGCACTAAGCGCAAATTCTTTAATGGGACCTGGGCACCTAGATTCTGACATAAGTCAGCATATAGATGTATCCATTATGCCATGTCTATGGCAAACATAAATCCGGCACTTTAGCACATAAATGACATTATCCATAATATGCACGTAATTGTGGGAGATGCTCATGCCCCATCCACCTCTTGCATTTGCATGCTATGGAAATTGCACACTAAGATGATAGAATACAGCTTACTGCCTAGCTAGCATTTACACCCAAATCTGTAACATCCACACATGTAAGTGCTAGTACAGTGGTGCCTCACACAACGAACTTAATTGGTTCCAGGAGCAAGTTTGTTATGCGAAAAGTTCGTTATGTGAAACGCGTTTTCCCATAACAATACATGTTAAAAAAAATAATTCGTTCTGTAGCATAAAATATGCTAAGATGACATAAAAAAAAGATAAATTTATCTTGTTAGAGCTGGTGTTAGACACAACTGGGGACTGCAAAGTCCAGGCAGAGGCTTACGGCTCTCTTTGACCAGGGGGGACAGTTGCCCTAGTTGCACTAACCCTATTCCTGCTATGTGTGACTGTGGTATTCTGTTAGCATGATATTTCTGTGTAGCATTCTATAATAATTTGGCTTATTCAATTTTCTTGATAGTAGAGGGGATATATGTGAAGGGGAGGGGAGACAGGGGTTTTGTTGATCCTTGCTGTGTATTATAATCACCCCCCACATACTCCCCAGTACCTTTTTAATCATCCCCCCTCGGTACCTTTTTTAATTCCTCCCATCTTTCCCAGCCAGTGGCGTACAGGCCAGAAGCGCAGAGATCAGGAGCAATTCCTCTGCACGCCTGTGTGGGCCCATGCCGATCTCCGAATGGCTGCAGTTAGTTCTTGTGAGTCCCGCGAGAGCTGACTGCAGCCATTCAGAGATCAGCGCAGGCCCAGGCAGTAGCACAGAAGGCTTGCTCTTGATCTCTGCGCTTCTGGCTGGGAAATTTGCTAGACCACCAGTTACGAGTGAGCGGGTGAGATTAAAGTTGCAGCAGTGGTGGCTTTTTTAAAAAAATATGTGGCGGCGGGGGGAGGTTTAAAAATATGCGGTGGCGGCAGAGGCTTAAAAATATGCAGCAGCGGCGGCAGGGGGGTTTAAAATATGTAGCGCCACTGCACAGGGAGCCAGGCAGAGAGAGGGCAGTTAAGGATGCAGCTTGGGCGACTTCGTTGTGTGAAACGAAGTTCGTTGTGGGAAGCAAGACCTGAAGTTCGTTGTGCGCAGCGTTCGCTGTGCGAGGCGTCCGTTATGCGAGGCACCACTGTATTCTATAATATGAACTTGCAAATAATGTGTAAATTTAGGTGCTTACCTTTATAGAATGAAGAGGTTAGTCTTTATTGTCCTTTGACATTATTTAAGGAGATGAACTAACCTTCCAGTAGGAGACCTATAATGCAACTGAATTCCAGCATACTTGGCACAGAGATATAGAAGTTCAAGTTCAATTTATTTGATATATTTTCATAAAAGAAATCTAAGCAGTTTACAATAAAATATATATTTCAAGTTTCAAGTTTCATTGAATTTGATAAATCGCTTATTTCATACTAAGCGAGCAACAATTTAAGAAAAAAAATGCTGTACATAGCTTTAAAAGAGGTACAAAAAAACTTCTGACAGACAATACAGACAAACTAGAAAAACAATGGGAAAAGGGTAAAGTAGGTTAAAGTTACATAGTGCATTTCTCAGAGGAGAAGAAAGTGAAAATATGATAGAGGAAAAAACATTAGGATTGGGGGTTAAGAAAAATCGTATTAAGAGGTAGTTAGGAATAAAAAGAAAGAGGAATTGTTTCAAATTGCTAATTAAAAAATTAAAAGTAATAATAAGTGAAAAAGTTTTAAATATTAAAAGAAGTTTTAAAAAGGAAAGTTTTAAAGTTAGATTTAAATAGGTTCAGGTCTTTGATTTCTCTAATATATAAAGGAAGGGCATTCCAAGTAAGTATTTGGGATAAGGAAAGTCACACAAGACAAAACACAACACTTGATACAAGAGGAAAGGTGGGGAGGAAAGTTTACAAAGTAGTACAGCAGTTTGAGGGGATGGAAAATTACCACAGGGAGCTTGGTACTATCTTATCCATATGTCAGGGTTTGATGATATCAAGAAGGGAAGTAGGAGATCAGATGACAGAAAGTGGGAAAGGCTGGGAGAAATAGTAGGCTTTTAATTAGGATTTAAAGTTGTTGAATGATCCTTCAAGATTTAAATATAGGAGAAAGTTGTTCCACAGTTTGGGAGCAACCACACTAAAATGGGTACATCTGGAGACATCAAGGAAAACCTGATGAAAGGATGGAACTTTTTGGGGGTAGGGAATCGATAAACAAGCTAAGAAAGAAATTAAACCCGATGAAGGGAATCCTCTAATCAACAGGAAGCATGTGGTAGGAGTAGGATTGAAAGACTGCAGCATGGCATACAACTTGTCCTTCACCCTTTCAAGGGCAGAGGTGATAAAAAAGAGGAGTCCAGTGTTCTCCCCAGGGCTTTTTAACCGGGCGGTCCGCCCAGCTAATTTAGATTACCGCCCAGCTGTCATCTATCAGGAATCCTGCTGTTGCAGCCGCTCAACATAAAAAAATTTCCCCAAAATACCATCTCTCACCGGCTTGGAGATGCGAACTCATGCTTCGGGGCTCTAAGGTATGCGTGCCGGATTCCCTCCTCTTCCCTCCGAAACCGGAAGTTACGTCCCGGGGCGGGGGGAAGAAGAGAAGGGAAACCGGCACACACACCTTAGAGCCCCGAAGCATGAGTTCGCTATGGGCTAAAGCAGGAGACAGGCAGGAAACTGGTTAACAACGGATGGAAACTTACAACTTGCTTTGGGCCTTTCTCGCTGCCGGGTCCTGCCTACTTTCTGTTTCCGCGAAGGCAGGACCCAGCAACAAGGAAGGCCCGAAGCAAGTTGTAAGTTTTCATCCGTCGCTGACCTATGCCTAATGATGCAAAAAAAGTCACAGCGCAAGGGAAGCCGCCCCTTCTCTCGCTTGGAAACTTCACCGCAGCGCAGGATGCCTATAGTGCAGGACAGGACTCTGAACAAATCAGACCTCGCACTCTCTACCACACTGTCCCTCGCAACCTTGCTGCTTAAAGTGTGGTCACCACCTGTTTGATACCAGTTCATCACCGATTCCCCCTCTCCCGTTCTCCGAATCATCATCATGTACAGGTTATCACAGGATATACAATGGCTACCCGACGCAGGTCTTCTACCGTAACGGGGACCCTTTCTTCATTGGCAGGAAATTGGTGATCAATGGCAAGCATGTGCCCACTTTTGACACCCTCCTGTCAGAGTTGACTGCCAGGCCACACCTACGTCGTAGCGAACAAGGAATCTCCGGGAGCTCGAGTAGGTGACATCATTGTGCGAGGGGGGTTGCTGGTAGTAGAAGTCAGGTGGACTGGTCTGGCCTTGTACTTATAGGGGTGTGAGTGACATCTTACTCCATGATTTATATGACTGGTTACTAGGTTTCAAAGGGCCAAAATTCATTTGTGGATATGTTTTGATATTATTTTATATTTAGTAATTTGTTACTGGAAAAAATGTGCAGGTACAGTAGTACTGTGGTATTTTTTTCCCCCCAGGATTTGAAGTTACTGTAAAGTTATTTAAAGTTTGTTTAGCTCTTGTTAGCATAGTAATTGTGAATCATTTCTAACCAAAATTTGTATGTCTACTCAGTAAACAGGGATGTTCAAGATGCTGAGTGCACAAAAAAAAAAAAAAAGAGGGAGAGAAAACTTAAAAAATGGTGAACTTGTGTCATATGAATATAAAGGAGTGAAAAAGCTAATATAAGGGGCCTGTATGCAAAATCTTAAATAGCTATGTGTAGAAAATTGCTCGGTTTGCATGTTGGAGATAAGGATTTTTAAAATTGAAAATGCAAAATTATGCCAAAATTTCTGGGATGCGGTTATTCGTCCCCCTTCCTCACAGCAGGTCTACCATCTCTCCTCCCACCTAGGTCCAGTCAGTGGAATGCTTTTTTGTTTGGGGGGCCCAAAAGCACTGCCCAGGCTCCACCCCAGACCCAGCCGCCATACTAATAATAGTACTAATTGTAAATGCCATTTCTTCCATTCATTTTACACATGCACACAATATAATCTTATTAATAATACATTATCCCAGGACAAGCAGGCAGCATATTCTTGACTGATGGGTGACGGCACCGACGGAGCCCCGGTACGGACAATTTTAGAGTGATTGCACTCTAAGAACTTGGAAAGTTCTGGCATGCCGCACCGCGCACGCGCGAGTGCCTTCCCGCCCGACAGAGGCGCACGGTCCCCAGTTTCTTAGTTTCCGCGGAGCTAAGAAGACGCGTTTTTTCAACGGCTGTTGAAAATTTTTTTGACTTGCCTTCCCGCTCGCGTAAACCTTTTTGGCTTTTGCCTGTTTCTTTTTTCTTTCATTTTTGTAAAAAAAAAAAAAAAAAATCTTTTGTTTTTGATTCAATTTGGCTTTTCCCCTGCGGGGCCTTCTGCCACCATCGAAGCCTCGGCCTTCGATTTGGCTGAAGCGGTATTCACGTTCATGCCCCCTCAGCCAGGTTTTAAAAAGTGCCAGCGGTGTGCTCGGCCCATATCTCTCACGGACCCACACAACTGGTGCTTACAGTGTTTGGGTCCTGAGCATCAGGCCTCCACCTGCACCCGCTGTGCCACACTTAAAAAAAGAACATTGAAAAATCGCCAAATACAACAGCGATTACTGTTCGGTGCCGAGATGTCCGATCCCGTTCCATCGACTCCGACTTCGGCACCAGTTCAGTCGGCACCCTCTTCTTCGACGCCGCGAGACACCGCGCCGGCGTCCCAACATGCAGGTAAGCCGGCTAAGAAGCCTTCCCCGCTGGAGCGTCCTCCGGTCTCGAGTGCAGTGAGTCCAATCCTGCCGACTGTGAGGCGCCAGCGGAAGCGCTCCGCTCCTATTGAGGTGAGTCCCTCGACATCGGGCTCCTCATCTCCAGGGCGTCGAGCGGCACCGCAGGTACCGCAGAAGAAAAAAGCGGTACCGGTGCCATCCCTTGATGACCGTATTACGGCCATTCTCCAGACACAGCTCAAGGAGCAATTACAACAGCTCCTTCCAGCTATCCTGGCACCGAACCTTCCGGTGCCGGCCCGTACTGAGCCGGTACCGATAGTGGAACAACCTGTGCTGTCGGTATCCACTCCCTCGGTACCGATTCACTCCACCTCATCGGTATCGATGCCAGTCCTTGCGCCGGAGCCGAGAGCTCAACATCAGTCGGTGCAGACTTCGGCTCCGGTGCAACCGATTACATCGCCTGGGTCGGTATCGATGAGATCGGGTAAGTCGGTGCGCAAAACCCGGCATGTAGAACCATCTACCCCAGAGTCTCAGGATCGTTCTCCCCATGTCAGGGATCCTGATCTGTGGGGAGATTCAGAAGAACCTTTTCTCTCTGAAGGAGAATGTTCCTCAGATGAGGAGGAGTCTGCTGTACATGACCCGTCCTCTAAGCATGACACTTCATCTTTCTCCAGTTTCCTGAAAGATATGTGTGATTCTCTGTCCATTCCTTTGGAGGCTGAGTCCAAAAAGTCTAAAGCTTTTTTGGACGCCCTGGACTTTGACCAACCTCCAAAGGAATTTTTGAAGCTCCCTCTTCACGACATCTTGAGGGAGACTTTTTACAAGAATTTAGAGACTCCCTTAACGGTTCCAGGGGCCCCACATAAGTTAGACTCTCTATATAAAGTAATTCCCATTCCTGGGTTCGACAAACCACACTTCCACATGAATCTTTACTTGTCGAATCCACCCTTAAAAAATCTTCCGGAGCCAGTGTATATGCTTCTGTACCTCCTGGCAGAGAGGGTAAAGCCATGGACAAATTTGGTAAGAGGCTCTACCAAAATGCAATGTTGGCAAATAGAGCTGGAAATTATGGCTTTCATTTTTCTTTCTACCTTAAACATCTCCTTACCACCATGGCTTCCTTTGAGAAATACCTTCCTCAACGGAAACAACAATCTTTCCACCATTGCTTGTCTTCTCTGTTTCAGCTGCGTAAGTTCATGGTTAGGTCCATTTATGACACCTTCGAACTTACATCCAGAGCGACAGCAATGTCTGTAGCAATGCGTCGCCTGGCCTGGCTTCGGGTATCTGAACTTGATGTTAATCATCAAGATCGGTTAGCCAACGCCCCGTGCCTAGGGGATGAGCTTTTTGGGGAATCCATGGACTCGACTACTCAAAAGCTGTCTGCTCATGAGACACGTTGGGATACCCTACTTAAAAATAAGAAAAAGCCTCCCCCAACAAGGCCTTTTAGACAACAGTCAGCCTATCAACGCCGCTTCACAGTTCGGCCATTGCCAACAACTGCTCAGCAGCCCAGGCGTCAACGGCAGCAACAGCGTCAGCCTCCCAGACAACAACAGCAACAGCAGCCTGTGAAGCCAACTCCACAGCAGAAGACACAGCCCTTTTGACTTACTTCTCCAAAGTATAGCCAGTACTCCTATATCTGCTCTCCTGCCTCAACCTATAGGAGGTCGTCTCTCTCTGTTCCTCAGCCGGTGGGAAGTTATCACTTCGGACCAATGGGTCCTCAACATCATCCGCCACGGCTACTCTCTCAACTTTCAGACTCTTCCGTCCCAAAACCCGCCAAAAGAGTCTGCTTTGAACAGTCCTCAATCTGCCCTCCTTATTCAGGAAGTTCAATCCCTCCTTCTTCTGAACGCTATAGAAGAAGTTCCTCTAGATCAAAAGGGGCAGGGATTCTACTCCCGTTATTTTCTAGTCCCCAAAAAAACAGGAGATCTCAGACCAATTCTAGATCTTCGCGATCTCAACAAACATCTGGTAAAGGAAAAATTCAAGATGCTTTCCTTAGCCATTCTTTATCCTCTTCTCAACCAAGACGACTGGCTATGCTCCCTCGATCTCAAAGAAGCATACACTCACATTCCAATCAATGTAACCTCAAGACAGTATCTCCGTTTCATGATCAATCATTGTCATTACCAGTACAAGGTGCTGCCCTTCGGTCTTGCTTCCTCTCCAAGGGTGTTCACCAAATGTCTCATCGTGGTAGCTGCTTTTCTACGCTCTCACCACCTTCAGGTATTTCCTTACCTGGACGACTGGTTAATCAAGGCCACATCCGCTCAAGCAGTTCTCCTGGCCACCAACCAAACCATCCAGTTTCTACAACTATTGGGATTCGAGATCAATCTACCCAAGTCTCATCTCATTCCCACTCAAAGACTCCAATTCATTGGAGCGATATTGGACACACTCCTCATGAGAGCATTCCTACCATCCAATCGTCTTCAGACTCTTCAGTCTCTATGTCAGCAGGTGCTTCCTCAACATTCCATCTCTGCCAAACAAATGATGATACTCTTGGGTCACATGGCATCCACAGTTCATGTCGCACCCCTCGTACGTCTTCACCTGCGAACTCCTCAATGGACCCTTGCTACTCAGTGGTCCCAAGCGACGGATCCTTGCTCACGACACATATCTGTGACATCATCTCTTCGTCAATCTCTACAATGGTGGTTGGTATCCTCAAATCTATCCAGAGGTCTTCTGTTCCATCAACCTCCTCATCAACTAGTCATCACCACCGACGCCTCTCCTTATGCATGGGGAGCTCATTTGAACGAGTTCCAGACTCAAGGTCTTTGGACAGCCCAGGAAAAGAAGCATCACATCAATTTCCTGGAACTCAGAGCGATGTTTTATGCCCTCAAGGCCTTCCAACATCTTCTCTTTCCTCAGGTCCTTCTGCTGTGCACAGACAATCAAGTGGCCATGTACTACATCAACAAGCAAGGGGGGACAGGCTCTCGCCTCTTGTGCCAGGAAGCTCAGAAGATCTGGTCTTGGGCCATAGATCACCATCTCTTCCTGAAAGCTATCTACATTCAGGGAGAACAGAATTCCTTAGCGGACAAGCTCAGCAGAATTCTCCAGCCTCACAAGTGGACACTCGATCCTGTAACTCTACAGTCTATCTTCGCTCAGTGGGGTACTCCTCAGATAGACCTCTTTGCAGCTCCTCACAATCACCAGCTGCCCCTATTCTGCTCCAGACTCTACTCTCCTCATCGTCTGACAGCGGATGCATTTCTCCTCGACTGGTCAAATCTGTTCCTGTATGCTTTCCCTCCTCTGCCTCTCATGTTGAGAACCTTATTCAAGCTCAAGAGGGAACGAGCCACCATGATTCTGATTGCTCCGAGGTGGCCCAGGCAACATTGGTTCTCCCTTCTACTTCAACTCAGTTCCAGGGAACCTTTTCTTCTTCCACTGTATCCTTCTCTGCTTACACAGCATCAGGAGACCCTTCTACATCCCAACCTCCAGTCTCTGCACCTGACGGCTTGGTATCTCTCGGGCTGACTTCTCATGATACGCTTTTGTCTCAGCCTGTTCGTTCCATTCTAGATGCCTCCAGGAAACCAGCCACTCTGCAATGTTACCTAAACTAAACTAAACTAAATCTTGGGTTTATATACCGCATCATCTCCACAGGTGGAGCTCGACACGGTTTACATGGTTAGGAAAGCAACGGAACTCCAGTGGATATATAGAAGTAAGTAAGAGAGAGGTTAGGTGTGATAATAATAGGGAGGGGACGGGTTACGTTTTGGAGAAGAGCCAAGTCTTCAGAAGCTTACGGAATGGTAGAAGGGGGCTCAAGATGCGAAGAGGGGAGGGGAGATTATTCCAGAGCTGAACGATTCTGAAGTGGAGGGAGGACCCGAGTTTACCGACGAGGGAGATACCCTTTGAGGAGGGGAAGGATAGTTTTAATTTTTGCGTGGATCTGGTGGAGAATGGAATTGAGGAATTCCAGGATAGAGGAATAAGAGGTGGAAGGATGCCGTGGAGCATCTTGAAGGTTAAGCAGGCACATTTAAAATGGACCCTGGAGATGACAGGAAGCCAGTGCAGCTTGGACAGGAGCGGAGAGACATGGTCAAATTTGCTTTTTGAGAAGATAAGTTTGGCCGCGGTGTTCTGGATTAGTTGGAGTCTGTGGAGGCTTTTCTTTGTTAAGCTAAGGTAGATGGAATTGCAATAGTCCAATCTGGAGAGGATGATGGACTGTACGAGCACGGCAAAGTGTTTTTGGTGGAAGCAGGACCTCACTTTCCTCAGCATGTGAAGGCTGTGAAAGCATGTTTTTATCGGGGAGTTGAGGTGGTCGTTGAAGGATAGCGAGGAATCTATGGTGATGCCCAGAACTTTGCTAGAGAACTCTAGTTGTAGAGAGGAGCCTGTGGGCAGTGGGATGGAAGTGGGTAAGTGATCAAGTTTGGGGCCAAGCCAAAGTAGTTTGGTTTTGGACTTATTCAGTTTCATTTGTACAGCAAGAGCCCAGGATTGAAGTTTGGTTATGCATGAAGAGATGTTTGCTGCGAGATTGGTGAGGTTTGCGTCGGTCTCGAGGAGGATCAGGATATCGTCAGCGTAAGTGTAGAGTATTTCTAGGGGGGAAAGGTGGAGGAGGTTCAGGGAGGACATATAAATGTTGAAGAGGATAGGGGATAGGGGGGAGCCTTGTGGAACTCCACATGTCGGTATCCACGGGGAGGATGAGATACCATTCTTGGTGACGATGTAAGAGCGAGAACGTAAGAAATTCGAGAACCAATCAAGGACCGTGGAGCTGATGCCTATCTCGGAGAGTAGGAAGATTAGAATGTCATGATGGACAACGTCGAAGGCTGCAGAGAGGTCGAATTGGAGTAGAACAGCAAATTTTTTGTGAGAGTGGAGTTGTTGGATCTTCGAGGTTAGGGAGGCCAGGAGGGTTTCAGTACTGAAGTTAGGTCTGAAGCCGTATTGATAGGGTAGGAGGATAGAGAATCTTTCCAGGTAGGCTGAGAGTTGGGAGGAGACAATAGATTCAAGCAGTTTGGTTAGGAGCGGGATGTTCGCTATAGGGCGATAATTAGATGGGATGGAGGGATCTAGGTCAGCTTTCTTCAGTAGGGGGGTCAATGCAATGTGTCCCATTTCAGGTGAGAAGAGGCCCGATAATAGAGCAGAGTTTATGAGTTTGGTGAGTGATGAGATGGCCTGTGTGGGTATTTTCTCAAATAGATAGGATGGAAATGGATCCAAGGTGCAGTTACAGGATTTCAATTTCTGGCAGAGCTTGAGGACCTGCGATTCGGATACTTGCTCAAAGGCAGTCCAGGATCTGTTGACTGGGACAGGGGTGATGACATTTGGAGTAGGTTTGGGGGTGGCGAACACTAGAGAATTGTAGGAGACTGCAGGAGGGAAGGAGCTTCTTAAGGTGGTGACCTTTCCATTGAAGAAGTTTGCTAATAGGTCGGCTGATGGGGAGGAGGGGAGTAGGGAAGGGTTGGTGTTGGGGATTAGGGAGCGCCAGATATTGAACAGCATGCTGGTCTGGTTGTTTGATCTGGAGATCTTGTCCCCATAAAAGTTTTTCCTAGCGCTTTTGAGTGCGTTGTTGTAAAATTTAATGTTGACTCTCCAGAGTTGTTTGTCTGTGGGGGATTTAGATTTTTTCCAGATGCGTTCCAGGGATCGACATTTTTGTTTTAGTACCCTGTGGTGAGGGAGGTACCAGGGGGCCTTACGGGAGTAGGTGACGGTTTTGGTGGAGGGTGGGGCAAGAGAGTGGTAGGTGGATTCTGAGAGAGTAATCCATTTGTGCCAGTTGGTAACAGAATCTGGAGGCTTAGGCTTGGATGAGAGATTGTCGAGAAATTTGGACCAGAACTGATCACTTGAAATTTTCTTGCGGAAAGTAATGGACTTAGGGGTATGGGATGAGATTCCAAGGTGTGACATGAAGATGGGGAGGGAGAAGGTTCCTAAGAAGTGGTCGGACCAGGGGACGTGGTCCCAACGGATGTCATTGGTCGAAGTTACCATCAGAAGTGGACGAGATTTTCTTCCTGGTGTCTTCTTCATCATCTTGATCCAACTTCCCTGGCAGTGGAGACGTTGTTGGATTATTTGCTTTCTTTGTCTGACTCTGGCCTTAAGTCTTCTTCCATCAGAGTCCACCTCAGTGCCATTGCTGCTTTTCATGAGCCGATCCATGGAAAACTTCTATCAGCTCATCCCCTGGTGTCCAGGTTCATGCGGGGTCTTATCAATGTGAAACCACCTCTTAAAGCCCCTCCTGTTATCTGGGATCTCAATGTGGTTTTTTCTGCCTTAATGAAGCCTCCATTTGAACCTTTGGCTTCCACTCCTCTCAAGTTTCTCACTTGGAAGGTACTTTTCCTTATTGCTCTTACCTCTGCCAGGAGGGTCAGTGAGCTTCATGCACTGGTTGCAGATCCACCTTTTACAGTCTTTCACCATGACAAGGTGGTTCTGCGTACACATCCAAAGTTTCTCCCTAAGGTTGTCTCTGAATTCCATCTCAACCAATCCATTGTTCTGCCTGTTTTCTTTCCAAAACCTCATTCTCGGGAACAAGCTCTACATACTTTGGATTGTAAGAGGGCTCTAGCTTACTATCTAGAGCGTACGAAACCCCACAGATCAATTCCCCAACTCTTTCTGTCCTTTGATCCGAATAAATTGGGACGTCCTGTTTCTAAACGTACGTTGTCTTATTGGCTGGCAGCGTGCATTTCTTTCTGTTATGCTCAGACCGGACTGACACTGGAAGGTTCTGTCACGGCCCATAAAGTCCGAGCAATGGCAGCATCTGTAGCTTTCCTCCGTTCCACTCCTATTGAGGAAATCTGCAAGGCTGCTACTTGGTCCTCAGTTCATACTTTTACATCTCATTATTGTCTGGATGCATTCTCCAGACGGGATGGACACTTCGGCCAATCTGTTTTGCAAAATTTGTTTTCCTAATGGCCAACCTTCCCTCCATCCCTCTTTTTGTTAGCTTGGAGGTCACCCATCAGTCAAGAATATGCTGCCTGCTTGTCCTGGGATAAAGCACAGTTACTTACCGTAACAGGTGTTATCCAGGGACAGCAGGCAGATATTCTTGCGTCCCTCCCACCTCCCCGGGTTGGCTTCTTAGCTGGCTTATCATAACTGGGGACTGCGCGCCTCTGTCGGGCGGGAAGGCACTCGCGCGTGCGCGGTGCGGCATGCCAGAACTTTCCAAGTTCTTAGAGTGCAATCAGTCTAAAATTGTCCGTACCGGGGCTCCGTCGGTGCCGTCACCCATCAGTCAAGAATATCTGCCTGCTGTCCCTGGATAACACCTGTTACGGTAAGTAACTGTGCTTAATGGTAACCACAAAATTAAACTACACAAAGCACACTCTTTCACCCCTCCCCACCTTGCACAGCATTTCTTCCTCTCTCCTCCACCCCCATGTGCTATGTCTACCATCTCTCTCTCATTCCTTCCCTTGCTGTAAAGGGAGTGAGGAAAGAAAGATAGAGGAATCCAGGATATATCGCTACAACTCCTTCTACTGCCACATCCAACATTTCTCCCTCTTTTATCCCCCCCGGACTGTGTGCAGCATCTTTTACCCCTGTCCACCAGCCCCATGCCCAACATTTCTCCTTCTATTACCCCTCTCCAGAACCATGCAACATCTCTTCCTCCATTCCCTCCACCACCAGGTCCAACATTCTTCCCACTGTTCCCTCTCCAACACCACATCCAACATTTCTCCCTCTCATCTTTCTCTACCTTACTCCTTTCCCACCAACATGTCCAACAATTCTCTTCCTATGCCCAACATTCTCCTCTTTCTTCCTTTCCCTATGTACACCATTTCTTTCCCTCACACCCATGCTCAACAATTTTCCCTTTCTATTCCCTCCTCCACCTCAGCATCTCTTTCCTTCTATCCTTCCATCCTATGTCCCAAGTTCATGCCCCCTCCCTCCTTCCTTACTGACATTTTCTCTGCATACAGTGTGATTTGTGTTTTTTTAAATTTTATTGTTGGTAGATTATTTTGACTTGGTCATTTTAAAAGTAGCTCTCAAGCCAAAAAAGTGTGGGCACCCCTGCTGTAGAGCCATTTCTTATACGACTGGATGAACTATATTTATCTTTTTTTGTTAGTTGTTTAAATTCATGCAGAAATAAATGGCTAGATTGAACCTAATGACTTCATTAACGTCTTTCCCTTTTTTAAACCTCTATACCATTTGAAAGAGGGCAAATATCTAATTATTCCCTTCTAGAATTGGATACTTCTTAAATTTAGTAAAAATATTCTGGCACAAGTGTCAAACCTTAAAAAAGGAAATCATATTGAGCATTGGAAAATAATAATAAACTAATAAAAAATAGTACACATTTAGGGCTCCTTTTACTAAGTTGTGATAGTGGTTTTAGCGTGCGCTTAGAGCACGCAGAATTACCACGTGCACTAGATGCTAGCGCCAGCATTGAGCTGGCTTTAGTTTTCCCACTTAGCGCGGGGGTTTGCGTGCGCTAAAAATGCTAGCGCACCTTAGTAAAAGAGGAGGTTAATTTTCCCCATCCTATCCCACCCGGCTACTTTTTCATGCCACCCGGCTGGAAAATATTTCTGGGGAGAACACTGGAGTCCAAAGCTAGTAGCATTGAATGCCAGAGGGTAGCTGAATATGAACAAGCAGTAGAGGCTGACCAAATTTTGGTTTTGGCTTCTGTGCCAAAACTGACCCAAAAAGCTGTTGAAATTTTGACTTAAACTGAAACTTGATCTGTCTTCCCACCACCCATAGGCCCTTCCTAGGCCTACTTTAAGAAGCCCTGGTGGTCTACTGGCCTCTGGGGCAGGAGCAATCCCCATTTTCTCCTGCTTGTGCCCTCTGCACAGTCAAAACAGCTGTCATGGGAGATCACAGCAACCCTTTTAAGACTGGAACCAGCATAGGCAAGTCATCTTAAGCTAGACCCAGATTGGGTCTACAGGTGGCCAGAGAACCCGTCTTCTAGGGAAAGGAGTGAAACCCCCTGGCATCTGTCACCCTCTATCAAGCAAACCTTTCTTCAGAAGCCAACTAGGTTTGATGCCAGGAAGTTAATGGTGGCTAGGTATATTCCAGTAAAGATGTAGAGACCATAGAGGCCTGATAGGGAACATCCTTGCTAGTTATGGTGTTACTTTTAGGTTTATTACAAAGTGGTAAGATATTGGAGGAGGGAAGAAACTGCTGCATGTTTGAATGAGTATTAGATCTTGTATGCTTTTCTATTCAGGATGGTAGAAAACAAAAGAGAACTTGTTCAGGAATGGCATCCTATACTCGGTCAAGCTTCTGTGGCATGGCAGGGATGCAGAGTTTCGATCCAAGAGGGCTACAAACAGGCCAAATTTTCCAGAATGTTCCTAATAAATATGCATGAGAAATTTGCATACTCTAAATTAATGCATATTTGTTAGGGAAATGTTGAAAATCTGACCTGTTTGTGGCCCTTGGACTTGCTGGGATATATCCTGCTGGAGAGGAATAACTTGGCAGACTGGATGAATCAGTGTCTCTCTCCCTGCTACCATTTACTGGTTTGCTGCTGTCTTGAAAGGCAAACAAAATAAACGTGACCAGGAAGCTTGATTAACTAAACCCTCTAGAATGGAGAATTATATATTTTTTGTGTATGTGGGTTTTCAGGTTTCTTTTTCTTTATAGGTGTATAATGATGAGGGGAAAATGATCCGATTCCACTGCAGTCTTTGTGAATGCAGCTTCAATGATCCCAATGCCAGAGATATGCACTTGAAGGGGCGCAGACATCGGCTGCAGTACAAGGTAAGAGGTGCAGATTGGCTTTTGCTAATATACATTTTAGAGGCCTTTGTTTCCAAAAGACTTTGGGAGAGCAGTTAGAGCTGACCCAAACTGCTCCCCCCCTCATCAGTTTTGGCAAAAACCAAAACTGCCACTGAAACAGCCTGAAAAATTTTGGCTAAAACTGAAACCAGAATGCATCACCTGGTTTTGGCTGAAACCAAAAATTAAGTTTGGTTGCATGAATTTGAACTAGTGAAGGCTGCTGGGGATTGTTGGAGTGTGCAGTCTGCATCCCTCTGCTAAACCTAAACCCACAGAGGCTCATTTTCAAAGCACTTAGACTTACAAAGTTACATAGTAATCTATGTAACTTTGTAAAGCTAAATGTAAATTATATTATCCCAAGATAAGCAGGCAGGTATTCTCACAAGTGGGTGATATGATCCAACGGAGCCCCGATGCGGATGCCTCACAAGCAGACTTGCTTGAAGGAAAACTTGAAGTTTCGAGTCGCCCGCGCCGCCCCGCCCAGCGCAGGGCGTGTCTCCTCAGTTCTTACTTTTCCGCGGAGCCGAGAAGCCCGTCTTCGACTCTCTGCGTGAAGTTCCTTCACTTGTGCCTTCTAAAGTCCGCGTTTTTGGGTTAATTTTCTCACAATCGCTGATTTTCATCGTGTTTAAAAAAAAAAAAAAATTCTTTCATCCGTTCGACTGGGCAGGCCACGTGGCCGCAGCCCCGCGGCTTTGATCTTACGGCGGAGCTTTTCCGGCCTATGTCCCTGCCTGCTACCGGTTTTAAAAAGTGTTCCAAGTGCCAGCGCGCGATTTCACTGATGGACCCTCATCGACGCTGTCTTCGGTGTCTCGGGCCTCAACACCTCCCGAAATCGTGCCGGCCTTGTTCAACACTTACAGCCCGTGCTTTCAAGCGTCGTTGCATCTTGTGGGAGCAGCTATACAGCATGGAGTCTTCGATGGAGCTTTCGGCATCGAAGGGTGCTTCACCATCTGCCTCTCCCGAGGCTCTCCAGGCTTCCACATCTTCTGCTCCGAGCCTCATCAAACCTGCCTCGTATGTACCGGCTCCTTCTTAGACGCAGGCTGCGGTGCCTTCCTCTGTCTTTTCAGGTCAGATAGTGCAGTAGCCCATTCCCCCGGTGGTGCTCAAAGTGCCCAAGGCTTCTAAGTCCAAGCACTCTCACACTGCCTCGAGGGAGCACGAAGCCTGTGCAGGTGGTCCTGTTGGAGACGCGGATCCATCCTTGCCGGCTTCGTTCCAGACCTTACTTGAGAAGCAGTTCATTCAGCTCTTTACCACGATGGGGCCGAAGCTTCTCTCTCAAATCCAGCCTGGGCATGCAGAGGTCTCCCGCGAGGTCGAGCCGCCTCCGGTGCCTCAGCAGTATGCACACTCTCTACAGGGAGCAGAGTCTCTGCGAGTGTGGTCTGGCATCGATGCATGCATCGCAAGGAGCAGAGTCTTTGCCCATGCCTCCATTGGAACCGATTCACTCGATGCAAGGAGTAGATTCTTTGCGAGTGCCTCCATTGGAACCTATCCACTCGGTGCAAGTCTTTGCGAGTGCCTCGTGGTTCTTCCAGTCAACCACCTCTGCTTCGATCCACCGCTTCCAGCCCTATCCACTCTCTGGGGGCTTCAGCGAAGACACATTCACCTCGTCTGTCGAGGCCTGCTTCGAGGCACAGCTCGCATCATCGATCAAGGCATTCTTCGAAGCACTCATCCAGGCATGCCTCGTCTCATCGGAAGCAGCTGTTTCTTCAGTATTCCCCACTACTTCGCCTCCTCCACTACCGGATCTTGAGGACACGATGGAGTCTCTTTCTCCGACTAGATCCCCGTCCTCATTGGATCAAGAAGCCTCGACGTCCTCGAGCCCCTCTCGAGGCCCTGCTTTGGCTAACCAGCTGTCGTTCTCTTCCTTTCTCCATCATATGGCAGCTGATTTGGACATCCAACTGGACACTGGGTCCAAATTTTTAAAAGAATATCTCGAGACCATGCATCTCCCTCAACCTCCTGCTGAATCCTTCAAGCTTCCTCTTCATAAGCTTCTGGATCAGACCTTTATCTGCTGTCTGGAGACCCCATATTCCATCCCCGCTGTTCCGGGAAAGTTGGATGCCAGGTACCGCACGGTTCATCATAAGGGGTTTGATGGTGCCCAGCTATCCCATCAATCCCTGCTGGTGGAATCTTCATTGAAGCGGTCTCACCCCTCCCAGGTATATGTCACTGTTCCACCTGGCAGGGAGGGCAAGATGATGAACAGGTTTGGCAGGCGCATTTATCAGAACTCTATGATGACATCCAGAGTTCTCAGTTATAATTTTCATTTTATTACATATTTTGGGTTTTTCCTGTCTGTCCTTCCCAAATTCATGCCCTACTTGGATTCTAGAGCACTTTTCGAATACCAGGAGGTCCTGGCTTCTTTGTCACAACTCCGGTTGCAACTGATGCAGTCCTCTTACGATGCCTTTGAGTTGTCTGCTTGGGCTACGGCTTGCTCGGTGGCCATGCGACGCCTGGCGTGGCTTCGGACCATCGACATGGATCCCAATCTGCAGGACAGGCTGGCTAATGTCCCGTGCGCTGGTACTGACCTCTTCGATGAGTCCATTGAGGCGGCAACCAAAAAGCTTTTGGACCATGAGAAGTCTTTCCAATCTGTCCGAAGCCCAAGCCGGCTCCTCCTCGTCCTTCACACCCGCCCTTGATTTACCAGCGGCGTTTCCCACCTAAACAGGCTCCTGCCTTTCGTCAGCCTGTTAAGAGGCAGCATCCACAGAAGCAGCAACAGAAGCCTCGGCCATCTGCTGTCCCCAAGGCTCCTCAGCCTTTTTGACTGTCTCTCTCAAAGCATAACGTCAGTTGTTCTGCCTTTCCCCGTTTTTCCCCCTATCGGAGGTTGTATCCATCATTTTTACCACCGATGGACGACTATCACCTCCGACCTCTGGGTCCTTTCCATCGTAAGGGAGGGATACTCTCTTCAGTTCCATCAAGTTCCTCCGGAACATCCTCCAAGAGAGTATCCTTCCTCCTCGGCCCAGACCGCCCTTCTTCTTCAGGAAGCTCAAGCTTTACTGCAGCTCCGGGCTGTCGAGCTGGTTCCTTTGGCTCAACAGAACAAGGGTTTTACTCCTGGTACTTTCTAGTTCCAAAGAAGACATGCGATCTGCGCCCTATTTTGGATCTCAGAGTGCTCAACAAATTTCTGGTCAGAGAAAAGTTTCGCATGCTGACCCTGGCATCTCTGTATCCCCTCCTCGAGCAGAACGACTGGTTATGCTCTCTGGATCTCAAGGTGCACTTTTTCAGATTTCTCATCACCTTCCATCCATTCCAGCACGAAAGATGATGGTTCTGCTCGGTCACATGGCTTCTACAGTTCATGTGATTCCTTTTGCCAGACTTCACCTCCGTATTCCTCAATGGACACTGGCATCTCAATGGCAGCAAACAGTGGATCCACCGTCTTGACTGATTTCCATAACTCCTTCATTGCGGAAGTCTCTCCGTTGGTGGATGCTCTCTTTGAATCTTTCCAGAGGCTTGCTGTTCCACCCTCTTCCTTATCAGAAAGTCCTCACAACCGACTCATCAACATACGCTTGGGGAGCTCATGTGGACGGTCTCCGCACTCAAGGTCTATGGACTTCAGCAGACCGTCTGTGTCATATCAATCTGTTGGAACTCAGAGTGATACTCTATGCTCTCAAAGCCTTTCAACATCTCCTTCACGACATGGTGATTCTTGTACGTACAGACAATCAAGTAGCCATGTATTATGTCAACAAACAGAAAGGGACGGGATCTCACTCCCTCTGTCAAGAAGCTCTGAAATTGTGGCATTGGGCAATTCTTCACAACATCTACCTCAGAGCTGTTTATATTCAGGGTCAACACAATTATTTGGCGGACAAATTGAGTCGTCTTCTACAGCCTCACGAATGGACACTCAATTCTCCAACTCTTCGCCAAATCTTTGCCCTTTGGGGAACTACGCAGATAGATCTGTTTGTCACCTCTCAACTTCAAACTACCTCAATTTTGCTCCCGCATCTATGCCCCTCAACGTCTCGAAGCGGATGCGTTTCTACTGGACTGGAGGAATCAGTTCCTTTATGCTTTTCCTCCGTTTCTCTGATTCTCAAGACTCTAGTCAAACTGAAGTCAGAACATGCCACCATGATTCTGATAGCTCCTTGGTGGCCCAGACAACCTTGGTTCTCCCTTCTACTTCAACTCAGCACCAGGGAGCCTCTTCTTCTACCAGTATTTCCCTCTCTACTCACGCAGAGTCACGGATCCTTGCTTCATCCCAATCTGCAGTCTCTACATTTAACAGCTTGGTACCTCTCTGCATAACAGACTTTTATCAATTTTCTCCGTCTGTTCAGGATATCTTACTTGCTTCCAGGAAGCCATCAACTCGACAATGTTATGGCCAGAAGTGGACTAGATTCTCTGCTTGGTGTTCTACACATCACTTAACGTCCAGATCTTCCTCCTTGACATCAGTTCTGGACTACTTACTTCAGTTGTCACATTCTGGACTTCAAACTACATCTATTCGAGTCCATCTTAGTGCTATAGCTGCTTTTCATCAGCCTCTAGATGGGAAACCTCTTTCTGCACATCCTATGGTTTCTCGCTTCATGAAAGGACTTCTTAATCTCCATCTACCACTTAAACCACCTCCAGTGGTTTGGGATCTCAATGTTGTTCTGGCTCAACTGATGAAACCTCCTTTTGAACCACTTGACAAAGCTCACCTCAAATATCTCACTTGGAAAGCTGTGTTCCTCATCGCCCTCACATCTGCTCGAAGAGTCAGTGAGTTACAAGCTTTGGTTGCAGATCCACCCTTCACAGTTTTTCATCATGACAAGGTGGTCCTCCGTACTCATCCTAAATTCTTACCTAAAGTTGTTTCAGAATTTCACATCAATCAGTCTATTGTTCTACCTGTGTTTTTTCCAAAGCCTCACTCTCATCCTGGGGAAGCGGCTCTTCATACATTGGACTGTAAATGTGTCTTAGCTTTCTACCTCCAACGCACTCAACTTCACAGGACATCTTCTCAACTTTTCATCTCCTTTGACCCAAACAGGTTGGGTCGTCCTATCTCGAAACGCACTATCTCCAACTGGATGGCTGTTTGCATTTCTTTCTGCTATACTCAGGCTGGTCTTCCTCTGCAAGGTCGAGTAACGGGCCACAAAGTTAGAGCTATGGCAGCATCTGTAGCTTTCCTCCGATCAACACCTATTGAGGAAATCTGTAAGGCTGCCACTTGGTCCTCGGTTCATACTTTTACCTCTCATTACTGTCTGGATTCTTTATCCAGGAGGGATGGCCATTTCGGCCAATCTGTTTTGCAAAATCTTTTTTCGTAACTTGCCAACTTCCCTCCATCCCTTTTTACTTAGCTTGGAGGTCACCCATGTGTGGGAATATGCTGCCTGCTTGTCCTGGGATAAAGCACAGTTACTTACCGTAACAGTTGTTATCCAGGGACAGCAGGCAGATAGTCCCACAACCCTCCCACCTCCCCTGGTTGGCTTCTTAGCTAGGTATCTGAACTGAGGATCCTCACAGGAGATGCGCCCCCTAGTTCGGGCGGGAAGGCACGCGCGCATGCGCGCTGCAGCACTCGAAAGATCGAGATCTTCAAGCAAGTTTGCTTTCGAGGCTGTCCGCTGCGGGGCTCCGTCGGTGACGTCACCCATGTGTGGGAATATCTGCCTGCTGTCCCTGGATAACAACTGATACGGTAAGTAACTGTGCTTTATGTGCACTTGTTGTTTGATTTTAAAATGAATAAAGAATTGGGGGAAAAAAAAAAAAAGGATAGCTACTCCAGCTTTTTTCCTCACTGCAGGTGCATAAAAACAATCCTTCACCCAATTACCCACTAATTTTTTGGATTCTTCCCCAGACAGGTGTGTCTCTTGTATAAGGCAAACATCCGCATTCTGCTATTTTAAGTACAATAGCACCTTTTACCTTTTAATCGGATGGTTGAGGCCATTAAAGTTTAATGATGATATTTTAAAATCCATTATACTGAATAAACATAATACTTATATAAACCCCCCAAAAATTATTCCAATCTCTTTTTCCCTACTTTGAAAATCTAAACAAATCCCCTCTCCTCCCCCCAAACCCCTCCCATAACTCTTCTCTCCCAAATTAATAATGCAAACTTCGAAACACACATGTAAGACCAGGTAAATGAAAAAACTCCCCTCAGGCTAAATCCACAGACAAATCCAATAATTATATTAAGCATTTCAATAATATAATGCAAATCACCTATTATGAGGGGGTCACCTAAATTATATCCTCATTTATTTATTTTTCCTTTTTATATATATAAGAATATCTATTTTTTAAAAAAAATTCTTTATTTAACCTTTTTAATCATTCAACAAGTGTACAAGAAAAATCATACATAGTCTCAGAAACAACACTTGATAAATCCATCAAGACAATAACAATTGTATATATATATATACCCATAATCCATCCTCCCTCCCAACACTATCTATTAATACCCCTGCCAAAAAGAAAATAACAAAGAAAATTATAACATTTTCCTCTCTACAACATCATAAATTCCTGACATATAACAATTCAATTACCACACCTAGGACACATTTAAATAAATACAATCTCTAACAATTCTCCCAATTGCTCATTCATTTTTGACAGAATCACAAAGCAATTCGCAAATCAAAAGGAAACATCTGGATAAAAAAATATATATATATAACTCCTCTTAAATTGATCATTATCAGGAGGCAATTAGAAATCCACTTTCTGTTGCATTGAATCCATGCATAACTTAGTAGTCTCAAAGTGAAGTCAATCTTTCCT
Organism: Geotrypetes seraphini; assembly: GCF_902459505.1. Classification (NCBI taxonomy): domain Eukaryota; kingdom Metazoa; phylum Chordata; class Amphibia; order Gymnophiona; family Dermophiidae; genus Geotrypetes; species Geotrypetes seraphini. The sequence continues at coordinate 110,252,821 of NC_047091.1, forward strand.
CTAAAATATGACATATATAATGCTGTGTGTCTTGACCAAAACACAACAATTCTTATGATAGTACAAAGCTCATACCACATTCTCAGTATCTCAATCATCTGGAGAGGCTTCCAGTAAAGTTTCCAATATGCGTCATTACAGCAGCTAACATACTCCTTCAAAGTGCTGTATATAAAGATACACCAAAACAATCTTTCTTAAAAAACTTCACGGTGCAGTGTCTAAGCTGAAACTTTTAAATTTGTCATCAAACTATCTTTGATCCAAGGTGCAGTAAGCACAGCTTACAATGTAACGCTCCTATACATTACTAGTCACCAGTCATACCCTAGTATATACGATCTTCAAGTGTGACGGACAGCAGGTTTAAAAATAGGATGCATAGTAAGAATCATGCCGTATCATACAGACAATCTTCTTACTTACAGTTCTGCACACCAAACAGTCTAATTTCACCCTGCTGCAGAAACCATCCGCCATTAATCCAACCTTCTTTTCACTTTAATCTTCAACCATTCTAAACTTATATTTATGGTCATCATATGAAGCAAATGCCTATATTTCTGGATGTTCCATCAATCAAATCCAACAGCATTCCATGCAGCTGACTCTGTTGCTTACGTGCTTTTATCAGAATGTTGAGCTCTTCAAATCTCAACTGTATCAGAATCCACCTGAAGAACTCCATCTTAGATTACGTAAGAATATTCTCAAAAACAAATCTGAACGATACTAAAGTAAAATGGCAAGAAACAAAACTTCAAAATAAAAAGAAAATATAATTCCCATGATTTACCAGTTAAGAAACCATAGGCAAATCATACTGATCCAAGTATTCCTTTAGTTTTACTGCATCTTCAAAGTTTTAGAGTTTTTTTTTCATAAGTAACCCTCATAGTTGCCAGATATATTAACCCATACCTAGCCTCTAATGATCTTAACTGAGGACGTAATTCTAAAAGTTGTTTCCTTCTATATGCAGTCTCTTTTGCAAAATCTGGCACAATATAGATTTTTGCATCCTGACACTTGAGATTCTTGTTTTCCTTTGCCAGTTTAAGTATTTCTGCAACCTGCTGATAACGGAGTAACTTAAAAATCAGTGGACATTGACCCTTCTGACTATTAGATCTTCTTGTCGGGATCCGATGCACCCTTTCAATTTCCAGCGGATATGTAGTTTTCAACTGAATAATTTTCGGTAAAAAAGTAGTGAGGAACCCCTGTCAATATTAATAATAACTTGTTATTATTTGCAGAAATCGGACTCTGAGTTCTCATTACTGTACCAAATAATATAGTGTCATATGAGAGTCCTACATGGTTTTCTAATAATTTATTAATTTGGGGCCAAATTAGTTTCCAAAAAGCATTTACCGTATTTTCTCGCATATAACGCGCGCGTTATACGTGGTTTTTACATACCGCGCATACCCTTGCACGTTATACGCGTGAGCGCGTTGTACAAAATTTTTTTTACATAGTTCCCCCCCCCCGATGTCCGATTCACCCCCCCCCCTGCAGGATCGCTTGCACCCCCACCCCGAAGGACCGCTCGCACCCCCACAGCCTCCCGACCCCCCCTATCATGTAGAAGCTCCTACCGGTGTCCTGCTGCTTCTTCTTGGCGGTCCCGACACCCGACACGATTGGGGCAAGAAGGAGCTCAAGCCCTCTTGCCCCAGCCAACCACGGCACTCCCGACACGATCGGAGCAAGCTCCCTTGCCCCCCGACTCCCCGACACGATCGGGGCAAAAGGGAGCCCAAGCCCTCTTGCCCCGCCGACTCCCCAACTCCCCGCTAGTTGTTCGGGCCAGGAGGGAGCCCAAACCCTCCTGGCCACGGCGACCCCCCTACCCCCACCCCGCACTACATTACGGGCAGGAGGGATCCCAGGCCCTCCTGCCCTCGACGCAAACCCCCCTCTCCCCAACGACCGCCCCCCCCCCAAGAACCTCCGACCGCCCCCCCAGCCGACCCGCGAACCCCCTGGCCGACTCCCACGACAACCCCACCCTCCTTCCCCGTACCTTTGTGTAGTTGGCCGGACAGACGGGAGTCAAACTCGCCTGTCCGGCAGGCAGCCAACAACGGAATGAGGCCAGATTGGCCCATCCGTTCCAAAGCTCCGCCTACTAGTGGGGCCAAGGCGCCTGGGCCAATCAGAATAGGCTCGGGAGCCTTAGGTCCCACTGGGGGCGGGGCCTGAGGCACATGGGCCCAACCCGACCATGTGCCCAAGGCCCGGCCCCAGGAGGGACCTAAGGCTCCCGGGCCTATTCTGATTGGCCCAGGCGCCTTAGGCCCCACCAGTAGGCGGAGCTTTGGGACGGATGGGCCAATCCGGCCTCATTCCGTCGTTGGCTGCCTGCCGGACAGGCGGGTTTGGCTCCCGTCTGTCCGGCCAACTACACAAAGGTACGGGGAAGGGGGGTGAGGGTGTCGTGGGGGTCGGCCAGGGGGGGCGAGGGTCGGCGGGGGGGGCAGTCGGAGGTTCTTGGGGGGGGGTGGTCGTTGGGGGGAGGGGGGTTTGCGTCGAGGGCAGGAGGGCCTGGGATCCCTCCTGCCCGTAATGTAGTGCGGGGTGGGGGTAGGGGGTCGCCGTGGCCAGGAGGGTTTGTGCTCTCTCCTGGCCCGAACAACTAGGGGGGGGGGTCGCCAGGGCCAGGAGGACTTGGGTTCCCTCCTGGCCCGATATTGTCGGGGAGTTGGGGAGTCGGCGGGGCAAGAGGGCTTGGGCTCCCTTTTGCCCCGATCGTGTCGGGGAGTCGGGGGAGCAAAAGGGCTTGAGCTCCCTCTTGCCCCGATCATGTCGGGGGTGCCGCGGTTGGCTGGGGCAAGAGGGCTTGAGCTCCCTCTTGCCCCGATCGTGTCGGGGGTGCCGTGGTTGGCTGGGGCAAGAGGGCTTGAGCTCCCTCTTGCCCCGATCGTGTCGGGAAGTCGAGACCGCCAAGAGGAAGCAGCAGGACACCGGTAGGAGCTTCTACATGATGGGGGGTCGGGAGGCTGTGGGGGTGCGAGCGGTCCTTCAGGGTAGGGGTGTGGGTGGGAGTGCGTGCGAGCGGTCCTTTGGGGTGGGGGTGCGGATGCGTGCGAGCGGTCCTTCGGGGTGGGGGTGCGGGCGGTCCTGCGGGGGGGGGGGGGGGTGAATCGGATGTTGGGTGGCATCAGGCTTTCAGGGTAGGGACAGGACTTCAAGGAGGAGAGGAGAGTCGGGGCGGGCGAAAGGAGAGTCGGGGTGGCCAGAGGAGAGTCGGGGCGGGCGAAAGGAGAGTCGGGCAGCATGCGCGGTATACGGGTGTGCGCGGTATATAAAAATTTCTGTACATAAATTTGTGTTTTTCGTGTGCTATACCCGTGTGCGCGTTTTACACGGGTGCACGTTATCTACGTGAAAATACGGTACACAGGGACAAAAAAAAATTAAATGATCTAACGTCCCAACTTCTAATCTACAATGCCAGCATCTATTGGATCTAGTGCTATCTATCTTTTGTAAACGTGTAGGGGTCCATAAAACTCGATGTAACAAAAACATCCACATGTGACTCATAGATGCTGACCTTGTAGACCTTAATCTCCAGGACCAAAATCGTGGCCATTGAGATGCAGAAATTGTCTGTCCAATCTCAATACTCCAAATATCCCTAAGTCCAGTTTTCTTTTTTTAATTTAAAAATCCATATAATAATTTATACCATTTTGCGGCTTGGTGTCCCAAAAAATCCGCCTGAAAGCAGAGGACCTGCAAGCTATATTGAGTATTAAGACCCTTCCATTCAGGGAACCATACCTGAATAGCCTGCTTCAATTGCAACCTTAAAATATTGTGTTTTATTTAAGCCAAATTTATGTTGCAATTGTGAAAAACTAAGCAGTGATCCATCTGAAATAACATCATTCAATGTCCGTATACCTGCAATTATCCACTGCTTCCAGACGATCTTAAAACCGCCAATCTTGATCCTGGAGTTTACCCAAATGGATTGATTTAATGATTTAGCAATTGGATCTGGTAATAAATTACTAATATATCTTAAGGTCTTCCAAGTATCAAGTAAAATTCTATTATCTTTGTATTTCCTAGGCAATTTTATACTAACTACATGTTCTAAATGTAATGGGAACAGGAGCCGCCATTCTAAATATAACCAATTAGGTACATTCTCCATGAGATCTGGGAGGATCCAATACATACCCTGTCTTAGAATATAGGCTTGATGGTACCTATAAAAATTTGGAAAATTTACCCCTCCCTCCATAATTGTTCTTTGTAGTGATGCTAAACCAATTCTGGGTCTTTTTCCAAAACAAACGAATTTTGTAAGAACATTGTTTAACTTTTTATAAAATGACCCCTGAAAAAATATTGGTATCATACTCATTTGATAACAAACCACAGGCAATATCATCATTTTAATTGTTTGAACTCTTCCCCACCAAGAGAGATGTAAAGGATTCCATTGCTCACACATTTCTGTAATCTTTCTTAATAAAAGTTTTTCATTCTCTTTCACTGTGTCATCAATTGTATTTTTTATAATAATACCTAAGTATTTTAAACCTTCATCTTTCCATATAAATGAATATGAATCAAATAATCCTTTGGTACAATAAACATTAATTGGAAGAACTTCAGATTTACACCGATTAATTTTATATCCAGAAAATTTTCCAAACTTCTCTAGAAGATTAAGTAAACATGGAATGGTACTCCCCGGTTCTCTTAAATACAGTAAAATATCATCTGCATATGCAGAAAGTTTAAATTCCCAGTTAAAGTATGGGATTCCTTTTATTCCCTTAGTTTGATTAATTAGTTAATAAGGGTTAATTAATAATAATTAAAATTAATAATTAATTAATTAATAAGGGTTCAAGAACAACATCAAAAAGTAAGGGGGATAAAGGACATCCTTGTCTAACCCCCCTTAGCAAGTTAAATCTATCCGATAAATTATTAATATATAATCTTGCACCAGGAGAGCTATACAATGTCTGAATCATTTTAATAAAACCGGGGCCTATACCAAACCATTCTAAAGCTTGATACATAAAACTCCATTCCACTCTATCAAATGCTTTTTCTGCATCTAAAGACACTAGAAAAGCTGGATCATTAATATTTTTTGCTAAATTTAAAGAGTGAAATGCTAATCTAATATTATTTGAAGAATGCCTATTAGCAATAAATCCTGTTTGATGAACATCAATAATAAAAGGAAGAGCTTTTGCCAATCTTAATGCTAATACTTTAGCAACCAATTTACCATCTACATTTAACAAAGAGATAGGCCTGTAATTTGAAACCAAAGTAGGATCCCTGTTTGGTTTTGGCAAGACAATAATTACAGAATCAGCCATAGTACCTGATATATTCCCATTATTCATTTGGTACTGATATAAATTTAATAGATATGGTAAAAAATATTTTGAAATGATTTATAAAATTCAACAGTATATCCATCTCCACATGGAGTGGATCCAACTCTAAGAGTCTTCAATGCTGATTCTACTTCTTTTAAAGATATAGGATCTTCTAAACTTCTTTTTATGTGATCCGGAACATTTGGTCCATTAAGTGAATTTAAAAAATCTAACCCATCTTGTTCTTTATTTTCATAAGTGTCAGAAGAATATAGATCTTTATTAAAATATCCTTAGTGCTAGTGTGTGTATTGCCCCGCATATCTTTAATTGCAATAATCTTAGATTTCCTTTTTTTTGCTTTAAGAAAATTTGCTAATAATCTTCCGGCCTTGTTTGAATTACCATAATACTGAACTTGCTGAGAGAACATATCTTTCCTCACAAATTGAGAAGAAATCTCATTATACTTAGCTTTTGCTTTTAATAATTTTTGCAATATATCTTGTTCCCATTTCTCAATTAATTTATTTTCTAATACTTTAATTTCTTTTTCCAAATCAACAAATTGTTTTTTAAGTTTTTTAATAAATACTGAATATGAAATAATATTTCCTCTCATTGTTGCTTTAAAAGCATCCCATAAAATCTCAACATTTATATTATCCGAATTATTAATTTGAAAAAATTCATTCATCTTTAATTTAAGATCTTCCAGAAAGTTCGAATCCGCAAGTAAAGCATTATCAAATCTCCAAATTGATTTAGAATATACTGAATCATCATTCTGAAAGTCAATCCACACACCAGCATGGTCCGAAATTACAATAGGATCAATAACTGCTTTCATCACACGCTGTGCTATATTATTAGACACAAATATATAATCAATTCGTGAAAAAGACTTGTGGACCTGAGAACAAAAAGAAAATTCCTGATCATTAAAATGAAGAATACGCCATATATCAACTAAATCACAAGATTGTACCAAATTATCTAAACCTAACGATTTCATAATTTTGCTTGGTCTCTTATCCAAAATCAGATTCATTACAGCATTGAAATCTCTAGCTACCACTAAATTAGAAGCAGCCAGTGGTAATAATATTTGTTGAATTTGTTTGAAAAACTCCATTTGATTCGAATTAGGAGCATACAAATTAAATAAATCCAGGGTTATATTTCCCAGAACCATTTTGATATGCACCCCTCTTCCTAAAGGATCAGAATTTATTAATTGAAAATCAGCACTACATTTCCTATTTACAAGAACAGCTACCCCAGCTTTTTTCTCTACAGCAGGTGCAAACAAACATTTAGATACCCAACCCCCTAGTAGCTTCTTAGATTCAATCCCGGAAAGATGCATCTCTTGAATGAAATATACATCTGCGTTCTGTTTATGGAGAAAAGCTAACATTTTCTTTCTCTTAATTGGGTGATTTAGACCATTGACATTGATAGAGAAAATTTTAATATCCATCTAGTTTTATTTTTAAATTTTGACATATAGCTCTATAATAAATATTATGATCAGACATCAGCACATTTTTAATATCTAACCCCTTTCTTACTAATAATCCATTCCCCTTTAAACTTCCATTACCCTTTTCCCACAATCCTCCCCATCCCACATCCAATAAGTATATCTCCTCTTTATTTAAACATATTTTACCTCTAAATCCATTAAATTCCCAACCCCACCTCCCACTCCCTCCCCTAACCCTCCCACCCCTATTATTTAATAATTGTGTAAACTTGGCAACACACATATTAGATCAGGCCATAATAAGCTCCAGAAAGATCATCTTAAATCAATATTCTAATTTAAGTCACATCTAATATAATAAAACAGTAAGCTGCGCATGCGCACTTCCTATGCGTGTGTCCGTTTTCCGTGAGCTGTAGCACACATAGGAAGTGCGCATGCGCGGCTTACGGTCTGGCCTCACGCGTCCTTCCCTGCTTTCCACCTGCGGAGCAGCGGCTGCCGGCCGCTAGCACCCCCTGCCCTCTCCGTCGCCTCCCGGCTCCAGCGGCGTAGGCAGCACTATAAACACGCTGCTTCGCGCCCTTCCCTGCCGATTTCCTCTGCCGCGTCTCTGATGACATCATCGGAGACAGACGCGGCAGAGGAAATCGCCAGTAGAAGGCCGCGAAGCAGCGTGTTTATAGTGCTGCCTACGCGGCTGAGTCCCGAGTTTTATCGGCGGTGTGAGGCTGTCAATGCCTGCATGCTGTGGCGGCTTGAGGCGGCTATCGGCGGATGAACGGAGTTAACGGTTGCTGGGGGTGAGAGAAACTGATATCCAGGCACAATGATTGATTGTTCTTTCATTTAGGCAGAAGTTTATGTAGATGAGAAATTGCTCAGGAATTAAAAACAAACAAACAAGGTTCTGTGAATGTTAATACAAACGGACTCGGATTCTGTGCAAATACCTAACAAATTCTGGAGAATACTTAGACAGATGCTCAGGTTCTCCGCTGGGACAGGGGAAGAGGTGCTGATGGACATGGGGGGGGGGAAGAAAAAGGAAGGGAGGCCTACTGCTGGACAGGAAGAGCAGGAAAGTGGACATGGAGGGGGCGAGGCCTACTGCTGGACAAGGGGAGCAGGAAATAGGTGCTGCTGGACAGGGGAAGAGGTGCTGCTGGACAGGGGGGAATAAAAATGAAGGGAGGCCTACTGCTGGACAGGGGGAGCAGAAAAGAGGTACTGCTGGACAGGGGAAGAGGTGCTGATGGACATGGGGAAGAAAAAGGAAGGGAGGCCTACTGCTGGACAGGGGGAGCAGAAAAGTGCTGCTCGACAGGGGGGAGGTAAAACGAGGGCCATGGAGAAACATTTGGGGGGGAGGTGGGTGCTGGGCCAGACAGCTTTGCCTGGGGGGGAGGGGGAGACAGAAGGATACAGACAGCGGCCAAGGAGAGAGAGAGATAAAGAAACACAATCAGACACATCTATTCTAGCACCCGTTAATGTTAACGGGCTTAAAGACTAGTAAATAAATATAACATTAACCTCCTTTTTCCATTTTATACTTAAGATTTATTTATAATCCTATTCCCCTTTAATCACCCTACTCATTGAATTCTACATCCCATATTAGATCTGAATATATAACTAATATTCCACTTTCAATCTTAATTTTAATATAACAAGAATTAAAATAATTCCAATATATATTGGGTTTTTAAAAATAATTCAGCATTCATTTTATTTTAGATTTACTGGTTATTTTCTCTGTTAATTCTTATTTTTAAATCTTTATTCATTTTCTTATGTTACAACAAGTGTTTTAAATAAATTCATTATAAACTTGAATAAACACACTTGATTAACTCACAAATTAATATCAAATTTAACATTTCTTTAGAAAATCAATATTTTATAAAGTTATAATATTATGCAAGAAATTTAAATTTATATAATTATTATTGAATATAATAATCCCCCATCCCTCCCTCCCTCCCTATCAATAATACAGAATGAGAAATCTTTATTCATTTTCATATGTTACATCCAGAAATATAAAATTCATATTAATTTTTCAAAAATCTAAATTTATATAATTCTTAGTTAATATAATAATATCCCATCCCCTCCCCCCTCCCTTCTATTCAGTAATACATGAATAAAATTTTTAAATGCTATTCTTTCCATAGTTTATATTATATAATCAAGTATTAATATATTATATAATATTTAGAAATATGATCCCCCTCATTTTCTTCTAATCAAATTCTATACATGGGAAAATTAATCATTCTTTACAATATTCAGTTAATGGTCTCCATATTTTTTGAAATTTACTTATATGTCCTTTTTGTGTTGCTATAGTGAGCTCCATTTTGTATATATGGCATGCAGAATTCCACCAGAATGTATAATTTAATCTGTCATGTTTTTTCCAATTGAATGTGATTTGTTGTATTGCTATTCCAGTTAAAATAAATAGAAGTTTGTTATTACTTGATGATATTTGACTTCTTGCTCTCATAGTTGTTCCAAATATATGGTATCATATGTCAAGGCTACCGGATTTTCCAACATCTTATTTATTTGGGGCCAAATTGATTTCCAGAATGATAAGATAAATGGACAGAAGAATAAAAGATGGTCTAATGTCCCAATTTCAACATGACAGTGTCAGCATCTATTTGACCTAGAGCTATCTATTTTTTGTAATCGAACAGGGGTCCAGAAAGCTCTATGTAAAAGAAAAAACCAAGTTTGTCTCATAGATGCTGACACTGTACATTTTAATCTCCTTTCTTATTATTTTTTATTTTCAAGTTTTACATAAAGTGTACAAAATAATAAAATATAATTGATAAATACAAAATATCACTTTTATATCTAATACATCATATTCTAACTATATTTCCCCCCCCTCTCTCCCCCCACCCTTCTATTACTTATCATTCATACATTACATATTGTATAACATATTATAACATATTATGTAGAAATTATTTTCATTACCCCCATCTCCCTCCCCCCACCCTTCTATTACTTTTCATTCATACATTACATATTGTATAACATATTATAACATATTATGTAGAAATTATTTTCATTACCCCCCCTCTATGTGTGTCACAAAAAAAAAAGATATTTAAAAGAAGAAAAGAAGAAGAAAAATCCTGCTATTTATTCATTGTAGTATTTTGTCAATGGCCCCCATATTTTTATAAATTTAGTATATGTCCCTCTTTGTATTGCTATTGTTCTTTCCATTTTAAATACATGACATATTGTATTCCACCAAAATGTATAATTTAGGTTATTATAATTCTTCCAATTATTGGTTATATGCTGAATGGCCACCCCTGTCATAATCAATAAAAGCTTGTTATTTTCTGGTGAAATTTGACTTTTTCTTCTCATTATCATTCCAAATAATATTGTATCATATGATATTGCTATATGATTTTCCATCAATTTATTAATTTGTGGCCAAATTGAATTCCAAAAACTTTTAATGTAGGGACAATGATACAGTAAGTGATCTAATGTCCCTGGTTCCAAATTACAGTGCCAGCATTTATTGGACTTAGAACTGTCTAATTTTTGCAAACGTGTAGGGGTCCAAAAAGCTCTATGTAATAAAAAGAACCAAGTTTGTCTCATAGATGCTGACACTGTACATCTCATTCTCCAAGACCAAATTAGTGGCCATTGAGATGCATTAATTTGATGCTTAATCTCAATGCTCCAAATATCTCTTAGACCATTTTTTGGTTTTTTATTCAAATATCCTGATATTAATTTATACCACAATGCGGCTTGATGTCCTAGGAAGTCTGCTTGAAAACATAAGAACTTTAAACTATATTGATTATTCAATGTTTTCCATTCAGGGAACCCAACCTGAATGGCCTGCTTCAATTGCAACCATTTAAAACTTTGTGTTTTACTAAGACCAAATCTATGTTGCAATTGTGAAAAATCCAGCAGTTTACCTTCTGAAATAACGTCATCTAAAGATCTAATGCCTGCAATAATCCATTCCTTCCAAAGGATTTGAGCTCCGCCAATTTTGATCTTGGAGTTTATCCATAAAGATTGATTAGTTGATTTATTTATTGGGATAGGTGTTAATTTACTTATAAATCTCAACGTTTTCCAAGTATCTATTAAAATTTTATTTTCTTTGTATCTTCTAGGCATGTTAATACTTGGAAGGTGAACTAAATTTAGGGGAAACATAAGGCGCCATTCCAAATATAACCAATCAGGTGCATTATCTATAAGTTCTGGGAGGATCCAATACATACCCTGACGTAGAATATAGGCTTGATGGTACCTATAAAAATTTGGAAAATTTACCCCTCCCTCCTTAATTGATTTTTGCAAAGTTACTAAAGCTATTCTAGGTGTTCTACCAAGCCAAAGAAATTTTGTTAAAATTCTATTAAGCTTTTTATAAAAGGACCCCTGAAAATAAATAGGTATCATACTCATTTGGTAGCAAACTACAGGCAAGATCATCATTTTAATAGTTTGAACTCTCCCCCACCAAGAAATATGCAAGGGGTTCCATTGCTCACACAACTCCGTAACTTTTTTTAATACAAATTTTTCATTTTCTTTTACTGTATCTTCGATTGTATTTTTAACTTGAATGCCAAGATATTTAAATCCTTCTTCCTTCCATATGAACGGAAAATTTTTAAATAGTCCTTTTGCACAATGAACATTTAAGGGTATAATTTCAGATTTATTCCAGTTAATTTTATAACCTGAAAATTTACCAAACTTATTAATTAATTCTAATAAAGAAGATAAGGTAGATTCTGGATTTTTCAAATAAAGCAAAATATCATCAGCATAAGCCGAAATTTTATATTCCATATCTGAATATGGAATACCCTGTATCTCCCTCGTTTGTTGTATTGCTAACAATAAGGGTTCTAATATAACATCAAATAACAAAGGAGACAAAGGACAACCTTGTCTAACTCCCCTCCGCAATTGAAATCCATCAGATATCATATTATTAATATTTAATCTTGCAGTCGGGAAGCTATACAAAGTTTTTACCATTTGTATAAATCCAGAACCTATATCAAACCATTCTAAAGCTTGATACATAAAATTCCATTCTACCCTATCAAACGCTTTTTCTGCATCCAAGGAAACTGTAAAAGTCGGTTCATCTATTTTTTTTGATAAATTTAACATATGAAACAATAATCTAGAGTTATTAGAAGAATGTCTTTTAGCAACGAAACCCGTCTGATGCATATCTATATGTGGGAGAGCTTTGGCTAATCTTAATGCCAAAATTTTCGCCAAAAGTTTATTATCCACATTTATTAAAGATATAGGCCTGTAGTTCGAAACCAAAGTAGGATCTTTATTTGGCTTAGGCAGAACGATTATTATTGATTCAGCCATAGTACCTTTAATATCACCTTTTATAAGTTGTGTTTGATATAAATTTAGTAAAAATGGGGAAATGACATTTTGAAATGTTTTATAGAATTCTACTGTATAACCATCACCACCTGGAGCGGATCCAACTCTAAGAGATCTCAATGCTGTTTCTAATTCTTTTAATGATATAGGTTCATCTAAACTCCGTTTTATATGATCAGGAACCTTAGGTCCATTAATTAAATCTAAAAAATTTTTACCATCTTTTTGTCTCTCCAAATAAGGCTCGGAAGAATATAGATCTTTATAAAATTTTAGAAATTGTTTTAAAATTTTATCTGTTTGATTTGTTATTGTACCATTATCATCTTTTATCCCATTTACATTAGTTTTCCTTTTTTTTGCTTTAAGATAATTTGCCAATAATCTCCCCGCCTTATTAGAATTTCCATAATACACTGCTTGTTTGGAAAACAAATCTCTTCTTATCATTTTTGAAGATAATTCATTATATTTACCTTTTGCTTTCAAAAGAGCTTGCAATATCTCATTTTCCCATTTATTTATCAATTTAGCTTCTAATATTTTGATTTCTTTCTCTAACTCTATATATTGAATTTTATTCTGTTTTCTAATAAAAGCTGAATATGATATAATATTACCCCTCATAGTTGCTTTAAATGCATCCCATACATTCTCAATAGATGTATCCTCTACTAAATTCATTTGAAAGAAATCATTAATTTGTGTTTTAAAATTTTCCAAAAACTTATCATCCACAAGCAGTGTATTATCAAATCTCCAAAGAGGTCTAACCTTTTCCAATTTATCCAATTGTAATTCTATCCATATTCCTGCATGGTCCGAAATAATAATAGGATCTATGGAAGCTTTAATCACCTGTTGCACTTTATTTGTTGAAACAAAAATATAATCTATTCTTGAAAATGATTTATGAACCTGTGAGCAAAATGAAAATTCCTGATCATTAAAATGAAGAATACGCCATATATCTTTTAAATCGCATGATTGAGCCAAATTATCTAAACCTAAAGATTTTATACTTTTACTTGGTTTTTTATCCAATAATGGATCCATTACAGCATTAAAATCTCCAGCCACCACTAAATTAGAAGCAGCCAGTGGTAATAACATATTCTGTAATTTTTTAAAAAATTCTGATTGATTCGAATTAGGGGCATATATATTAAACAACGTCAGGGCATTATTTCCCATACCTATATCAACGTGTATCCATCTTCCATGTGGGTCTGAGTTTATTACCTTAATCTTGGCCATACATTTTTTATTAATAAGAATTGCTACCCCTGCTTTTTTACCCTCTGCTGGAGCAAAAAAACATTCTTTTACCCACCCACCCATTAGTTTCTGTGATTCTTTTGTATTAAGATGGGTCTCCTGCAGACAGTAAATATCCGCATTTTGCTTTTTTAAAAATGCTAATACTTTTTTTCTTTTAATTACATGATTCAGGCCATTGACATTAATAGAATATATCTTAAAAGACATTATATATTTTAAAACTTATCAATATAATCTTTTTTCCCCTCTTCTTTTTTATTTAAAATCCAAAAAATATTTTCTATGACACACATATTTACCCTTGAAGTATCCAGTCCCTTATTTACTTTTTCCTTGATCATTCTAGTAAATACTTTCTTTTTCCCTCCCTTTCCCACCCAATATAATGACTGCTTAAGGATACACATTGGAACTGCAACCCAAACATTCTTCTCTCCCCTAGGCAACCAATATTCAATCAACATCCTCTTCTATCTATCTATATTAACCTTTAATATCTTTAGTCATTTTTTACTTCTATCATTTCATTAATGTATCTTTATCCATTTATCAATTTTTAATTTATATTTCCCTAGTATTATAAATTACATCATAAAATTTTATCTTAAACATATATTTAATATGATATTAATATTTTTTCTATATCTTATTCTTTCTCTCTTTATATTTTTATTGTCTTTTCTTTAGATCATATTTTTCTTTCTTCAGTATTTCAATATCACATATTTTTGTAGTTTTTCATAATATCATTAAATCCAATCTTGATATTTTATTTTAAAATATCATAGGTTCTGATTTAGAAAGAAAGGCTTTTAATTTTTCTGGATCTTCAAAATACAAGGATTTATCTCCAGATGATACTCTCATCTTTGCCGGATAATATAATCCATATTTAAAACCTTTTTCTTTTAGTAGTGGTCTCATGTCTAATAGTCTCTTTCTTTTATTTGCTGTATTTTTAGCAAAGTCCGGCAAAAACCAAATTCTGGATCCTTTATAATTAAGATTTTTGTCTTTCTTGGCAGCATTTAATATTTCTAATGCTTGTTGGTACCTAAGCATTTTGAATATTAGTGGTCTTGGCCTGCCATGATTTTCTACATTTTTTACTGGAATCCTATGAGCCCTTTCTATTTCCAGTGGTTGTTTTAAATCCAGTTGTAGTATTTTTGGAATTAAGTTTTCTAGGAAATGTATAGCATTTTTCCCTTCTAAATTTTCTTGTATTCCAAAAAGTTTAATGTTTTTCCTTCTTCCTCGATTCTCATAGTCTTCCAGTTGATCTTTTAATTTATTCAATTCCAGACTGTCATTTTTGCATCTGTTTGCTTCACCTTCTATAGCCTCCATTTTAGATTCTAATACAGTTGTTCTTTTATTATTAACTTCCATTTGTCTGTGGATGTTCAATATTTCTTCCTTCATTTCAGACATATTGGTTACTGTTTCCTTAAGCATTTGTTTAATTTGTCTTAATTCTTCCATAACTTCTGCTTTACTCAAAATGTCAGATTCTTCAGCAGGAAGTGGGATCTTGCTTGGTGTTATTTGATCTTGTTTCTGTCTTTTTGCAGACATACCGGTTTCATTTTTTCCTTGTCGGGTGCTTGCCATTCTTCTACACCTTTCTTGATTCTCTTTTTTCCTTTTTTCTGATTTTACTTTTCCACAGCAATTTTTTTTTTTTTTTTTTAACCACTTTGTCCAGTGAAAAAGCTTGTCTTCAGCACAGATATAAATTTGTTGAGGAAGTAATAAATATTTTTAAGTTCCTTTCTCTCAGGACTTTATTTCAGTTTTTTTTTTTGAAGGAAGGAAGTTTCAAACTGTAATCGTTTCCTCCTCAGTAACTTGCCTTCTGTGCTATGTCACTTCAGTTTAAGAAAAACTGGTAACTGAGAAGCAGAAATTTTCTCAACAGTTTTTTCTTGTCAGTTATCTACTTCAGTGCCGCACTGAGAGAAAAAAAATAAAAGTCCAAAAGGGGAAACTCTTCTCTCCCTTTCTCTGTCTTTAGATAGCTCAGTGCCTTCAAGCTCTTTCAAACTCGTCTGTCACCTAGCCTTCTGCACTGCTTCACTTGGCTCAGAAAAAAAAATGGCGTTCCTTCTTATTGGCACTTTCTCTCTCAGGTTTTTTAATCTCTGTAGAAGAGGGCAATAACTGTCACAGGTTTAATATCGAAGGAATCGGCTACAAGGGGACAAATCCACCACCATTCACTGTAGCCTGTATTTAATCTTTTACCGTTTTATTAAAAGAGTCACTTACTTTTCGCCCTCAGGGTCCCAGTTCAGCGTCGGTCAGAGAGGGCTGTTTCAAACCGCCACAGATCTAAAAATCCGTTGACAGCGATTTCACACCAAGATTCCTCTCTAACTTCCTCCACTTTCAGTTTCTCTCTCTCAATGCTTTACTCTTAGTTAATATCAAGTTATTGTCATTTATCCTGTGAGCGATTTGCTGACCTTTTTCTCGCCGTCTATCAAAGGAAAAAAAAACTTCAAACAGTCAGTGTCGTGAAAAAATCGTCAAAAGGAGACAAATCTCCTGACTTTCTTTCTCTAGGTCTCCATTTCAATATCAGCAGCACTCTCTTTTCCTTTTTTCCGGCGATTTTAAGTTTCTTTTATCTTTTCCCCGACTGCTCTCAATATCGTTTCTCTTTATCACAGAGGAGAAAGACGCTTTCAATTTTCTCCTGGCTCTTTCACTCAAGCTTTGCCTCAACTTTATCGTAGGAGGGAAATATCAATCAGTTACAGGTTTATTAATAGCAGGAAATTATTTTTAATAAAAATTGGTAAGAAGAAGATATATTTTTCAATAATCTTTTGCCTAGTTGAAGAGGAGCGTTGCGATCACACGTCCATTTGTGTTCGCGTTAAGCCACGCCCCCTCCCATTTTAATCTCCAAGACCAAAGTTGTGGCCATTGAGATGCAGTAATTTGATGCTTAATCTCAATGCTCCAAATGTCTCTAAGACCATTTTTTGGTTTTTTATTTATATATTCGGATATTAATTTATACCACTGTGCAGCTTCATGACCTGTTGAATTAATCTGGAAACACATGAATTCTAAACTATGATAATTAGAAAGATTTTTCCATTCAGGGAACCCTACCTGAATGGATTGCTTCAATTGCAACCATTTAAAATATTGTGTTTTTTTAAGATCAAATTTATGTTGCAATTGTGAAAACTCCAGCAACTTTCCATTTTTTATTATATCATCTAAAATGCGAATACCTGCTATCATCCAGTCTTTCCAGATTATTTTGAAACCGCCGATTTTGATCTTGGGATTTAGCCAAATTGTTTGAGTTGTTGATTTGTTAATTGGAATAGGAGTTAGATTACTTATATATCTTAAAGTTTTCCATGTATCCATAAATATTTTATGTTCTTTGTATAGCCTTGGCATTTTGATACTAACTACATGACTAAGACGTAAAGGAAATATGAGTCTCCATTCAAGCCAGAACCAATCTGGAATATTATCAGTGGGCTCTGGGAGGATCCAATACATACCTTGACGTAAATTCTAATATAGCTTGTTGGGGTGCTTTGTAGATGGTTGATTGTCCTACATATCTCTTTGTCCTGCAGAAAAAAGTGAATCCTGATCTTCCAGTGGAGATCAAACCCAGTAACCGAGCCCGCAGGTTGCAGGAAGAGAAGATGAAACGGCAGAAACAGAAGGAGCAACTAAAAAGACGAAGGGAGGAAGAGCAGCGCTGGCACATGGAAATGAGGCAAGTTGCTGGTTTCAAAGGAATGATTTTTAACTTAGATTTTTACATTCTGCATGAGAAGTCCAAATGTAATTTCCTTTGTTCCTCCAGATAAGTCCAGATGTGTTGCTTTATGCTTTCTACCAGCAGATGGAATTTGAGAACCACTGGTTTGATGTCATCCTGTATAGTGTCCTGTGCAGTCCACAACCAGACAGTATTTTTCACACTTCAGCAAATGGTATGTCCAGTATACCTGTGCAATCTGGATATTTATCTAAAGTAGTTCTACTGTAGAGCGGTCTGGAAGTTGGGAGGATGTGGTCAGCCTTGGGAGCTGTTTGGGCTTAAGTTTAGTTTTAAAAAAAAAAGGTGGGGTGCTGAAAGGGAAGGGCCCTTCAGGCAACTGCAGCAACTCCAAAGACTGTAATTAGTGAGTCTCTGGATGAAGGAAGAAACTATTGACACTGCAATTGATGCAAGTGAAACCTCTGGGAGATTTTAAGTTGCATATAACTTGGCAGCATAGGTTAAGTACAATTGGCATTGCACGTGGCAGCTGCTGTTCAAGCATTAGTGTTAGCAGCCAGTATTGCTGTTGAGAGGAACAGTATCAGGTAGAAAACAATGCAGTCCAGGGGGACAGTGTGGGGAGGTGAAAATTAGTTTGCAGCAGGACCATAAATAGCTGCTTTGTAAGCAGAAATCATGGCTCTGATTAGGTCATACTTTTGGCAGGGACAATAACAGTTGGTAATAAGGTGTATTGGCCCCTAGTGTTAAGCCCATTAGAAAGCCAGAGGGATGTTGGCCTAGCACTGGCTAGGAAAGAGCAGATTCATGTATTGAGATGGGCCTTAGCCCTGAATTTGTGCTATTAATGTACCAAGCTTTCTGCTTCATGAGAAACCTAGGGACAAGAGGTCCCAATATAGCCAGTTTCTTTTGCTGCTCAGATGAAGGGGAGCCTGTCAGTGATGATGAGGTCTAGACTTACAACAGAAAAAACTGGAAGATTCAAAGTCCCTGTGTTCACCAGATTCTGTGATACCTCCCCCCCGGAGGAGTTTACATATGAGTCCCTTGAAGGGGATGTGCCTCCTGGTGAGGATGCCACAATAGTTTGCATATTTCATACAGATAATATCTTAGGTGCTGTCAATCCTGAAGATCTGAGGGCCATCCAGTAGAGTCCAACAGAATTCGTCTGGAAGATTCTGCTGCTGGTACTGTGATATATCGATCATCGAGGAGGTGCTAGGAATTAACAACATTTAGTGGAGGAATGAGTCTACTAATGCAGCAGGTGGAGAATGTGCTAGTGGACGTCTAAGCAGTAACACACTAGACCCAGGAGAGTGAAGTTTTAGCAGACACAGCCATCAGTGATGTTCTCCAATATTGGCAGGCTCTTTGGTTAGCAGGGATAAATGCTGTAGTATGGCCTTGGCTGTGACACAGTCTCTTGTGCATATTTCCACTGTGGCCTTTAGTAGGTAGGCTAGTTCAAAGAGTGGAGAGCCGTGCCGGGCTTTTTGTTGTGGTGCTGGATTGGTTGAGAAGTCCGTGATATTGGGATCACACAAGGCTAAAATTAATAATGGCGCCATGATGATGTTAAAATAAGGGCCAGGAACGAATCCTGGGGCATACCACAAGGCAAGTTGTAGGAATTAGGTAAACATTTGTGAAAGCAAACTGTGCTGTTGATTACAGGAGTATAAGGTGAATCAGGCATGGGCATGGCCTGTTATACTAATCTGAAGCGATCTCATCAGCAAGAGTGCATGGTTGACAATGTCAAATGCTGCTGTGAAGTCTTTTAGGTGGTCAAGAACAATAGTAGTGAGCCCAATTAGAGATGTTTCAGTTGGGTGATGATGCCTAAAGTCTGTCTGATTAGGATGGACTAAGTTAGTTTTATCAAGTAAGTCCTGTAATTTAGTGGAGACATATTTCTCGGAAATCTTAGCTTGAAATGGCTGATTCAATATTGGACAATAATTGGTACAGTCTATCTGGGAGTGTTTTATATTTTGGTTCTGGGCAAATAGCCTGTTTCCAGGCAGAAGGAACGATGCCTTATAATAGGTTGCTGGACACCATAGCATGAATAAAAGGACCCAAAATGCTAAGGTGACGTTTGAGGATAATCGAAGGAATTAGGTCATGGGGTACTAGTTTCATTGTTGAGATCAAGTTGGTGGTTTCAGAGAGTGATGGGATATTAAAGTCAGAGAAAACACTAGTGTATGTGCTATGCAGAAAATTGAGGTCTGGGGATGGGCATGACACAGGGAATGTAGCATGTGCAGATATCACTTCATCAGTGAATGAGATTGCAAGTGCCTGATCAGTAAGAAGAGATGTGAGGACCAGTAGAGTTACTGTATATACTTGAATATAAGCAGAGATTTTTGGGCCCAAAAAGGCTCAAAAATGGGGGTCTTGGATTATATTCGGGTCAGCGCCTACCCGCCCCCCTCCCAGACTTGTTGCAGGCCTCCATCAGGCCTGCTATATGACCTGGTGGGGTGGGCAGGGACAGGAGGGATCCCTCCCATCTCCTATCCCAACCAACTCTTGACAATTTTTTTTACCTCCCTACCTCCCCCCCCATACCTTTTTTAATCTCTTGTGGTCCAGCGGTGCACCAGGCAGGAGCAAGCTTTCTGCACTCCTGTCCCATGCTGAGCTCCTCCCTGAATGGCCACCTCGAATTATTGCAGCCCAGTGGTGTACCGGACATGAGCGAGCTTTCCTGCCTGGTACTGAGCTGCTTGCTGAATGGACCACCAGGGATTCAAAAAGGTACATGGGGGGAGGCGGGAGGGAGCTAAAAAAAAAAATTGTCAAGATTTGGCCGGGACGGGATGGATCCCTCTTGTACCAGCCCAACAAGTCATACAGAAGACCCGGTGGAGGCCTGCAGGACATCGGGAGTGAGATGGTACTGGGTAGGGAGAGGGGGGACAGGATACAGGGTAGGGAGAGGGGGGACAAAGTACAGAGCCTCTCAGGGAGGGAGGGGGGACAGGGTGAGAGTCTGGCAGGGGAGGGAGGGGGGCAGGGCACAAATCCTGGCAGGGCTTATATTCAAGTCAACCTTTTTTTTGGGGGGGTGGGAGGGTACCTCATCTTATACTCAGATTGACTTATATTCGAGTATATACATATTAAAGATTTAAGGACAGAGTAAAGTAGAGAATGACACGGGGACAAATTTTTGCTTGTCCCTGTGAGTTTTGTCACTGTCCCTATCCCTGCCCCATTCCTGTAAGCTCTGCCTTAACTGCACAAGCCTCAAACACTTATGATTTTAAAGTATTGTGCAGATGAGAACAGAGCTTGCAGGAATGGATCAGGGAAAGGAAAAGTACTCGATGAGACAAGAAAATGAGTTCCCGTGGGGATGGGGAAATTTTGTCCCCATGTCATTATCTAGAGCAAGCATGTCAAACTCAAAGGTTGACACGGGCCAAATAAACAAGGTTTAAGTTTATGTGGGCCGTAAAAAAGCAAAAACATCATTTTTCATAGAAACTTAGGTTTATTTTGAAAAGTACAGTATAGAACAACAATAAAATTAATGTTTTCTTCCTGACACTTGGCATCTCTTCTCTGCTACTATTTTTCATATTTCAGAGGAAATCTTGTCCATAGTGATTACTTTTAAAACTGACCCAACGTGGATGTCAGTAATTCTGTATTTGATAGGAGACTTATTTCCTTTCATAAGTGTAAATAACTTTTCGCACCAATAAGTACTTCCAAACATGAAAATAGTTTCATATGCGAATTTTCGAGTACTTTTAAACCTGGCTGACAAATATTTGTAGAATTCAAGCAAGTCAACTTCACTGTATTTTGTCTTCAAATCTGAATCGCACTGGATCCCAATTACTTTCATTTGCATATGATTAGGTACTGATTCTATATTTATTGAGAAAATCGAAGAAAACAACGAGAACTTGTATTCCAAAAATTTAAAATCTGCAAATCTTGTTTTAAACTCAGTTCTAAGGCTTAAATTTTTTTTTTCTGTGTATTTTTGATACATTGCAATTTCACCTAAACTTGATTTGTTTATGTTGTGTGTTGGAAAGTGCATTAAATCTTCACTTTTCAATTGCTTTTCCCCAAAGGAACTAGCTTACATTGGCATGCTTTAACTTGAACACACATGTTTGTAATGATCTGATCTTTTCCTTGTAGTTTTAAATTTAAATCGTTTTGAGTGTTTTGTTATATCAATCATGAAGGATAAATCTTGTAACCATACTGGATCAGAAAACAACCTTATGTCTTGATTTTTAGTTATTAAAAACTGATGACCTTGGAGCAGGATAGTCAACATACCTTAGTAAAATAGGACAAACCGGAATATTCGCTTTCTAATTCACTTAAGAAATCAGAAAATTGTCGCTGATTTAAGCCTCGAGATCTTATGAAATTGATAATTTTTTTGACAAATGTCAACACATTTTCCATGTTTATTACCTTTGTGCATTATACTTCTTGATGTATAACACAATGCATATGATTAATCTTGGATCTGTCACAAGTTTCACTTTGTATTTTTCGCAGTAATGCCACAAAACCGTTGTTTTTTCCAGCCATTAAAGGAGCTCCATATGTAAATTTTAACAAATAATGCAACTGTAACTTTCCCCTTCCTTCCTTCTCAATCATGTTTGTCTCAATTTGTTTTGTCAACTGTCCAAAGTAGTAAAATTGTATGTATTACCACAATCTGCTGGTTTTTAAATTGTACATCGCTTAGAAATTTGTAATAAGCGATACATCAAATGTAAATAAACTTGAACTTGAAACTAGATACAGAAGTTAGTTTTGACAGAGGTATATTGTATTTTTGCAGAAGTTCATAAATACAATTAAATATATCTTGTCCCATTGTAGTGCCACGCATCGGTACTAGTTCCAGTAATTCCTCAAATATGTTGAAATTCGTATTGCAAGCACAATGAAACCACATCTAATTGAGCTAAGCCCCCAATGTTCGTACTTTCGTCACAGGCAATGGAAAAAGCTTCAAAACTAGATGATTTTGCTTTGATCTGATCTGATCACTTAAATTGCCGGCCATGTCGGGCATTCTTTCTGCAACTGTATTTTGAGACAGAGATTGTTTGAAAAACCTTCACACTTCCAGGACAAACAATCTCTGCAACGTTAGACATTCCTTGATGAAATCACCTTTGGTAAAAGGTTTTGAGTGTTTAGCTATCAACTCTGACAAGGCGTAGCTTGCAGGCACTGCTTCTTCACTTTCTTGTGATATTTTAGTAAACATGAACTGTTGTTTTTTCAGTCCCAACTTGAGCTCTTTCAACTTTTCTTGTCTCATTAATCCTTCGTAATTGTCATATTTTGATTTATCCCAGGACAAGAAGGCAGGTATTCTCATTAGTGGGTGACGTCATCCGACGGAGCTCAGATGCGGACGTCTCACAAGCATACTTGCTTGTAGAAACTTTAGAAGTTTTGAGTCGCCCACACCGCGCATGCGCGAGTGCCTTCCCGCCCGATGCACTGGGCGTGTCTCCTCAGTTCTTTTCCGCGGAGCCGAGAAGTCCATCTTTGACTCTCTGCACGAAGTAACTTCACTTGTGCCTTCTAAGTCCGCGGTTTTGGGTTCTTTTACTCATTATCGTTGATTTTCATCTGAATCAATCCATTGTTCTTCCAGTGTTTTTTCCAAAGCCTCATTCTCACCCTGGAGAATCAGCTCTTCATACTCTGGACTGTAAGCGTGCTTTGGCTTTCTACCTGGAACGCACCAAGCCACACAGAATTGCTCCTCAACTTTTCATCTCCTTTAATCCGAACAAGTTGGGACGCCCTATCTCTAAGCGCACCATCTCCAACTGGATGGCAGCTTGTATCTCTTTCTGCTATGCCCAGGCTGGATTACCCCTTCACAGTAAAGTCACAGCCCATAAGGTCAGAGCAATGGTAGCCTCTGTAGCCTTCCTTAGATAGACACCGATTGAGGAGATTTGTAAGGCTGCTACTTGGTCCTTGGTTCATACCTTCACTTCTCATTATTGTCTGGATACTTTCTCCAGACGGGATGGACAGTTTGGTCAATCAGTATTACAAAATTTATTCTCCTAAGTTGCCAACTCTCCCACCATCCCATTGTGGTTAGCTTGGAGGTCACCCAATAATGAGAATACCTGCCTGCTTGTCCTGGGATAAAGCAATGTTACTTACCATAACAGTTGTTATCCAGGGACAGCAGGCAGCTATTCTCACGTCCCACCCACCTCCCCTGGGTTGGCTTCTCTGCTAGCTATCTGAACTGAGGAGACATGCACGATGCATCGGGTGGGAAGGCACTTGCGCATGCGCGGTGTGGGCGACTCGAAACTTCTAAAGTTTCTACAAGCAAGTATGCTTGTGAGACGTCCACATCGGGGCTCCGTTGGATGATGTCACCCACTAGTGAGAATAGCTGCCTGCTGTCCCTGGATAACAACTGTTACGGTAAGTAACATTGCTTTTTGCTGATCATATTACTATTTAATGTATGTAACTTTGGCACACTAATAGCATTGTTATATATCAAGCAAATTATTTTATCTTTTACTTCACAGCAAAAATACTCAATTCCCACTTTTCTTGGAAATTTCGATGTTCATCTGCAATTTTTTGTTTAGTTTGACATACTGAATACAAAGAGCTAAAATAAATGAGTAATTATTAACTCAAAAAAAATAAAAAATTTCAATAAAAATCAGTCTTTTCTTAAATATTAACTTACCAGACACAGAATACCGTAATTGCACAAATTAATAAGTGTAACATAAATAAACCTATACTCGTATTTTAATTGTACTCCGAAAGTGAAATATTTCCTGTTAGGCACACTAAGCAAGTCTATTCAAGACTAATAGCATGGTTGGTATTATTATCGTCTGATTCACTGCTAGTATTGGTTGGGGAGAAATGGTGCGTTATGATTAGAAGAGCAAACTTGTCTCAGGTACCAAAGACGTCTACATCGTGATACTTAAGAATAAGCAACTGGTTGCACTTGTACGTTGTATTTCATTTTCAACTGGTTTAGCTAAGCGACTGCTCGGCACTGATGGATTGTGGGAGAAATTTCACGACTCTAGTTATGACTTATTGGATTATATTGGCTGGGCCACAAAGATGTTTGTTGTGGTCCGTGAGTTTGACATGCTTGCTCTAGACTAGAGTAAAGTACCGAACAGCTACAAGCCTTTTGAAATTCACTGTGAGTAGTAGTTCTTTTTTGCTTTTTGAATGGAGAATTTATGATCTTTGGCTTTACTCTTATATAGACTGAGAAGGAAAGGTGAATTCCTAAGTCTTCTGCAGATGCTCTATAGCAGTGTTTTTCAACCACTGTTCCGCGGCACACTAGTGTGCCGCAAGATGTTGCCTGGTGTGCCGCAGGGCCGGCATCAGGGCAGTACTACCAGTCCTGCATTCAGGGGCCCGGAGCTGACAGGGGGCCCGAGGCAGGGGCGCCAGTAGCTCGCCAAGGCAAAGTGAGTCGATCACCCAGGACTCACTTTGTCTTGGCGATCTAATCTATCGAGCCGATAAGTCTTCTTCTCCCCGATGTCAATTCTGCAGTCGGAGAGGAAGTTCGGGCCAGCCAATCGCTGCCTGGCTGGGCAGAACTTCCTCTCCGATTGCAGAATTGACGTCAGGGAGAGCATGCGTCGGCGTCGGCTTTGGGGCCTGTTATCCATTGGTGGGTCCTGTTCCCCGATGGCAGTGGCTTGGGGAACGGCAAGGAGAAAGAAAGAAAGGGGGCAGGCAGGGAAACAGAAGGAAAGAACAGAAACAGAAAAAAAGAAAGAAAGGTCAGGGAGAGAGGAAGAAAAAGTTGGGGGAGGGAATGAGGTGTGGAGGAGAGAAAGCATACAGGCTGATAGAAGGGAAGAAAGATTGGATGCACAGTCAGAAGAAGAAAGTGCAACCAGAAATCACCAGACAAGGTAGGAAAAATGATTTTATTTTAAATTTAGCAAAGTGGAGGCAGTATTACCACAGTTTTCAAAGGAATTTGCCCAAATAACTTAATAGTTAACTGGGTAAATTCCCAGAGCTGAAAACTTCCCATCACTTACTATGCACAGTTCTGAATTTATATCTGCTGTCTATATTTTACAATATGGTCACCTTTTACTAAACCGCAATAGTGGTTTTTAGCGCAGGGAGCCTATGAGCGTCAAGAGCAGCGCTGGGCATTCAGCGCAGCTCCCTGCGCTAAAAACTGCTATTGTGGTTTAATAAAAAGGATGGAGGGTATATTTGTCTATTTTTGTATGCTATAAAAACCAAATACAGAGAGAGACTGAGAGCTGTTGACGAAGAGCTACGTGTGTGTCTTTCTTCGATTCCAGCCAGAATATCAGCTTTGTGTTCAGCCAAACAGGCCCAGGTTTCGCACTGAATAAAGTATTTTATAATTTTTCACTATTCTGTTTACTTAATATTTCATAATAAAGTAATTATAAAATACTTTCTTTGTGTTTATTTGATTCCTATTCAAGAGAATTACTTTATATATAGTCAATATAGGCACAGAGTTAAATTTTTTAACATTTTCTTTTTTTTTTTTTTTAAATCTTTATTCCTTTTTATTTCTTTCAATAAGTGTACAGTATTATTACAATTAATTTACATAACACACTTGGCATTCTTAAACAATATTATTATACATGTTTTTATTCCCCCCCCACCTCCCACCCTTTTCCATATCAATAAAATATTCCTTCCAAATTTATATATAATTATACATCCCTTTTTGATAATACAATTAATCTGACATGAAATCTGTCCCTCCCCCCATCCTTCTTCCTCAAACACTTTAAACATTTTATTATACCCAGTAATGCACAACAATAAATATCCCATCCTATTACATATATCTCCTTATTTTTCATAACAACATCTTTCCAATATTTTTCCCTCCCTATCCCTCCCATCCCATCCCATTTCTATATATTATCCCCAAGGAAAAAGAATAAACTTTACTCGTTATAATATTCAATTAATGGCCTCCACACCTCTTGAAATCTTTTAAAATACCCCCTCTGTATCGCAAAAAATATTTCCATCTTATACATATGACAAACTGAGTTCCACCAAAAATTACAATTCAATCTAGAACAGTCTTTCCAATTAGTTGTTATCTGTTGAATTCCCACTCCCGTAAGAATCAACAATAATTTATTGTTTGCTGCAGATATTTGGCATTTGGCCCTCATACACATTCCAAAAATCACTGTGTCATAGGATAAAGCCACATGACTCTCCATCAACATATTAACTTGATCCCATATTGATATCCAAAATGCCTGAATACATGGACAATAAAATAAAAGATGGTCTAGAGTTCTAACTTCAATTTTACAATGCCAGCATCTATTAGACTTAGAGCAATCTAATTAAATTTTTTAACATTTTCTAATGGTGGTGTGCCTCGTGATTTTTTTCATGAAACAAGTGTGCCTTTGCCCAAAAAAGGTTGAAAAACACTGATCTATAGAGCAGAGCTGGTGTCTGAGAAGCCAGTGCTCTGTACTGTAACAGGGCTCAAAATTTTTAGATATAGTTATAGGGGCCACTATCTAATAAGAAAAGAAGTGCTACATCCAAATACTGGGTTTTATCCTTTAAGTGTACAAAGGACTCTTAATTGCAGATGTAAATGATTGGTAATAGTTTCCATAGTCAACTTGCTGAGATCTCTAGTAGAAGTAGTCTTTGGAAGAATTGCAGATTGCGTACTGATTTGAGAGTAGGTAAAAGTTATTAAGGAATGATCTGTCCAAGGGAGAGTATGAATTGAGGGAGCAGTCAGTTAAGTGATTTGATATGAAGATCATATCTAATGTGTGACCTGCTAAGTGGGGTCACAGAGAGATCTGAGATGAATTTGATTAAATACTCAGTTAAAGAGTGGGTAGTGTCAAAATCTATGTTAAAATCCCATGGGATTGTCTAAGACACACAATGATAAGTAATAATGGATTATAGTAACAGTAGTGTCAAGCAGTAAGGAGGGGGAGGATGGTACAGGAGAAGAAAATCTAGTGGTGCATGATCTAGTAAACTGAAAGAAAGTTTTTCTAATGAATGAGATGATGCAGAAGGAAGTAGACTGATACTGAGATGTGAGAAGATTACAGCTAGTCCTCCTCCTCGCCTGCTCTGGCGATTAATATTGAGAGATTGAAAACCTGGTGGACAGGCTTGAAGAAAAGCTTGGTCTCCTTCAGTTAACCAGGTTTCAACAAGGCAGAGTAGATCAAGTTTCAGACAATATGAGGTCCTTCACCAGGTACTGTTTAGTATGTAATGAGCAAACATTGAGACCTGTAGAAAGAGGAACAGCAGCTGCAGGAATGCAGGGAATATGAAGGGTAAGCTAGCCAACTGAGGAACCTGAAGTAGGGATCTTAATCTGGAGTGGAGATATATGGTAGAGTGTGTGTGAAGCTCCTCACGGCGGCCCCATAACACCAGAATGGGATCGAAGTGACACAGGGTAGTAGAAGGCTGATAAGAGTACAAGTGACCAGAGAGACAAAAATAATTTTCAGGGTGAGCACTAAAGGAGCACGTTAAGGAGCACAACCTGCTTCTTGTACTCTGCAAGTGGGTTGTTTAAAATAGGCAACTACTGATAGGAGGACTTCCAGGAAGTGGGACCAGCTCATCACCACTTCATGGTGGTGATCTCATGAACTAGGGAGCAACCAATGAGAATAACTGATAGACTCATTCTATCCCCACCCATTTTCAGTTCAGGGGAGAGCCCAGCCTTAACTTGGCAGCAGTAAACAACGCAGGACAAATCCAAAGATATTCATAAAATATTTAGAATGAGACCTCCCTAGTAGAGTCAGGGATTGAACATAAGGGTTCCAAATCTGTAAAACTAGTTTTCTCTGATTTTGTTTATAATTTACTACTTCGTAGCTTCATTGCATGCCTCCTAATCCTTGTATTTTTGGAAAGGGTAAACAAGTGATTCGTATCTATCTGTTCCACTCCATTCAGTATTCTATAGACTTCTATTATATCTTCCCTCAGCTGTCTCTTCTCCAGGCTGTAGAGCCCTAGCCTCTTTATCCTTTCTTTATAAGGAAGGGGATCCCCTTTATTATTTTGGTCACCTTTCTCTATACTTTTTTTTTTTTTAAATCTTTATTCATTTTTAATATTTTCAATAAGTGAAAACAGTATAAAAAACATTTTACCCTTTAAACATCACTTAGTATTTTACAAGATTCAAACAGATCAATACCCCTCCCTCCCTCCATCCAACCCAACCATTATCATTAAAGTATCTTTTAAATTTACGTAAATTATAAAAATGCACTATACATGTCATAACCATAAATTAAGTATTTATAAACATTCAGAAACTGTATATCAATCCCTAAAAATCCCCTCCCTCCCTCCCAATAAAAGATAAGAATTCATTAAAACCTATATTCCACCCTCCCCCCTGTAAGGTTTGAAGGTCAGGTCCCCCTCAATATTAGGTTGTAGGGGTTACGTGAGAGGCGCCCTTACAAACGCCAGGTCCCAGGTTCAGTTCCCTCACAGAAGATTCACCAGGAGTAGAATCAAATAAGAAACACAGCCAGAGGTGATTGCATAAAGAATATATTATAGAAATAGGCTTACAAAAAAGCAATATTTATAAGCATTACAATTAAGCATTACAATTAATGAGAGAGCAAAGCAGTTTCCCTGCCTTACAGAGTTCAGAGGAAAAGAGAGACATAGAAGTCTGAAGTTCCAGGGAGATCCAGAGAGAGATTGAGAAAGGGGGATGGGGTGATGGTCTAAGCTTCGGGTTCCATAGATAAAGAGAAGGATAGACAGAGAGATAGACAGAGAAAGAAATAGATTCATGTGTGTTGCAGAGAGGAGACTTTTATAGCTTGGAATCTTATTCTGAATATAGAAACTATTGTATTTCCCAGTATCTTTCTGTTTAGAATTTGTAAACTGTTTGAAACAATGGTTAGTTTAATTGATAAGGAGGGTGTGATACTTGCAGGCATGGTAGATGGGATTAGTCTCTGGCTTCTTTGTCCCATTCAAGCAGCCTATCTTCTTGATAAACAATCCAGTCTGGCTGGATGATTAATGTATGTGAATTCTGTGCAGGGGCACAGAATTCTGCATCAACATTCCAGAGTCAGATTGATATAATTTCCCACAGGCCTTTGCTGACATTGGTTATACCAACTGAAAATGCTGATTGTTAGCAATAGCTATGCTGACCCCCCCCTGGATGTGCAATTAATATGTCAACAAAAATTAAAACTATAATAATTTTACAAAAGACATCAATGGGCCCCATATTAATTTAAATTTTTTTTATATTCCCTGACAAATCAGCATTCATTTTCTCATATTTATATATTAAACATAAATTTGCCCACCAGAATGCAAAGTTAAGATGGTGCCAATTTTTCCAGTTGTGTGTAATCAATTGTACAGCTGTACTTGTCATGATTAAAAAGAGTCGTCTTTTATATTTGTCTAAGGGATCTTTTACATGCAACACAGTACCACAAATCACTACTTTATAAGTCAGAGGGATCATAGATTCTAAAATATTATTATGTCCCCAAATAGACTTCTAAAAAATCAGTATCTTAGGGCAATAAAACAGTAAATGATCCAATGTTCCTATGTCAAGATGACAGTGCCAGCATCTAGTAGACCTAGAATTATCTAACTTATTCAATCTAACCGGGATCCAAAAAGAACGATGTAGCAAAAAAAAAAACCCAAGTTTGTTTCATAGATGCTGACGCTGTACACTTCATCCTCCAAGATCAATACGTGGCCATCGAGATGCAGAAATATACTTCTTAATCTCAATACTCCAAATGTCTCTTAAGAGCGTTTTTGGGTTTTTTAATCACAAGTTCAGATATCGGCTTGTTGTCCTAGCATGTCTGTCTGAAAACAGAGGAACTGCAAGCTATAGTAATTTTTCAAATTACGCCAATCAGGGAACCCTTTCTGAATAGCCTGCTTCAGTTGCAACCATTTATAAAATTGAAATTTTGAAATACCAAAAGATTGTTGCAACCGTGAAAAGTCAAGCAATTTAAGCATGTTAAGGTATTTGATTAGGGGGAAAAGAGTGGGTTTTACTTGTTGTTATTATATAATACATGAGTATTTCAATAATTTCACAGTAAGGATAATTTTATGATTTATTGAATAGGGAGGGAGGGGGAGGGACTATTAGATTCAATAAGGATGATATAAATGTTATATTTCTTTCATAATATTTAAAATATTATAGAATTTTAATTTGTAATGAAAAGTTAAATTTGATGTTTATATGAGAGTTAATCAAGTATGTATCTTTAAGTTTTAAGTGAGTTTATTTGCTACACTTGTTGTAACAAACGAAAATGAATAAAGAATTAAAAAAAAAAAGAAAAATCAAGCAATTTACCATTTAAAATAACATCCTCTAATGTCTACCTGTCTGCATCCACTCTTTCCAGGCAATTTTAGACCCGCCTATTTGTATCTTGGAGTTCAGCCATAAGGATTGACACAAAGACTGTTCTATAGGGATTTCAGTTAACTTATTGATACATCTCAGGGTCTTCCAAGTATCCGAAATAATATTATTATCCTTAGCATAACTAGGTAGCTTAATGTCCAATACATGAGACAGACGCATTGGGGACATAATTTTCCATTCCAAAATTAACCAATCTGGATAATGTTCCATGAGGTCAGGCAGGATCCAGTACATATCCTGACACAGAATATAGGCCTGATGGTACCTAAAGAAATTTGGAAAATTTACCCCCCCTCCAAAATCAGTTTTTGTAGAGATACTAAAGCAATTCTAGCAGTTTTGCCCGTACAAACAAATTTGATAAGAATACTATTCAATTTCTTATAAAAAGACTCCTGAAAATAAATTGGTAACATTCCCATTTGGTAACAAACCACAGGCAAAATCATCATTTTAACTGTTTGTACTCTCCCCCACCAAGATAAATGTAGCGGGTTCCATTGCTCACACATTTCTGTAACCTTTAGCAATAAAAATTTTTCATTTACTTTCATTGTCTCTTCCAGTGTCTTATTAATCCATATACCTAAATATTTTATACTCAATTCTTTCCAAAGAAAGGGGAACTGATCAAGCAATCCTTTCTGACAATGTACATTAAGCGGAAGGATTTCTGATTTACTCCAATTTATTTTATATTCTGAAAATTTTCCAAACCTTTCGATCAAGTCCAGTAAATGTGGAATAGTAAATTCAGGATTCCTCAAATGAAGTAAAATATCATCTGCATATGCAGAAACTTTATATTCCCGACCAGCGTAAGGAATACCTTGAATCTCTTCTGCTTGTTGAATAGCCAAAATTAAGGGTTCCAGTACAATATCAAACAATATCCTTGTCTAACTCCCCTCTCCAGATGAAAACCATCTGAGAAAGTATTATTTATATACAATCTGGCTGAAGGGGAGCTATACAAAGCTTTAATCATTTGAATAAATCCAGAACCCACCCCAAACCAATCCATTGCTTGATACATTAAGGTCCATTCTACACGATCAAATGCCTTCTCTGCATTCAAAGATACAGAGAAGGCTGGCCCATGGATTTTGTTAAAGTCAACATATGAAGAGCCAACCTGGTATTATGTGAAAAATGTTTATGAGCAACAAACCCAGTTTGGTGCATACCTATAATATAAGGGAGAGCCTTAGCCAAGCGTAGAGCCAATAACTTGGCCAAAAGTTTTCCATCAACATTTATCAGAGATATTGGCCTGTAATTTGAAACCAATAAATATTATTTGGCTTTGGCAAAACTATAGTCAAAGCTTCTGCCATAGTACCTGAAATGCAGTCTTTATTCAGTTGAACCTGATATAAATTTAATAAATAAGGCATTAATGTATTTTGAAATGATTTATAAAACTCCACAGTATAGCCATCACCTCCTGGAGCGGATCCAACTCGAAGGGGCTTCAATGCTGTCCGAATCTCCTTCAGTGTAATAAGTGCATCAAGAGATCCTTTTATATGCTCGGGAATTTTAGGACCCTCAATTAAATTAAAAAACTCTAGTCTAAACCATCAAGTTCTTTATTTGAATAAAGCTCAGAAGAATACAAAGTCTTATAATATTTCAAAAACTGTTTTAATATATTATCAATTTGAGAATGAATAACCCCATTTTCATCTGTAATAGCCACAATCTTTATTTTCCTCTTCTTTGCTTTTAAATAATTAGCTAGTAATCTTCCCGCTTTATTCGAGTTTCCATAATACAAAGTCTGTTGAGTTAATAGTTCCTTCCTAGCCCATTTAGAAGAGATCTCATTATATTTATATTTAGCTTTTAAGAGGGCCTGAAATGTATCATGTTCCCATTTTACAGTTAATTTTGCTTCTAATTTTTTAATCTTTTCCTCCAATTCAGAGAATTTCCTTTTAGATTGAGTATTGACATAAGCCTAATATGAAATTATGTGCCCTCTCATGAGCATCCCATAAAGTTTCCAATGAGATCTCATCTGAGAAATTAAATTGAAAATATTCTTCCATTTTTTATCTGAAATTCTTTAATAAATTTTGTATCCCTAAGCAGTGCATTATTGAACCTCCAAACAGGTCTATTTCCATCTTGTTCCGCCAATTCAAATTCTATCTATACGCCACCATGATCTGATAAAATAATTGGATCTATGATAGCTTTCCGGACCTGCTATACTAGATTATCTGAAACAAAAATATAATCAATCCTAGACAATGTTTTATGAAAGTGTGAACAAAAAGAAAATTCCCAAGCATTAAAGTGTAAAATTCTCCAGATGTCTTTCAACCCACAAACTTGAATCAAATTATCCAATCCTAGTGATTTTATCACTCTTACTAGGTTTTTTATCCAACAGAGGATCCATAACAGCATTAACATCCCCTGCCACTATTAAATTAGTTGTGGCCAGAGGAAGAAAATGTTGGAGTGTTTTGAAAAATTCTATTTGATTCGAATTAGGACCATAAATGTTAAACATCATCAGAGTATCATTACTTAATCTCATATTTACATGTACCCATCTACTCATAGGATCAGCTGAAATCAAATTAAATGTTGCAGTACATTTTTTATTCACTAATATAGCCACCCCCGCTTTCTTTCCCACAGCAGGAGCATAAAAACAGTGTTTGACCCAACCTCCTTCTAGCTTTATAGATTCTATAGCGGACAAATGAGTCTCTTGAATATAATAAATATCCGCATTTTGTTTTTTTAAGAAAATTAAGTGGTTTTTTTTTCCTTTTTATAGGGTAATTAAGCCCATTGATGTTTAATGTGAATAATTTCATATACATTCTCAAATTTTTGTTAAAAATTATCTAGTAAATAAAAAAAACATATCAATCATATTACATCTTTTATTATAACCGAGCCCTCCCTTCCCCAATCCCCCCCTTCCCCCCCTCCCATTTAAAAAAAAAAAGGAATACTTGAAAGCACTCATTAAGACCAGCAATTAACAGCTCCCCCAGGCTCATACCTTTAACTTATATAAAAACACCAAATTAAAAAATTATGAATTTATAAAGTTAAAACTAAGCCCAAATAATTCATTGATTCAATTGAAGATAAATTAAAATTAAGCTATTGCAATAAAATAAATAAGCCATTAAATATCTGATAAGATCAAGAATCTTCAGAATCTTAAGTAAAACAAACTTAATTATATGCAAATTGTACAAACAATCCATTTGAAATACTTACCCCCAAATTCTAATAATAGTCTGCTGTATCACATTCATGTAATCTGCAATTTTCCTTTATCCTGTCTCATCTTATCCAACCTTCAGTTTATACATATCTATACCACTTCCTCATTTCTTCTCATATCTTTACCACACTCACCTTCTTCAAATAAAATTAAAATAAGATAACATAACAGCATTAGTCAATAACTTTGAGATGAAGAGGACCTTAACCTATTACATATATATATATCATCAGATTGAATAGTAAGAAGTAAATAATTCCCCTATTTAAAATAAGAATAAATAAATCAGTAAATAAATAACACCCTCAAACTAATTAATTATTTATCCATTTATAATTAATCGTTAATGATTAATTTTATATAATTTTAATATAGTAATTCATATTAAATTAATCTTTAAAATTATTTATAATTGTTTATTCTCTATTGTATAACTTAACATCTAAACATTCTGAATGAACAGGTTCAATCCCTAGTATGAGATTCCCTAAGATGTTTTAGAACGTGCTAGCTGATCATAAAATAAAATTATTTTAACATTAACATTACATAACTAGCACCATTTGATAAGTCCGCTGTAAGTTGAACCATCAGATGACGTTGTTGCCGGAAGTATAAACAGGGCGAGACAAGAAAGAACTAACCAATCAGATGACAGTAGGTTGAAGTTATAGAATTCGCTCAGCTATTAATTGATAAACTGTTAATTTTAACCCTTTCCTTTCCATGAGACTTTGTCTGGCAAATCTTCCATATTCTAACGTCAATAAATTGTTTGATATTTAGAGCAAATAGATCCATATCCTACAAATCACGATTTTTGGTGTTCTATAATCAGTCAATTGTTAATTCATTTCCTTTAATCCTCCATGCCTGACTTCCTATTTATCCACTCAACATATTAAATCCATTTGAAGAATGTCAGGTTTAAAAGTCAATTTTAGTCTTTGTTGTAGCAAATAAACATTTCTTCGAGTCGCTCATATATTCATACTAGAAGAAAATCCATTCACCATCATTCTAAATTCATATTAAAAGAAATACTCATCCTTTGCTTATTCCATTGGTGCCACTTGCTGCGAGATATATTCCTTTAATTTATTTGGGTCATCAAATTGTGATGTTCTGTTTTTATATGTAACCCGCATAACAGCGGGATAAAAAAGTCCATACTGAGCCCCTAGCTGCTTTAAATGGGGCTGTAGCTGCAGAAATTGTTTTCTTATATTTGCGGTTTTATTAGCGAAATCGGGCACCAGTAAAATTTTTGCATCTTTATCATTTAAGTTTTTATTTTGCTTGGCAAATTGAAGAATTTCTAATGCTTGCTGGAACCTCAAAA
The DNA here is from genome assembly GCF_902459505.1 of Geotrypetes seraphini. Classification (NCBI taxonomy): domain Eukaryota; kingdom Metazoa; phylum Chordata; class Amphibia; order Gymnophiona; family Dermophiidae; genus Geotrypetes; species Geotrypetes seraphini. The sequence continues at coordinate 110,288,318 of NC_047091.1, forward strand.
CGCAAAATATTAATGGCCTAGGGCCAGTAAAACCGTTGGTCCGGGCTCTTTCTACTTCAAACGGAAATTTAAGAAGATAGAGGTATCAACTTAGGAATCAGCATTTCTATAAAAGCAACCACATCTTTCCCTTCTGAATTCTCAGGGAACCCTAAGAGCCTCACATTTCTTCTTCGTGCCCTGTTCTCCAAATTTTCCAGTTGGACTGACAAATCCTGCGTTTCTGACATTGAACTGCAGCTGATTCTGCCCTCTCCACTTGGTTTTCCAATTTATCCAATCTAACATTAGTTCCTTCAATCTTGTTAGATAAATTTGCCACTTCTTCTATTACTGTTGCTAGTTTCTCAGCATTTCCCTGCAATAGTTGTCTAATAGATCGCAGTGCCTCCATCATATCCAGCTTATCGGGAGAATCATCGGGCAGAGGAATCCTGGACAGAGTCGGCGGATCTTGTTTGCTCCTCTTTGATTTACCTCCAGAAAACACTGTTTCCAGGTTAATTTGCTTAGATGTCGCCATAATAATGATTTATGTTCAGTTTGAATAAAAAGTTTTAACTTTAACCTTCAGAAAATAATGAATTATTGCCTGGAGGGACGGAGCTGCTCAATTACTTGTCCATCCAACGCTCTCAAGCCACGTCCTTCTTTGTACCTTTTCTAATTCAGCTATAACTTTTTAAGAAGCAGTGACTAGAATTGTACACAATATCCAAGGTGCTGTCACACCACAGAACAATTCATTGTTCTCCATTCCTTTTCTAATAATTCCTACCATTCTGTTTGCTTTAAGCCATTGCTGCACACTGAGCAGAGGGTTTCAATATATCAGCCATGACACCTAAATCCTTTTCCTGGGTGGTGACTCCTAATGTGGAACCTTGCATCATGTAGCTGAAGTTTGGGTTCCTCTTTTATAAGTATATCATGCTGTATTTACTCACATTAACTGTCATCTGCCATTTGGATGCCCAATCCTATAAGGTCCTATTGCAGTTTTTCACAATCCTCTTGTGATTAAACAACTCTAAATTTGCTAATGACACAAATGTATTCATTTACTTCACTAGTTATTCCTATCTCTAGATCAGTTGGGTAATATTGACTGTGTTTAATTTAAGGAAAAGGCCAACTTCTGTGTCATACCTAAGGAAGGGCTTTAGCTCACTGGTTGTGAGATCAAATCCCGGTGCTGCTCCTTGTGACCCTGGGCAAGTCACTTAATCAGAGCCCACTACTTTGAATGTCAGCATTGCGATAAAAAGGCGGTATACAAGTCCCCCATTCCCAACTTTGTTGTGGGGAGTGTGTGGTGCAATGGTTAGAGCTTCAGCCTCATCACCCTGAGGTTATGGGTTCATATCCCACACTGCTCCTTGTGACCCTAGGCAAATCACTTAATCCCCCATTGCCCCAGGTACATTGGATAGATGTGAGCCTTCTGGGACAGATGGGGGAAAAATGCTTGGGTACCTAAATGTAAACCACTTAGGCTATAAGTGGTACATAAATACTAAATATATAAATGTCATACTGTGGACAATTTTGGAGGCGTGGTATGAGAACCATCATTGTGGACATTTTGGTCTTTGCTGGCACATAGTTTAGATTTTATTCAAAATGGCCTGGATGAGGGTTTGACCACGAGCTCTCTGCAAGTGCAGACAGTGGCCATTCAGTCTTACAGAGATTAGAGCAGGGCTGTCTCTTGCCCTCAAAAAAAAAAAAAAAAATTAAAACTTTATGGCATTCAGTGGTGCCCCATTGAATCTAAGCTTTATTTTCTCAACATTAGTGAAGGTCTCCTTGTAACCTCTTTGGGAAGCATCCATTAGGGATGCCATGCTGAAGACAAGTGTTCCTTGTGCCATTCTTCCATCAGGAGAATCTCAAAGTTTCAGGTCCTTCTTTGTCAAGAGCCCTTTCTGGTGGGAAGAGTGTGTTGATTCATCCTTCAAAAGTTTTCTTTTTTTGCCTAAAGTTGTGGCTCCATTTTATGTTAACCAATGAATATCTCTTCTGGTATTTTGGGAGGCTGGAAATAGAGAGGATTCAAAGTGGCTCCATTGGTTGGATGTGCTGCATGCAATGAATGTTACTGGAGGTATTTTGGGTTTAGGAGAGGCCGTATTGAAAATGATGCTGGCCTGCTGAATTAAGGAGACCATTACTTCAATGTGTATTAGACATTGCCCACCCCTTGAATACAGTTCTAAAAGCGAATTCCAAATTAAGGTACAAGTTTCATCTTGGGTAGGGTCTAACAGGCTATTCATGGGGCAGCTACCTAGTCATCTTTGAATTATTTTTTTCACCACTACAAACTAGATATACTGGCTCAACAGGATGCAGCTCTTGGGCAAGCATATTGAGTCATGTTTATCTAGTTCTACCCTCAGTGGGTAACTTTGTTATATCCCATATATCCAGACTGATCTGGAGGGACAAAAAGGAAGGAGAAAGATCTCATCTGTTAAATTTTCTTTCCCCGAGTCCCTCCAGACCAGGGGTCTCAAAGTCCTTCCTTGAGGGTCACAATCCAGTCGGGTTTTCAGGATTTCCTCAATGAATATGCATGAGATCTATGTGCATGCACTGCTTTCAATGCATATTCATTGGGGAAATCCTGAAAACCCGACTGGATTACGGCCCTCAAGGAGGGACTTTGAGATCCTGCTCCAGACCAATCCAGAGTAAATTGCATGTTCTGCAACAGTTGGTGAGGTGCTTCAGATTTGGGAACTAGGGGGTGTTGTTCCCACTAGGTCTAGGATTAGATTATTGAATTAGTTTTGATGTTAACTCAAAGAACTGAATTATGGTTTGGTTACTAGTCTGTAGGATTTTTTTTTGTTGCTTTTTTGCTATTATTTTTGGTGAAGGGATATGTTGCTATGTGGTTTTCTTACAGAAGTACTGACTGATTGTGGCATGCACAGGTTGATTTTGTCAAACTGGTGGTTCTCTGTCTGTCGGTACAAGAGCATAAACCCAAATATCTGGACTGGTCATGAGTAACTTGGGGAAAGAAAATAAGCAGGTAAGATCTAATTTATCCAGGGCAAGCAGGCAGCATATTCTCACATGTGGGTGACGTCATCCATGGAACCCCGGTATGGACAGCATTAAAAGTGTAGTATCACTTTAAAGTTTTTAGAAACTTCGCAACTGCCCACACCACGCATGCACAAGTACCTTCCTGCCCAATTTAGGCTCACGGTTCCTCAGTTCTTCATTTTCCGCGAAGCGACGAAGTCGTCGTTGACCTGAACTCTGTTCAGTTTTTTGCCTGCCTTTCCGCTACACATCTTTCTTTCTTTTCTTTTTTTTTTCTTTCTTCTCTACTCTTTTCTAGAGTATATGTATAATATTTTTCCTCGTCTGTTAAAACCCCTCCCCCCAAAACCCATAAAAATAGTTTTTCTTTTTTTGCCATTTATTGGCTTCGGCCTTCGTAGCTTCTTTTTTCTGGCAAAATTGAGTTTAATTTTGCTGAAGCCATATTCCTGTCCATATCGAAACTGTTAACGGGTTTTAAAAAGTGCTGTAGGTGTCAGAGGCCTATTTCTTTCATCGACCCTCATAGTTGGTGCCTACAGTGTTTCAGCCTGAACACCGGGTGGAGTCTTGTGCCTGGTGTTCCTCCTTACAGAAGCGTTCCATCAAAAGTCGTCAGCTTCAGCAGGAGAAACTGTTCAGCACAGCCATCAACATCGAAGATTCCTGTATCGACATCGGTATCGGGAGATCTTGCACCATCAAGAAAACCAGCTAAGGAGCCGCCAACTTCCCAGATACTGTTGCAGGTTGCAACAGCATCGAGTCGTTTGATGCATACCAAGCAGCGATGTCCACCCTTGCGGCTTGTCTCTCCCTTGAGGTGTGCATCCTCATCGAGGTCAGCCTTTCCAAGGCAAACCGCTGCACCGATAGTACTGGCAGATAAGCCAGAGGTACCAGTGCTTTCTTTTAGGGAGAAGCTCAATAAGTTCTTCCGGAGGGAGATTGGTGAAATGGTCAAACTCCATGCATCACCTTTTAACATCGACTCCCTTGGTACCGGCCCAGTCTGAGCATACTGCCATAAGGCCCCACAGTACTGCAGTCAGCTCTCCCGTAAAATGTTGACATGGATCTTTGAGTCATCATCGATCCTCGACTACATGTTCTATTCCTCGACGTGCATCTATCCACTTCGTCCAGACATCGATGTTCTTTGTCTTCTACTTGACATTCGAAGTCCAGGAAGTATCAATCTGCATCACACATATCAAAGCAGAAAAACGCTTCACACTGAACCTCCTCCTCATCTTCCTTGGATCGGTACCGAGCTCGTACAAAACGTCGATCCTCTCGATCCTCATCTTCTCCAACGCTTTTTTATGACTGATTTACAGTCTGATTCAGAGGGTGAACTCTCTTGAGTCTACAACTGAAGTTTTTGACACCCCTAGTTGAACCGTCTCCTCAGAGAACTCCTCCAAAGACAAGATCTCCTACAGAAAAACTGTTTTTTACTAAATATATTAGGCAGCTAGGCAAAGACCTTCCTGTTAAACTAGAAGCTGACTCTGCCTTCAGTGCTGAATATCTAGAAGCCCTAAGAGCATAAGAATTGCCACTGCTGGGTCAGACCAGCGGTCCATCCTGCCCAGAAGTCCACTCACGCGGCGGCCTTCAGGTCAAAGACTAGTGCTCTTAAATGAGTCCAGCCTTACCTGCGTACGTTCCAGTTTAGCAGGCATTTGTCCAACTTTGTCTTGAATCCCTGGAGGGTGTTTTCCCCTATAACAGACTCTGGAAGAGCGTTCCAGTTGTCTGTCACTCTCTGGGTGAAGAAGAACTTCCTTATGTTTGTACGGAATCTATCCCCTTTCAACTTTAGAGAGTGACCTTTCGTTCTTCCTACCTTGGAGAGGATGAACAATCTGTCCCCCTGTCCAGCAGCACCCCTTCCCTGCTTCCTCTGTCCAGCAGTAGCCCTTCTCCCTTCCTTTTACCTCCCCTCTGTCCAGTAGCTCCCTAATCAGAAAGGATTTTTTTACTCTCTGGAAGCTTAGGTTTATTAGAGCATACATTGACACTTCATCATTCAGAATTCTGGTACAATCCCTAATACTAAGCCATCTCGATTATTGTAACATCGCCCATCTGGCAATATCCCAGAAGAACATGCAGAGACTGCAACTGGTGCAGAATGCGGCGGTCAGGTTGATCCTTGGGTTGAAGAAGTCCGATCACTTAACCCCTTTCCACTGACTCCTACACTGGCTGCCGATGGAGGCACGTGCGAAGTTCAAGCTGGGATGTTTTTGCTTTAAGGTACTATCCGGTTTAGCCTCTAAATATATAATTGACCTCTTCTACTTCTCAACCAATAGACATAAGAGAAGTACACACCTGAAGTTAATCTCCCCACCGGTTAGAGGATGTAAATTTAAAAGACACCATCAACATCTTCTCTCTTACCAGGCAGCATTACAGGGCAAAGACTTAGAAAAACTAATTATAAACACAAATGACTATGGTGAATTATAAGTCTACATATCTTGTTATATGAAACATCTAATACGAAAACTACCTTCCTTTGACAAATATACAGTACTCTCCCGAAATTCGCGGGGGCTCCGTTCCAGGAACACACGCAAATTTTGAAAAACTGCGAATACGGTTTTTCAGCTGATCGAAGGTACCGGCGGGTTCTTAAATTGTACTAAAGTCATGGTTATTACACCAATCAGGAGCTGCTTTGATACTATAAAAGGTTCCTTGAGAGAACCTTTTCTTTTCAGGCAGCCAAACTGAATTCATGGCTTGCATAAACTGTGTTAGAAGCCTACTCTTATCTTGATTTTAGAAAACAGATAAAAACTCAATTGTTTGATAGGCAGGGTTCTTAATGTATTTAATATTAACTTAACACCTTTTTATTCATTTTAAAATTGTCTGTATTTCTTCCTATACCATATGTATTTAACTTGCTCAATTTTATATGACTTGTATTGTATGTACTATGTTTAATTGTTGTGAACCGCCTAGAACTTTCAGGTATGGCGGTATATAAAAATAAATTATTATTATTATACCCACATACCTATTCACCCTCCCCACAGGAAGTTTCTGAGATTTAAAGTAGCCTATCAACATTTTCAATACAAGATTCTGCCCTTCAGCCTGGCATCCTCACCCAGAGTATTCACCAAGTGCCTAGAAGTAGTGGCAGCAACTTTAAGGGCTCAAGGACTCAGTGTTTCCTTATCTTGATGATTGGCTAATAAAAGATGCCTCTCCTCAGCAACACAGTCAACAATCTGTTTCTTCAGCAGTTGCGGTTTGAAGTAAATTTTCTGAAATCTCAACTTCAACCCTCTCAAACTCTACAATTCATAGGAACCCTGCTCGACACCATTCAATTCAGGGTGTTCTTATCTCAGCAAAGACAAAACAATTTGATTCAACTTTGCAACCAGGCTTATCACCTTCCGTCCATCTCAGCTAGGCGGATGATGATACTATTGGGTCACATGGCGTCCACAGTCCATGTTACCCCCCTTTGCGAGTCCATTTCAGGACACCTCAGTGGTCACTAGCATCCAAATTGTCTCAAGCTCTCAATCCACTCTCACAAGAGATTAGTCGCTTCTTCACTTTGTCAATTTCTGCAATGGCGGATAAATTCTTCAAATCTTTCCAAAGGGCTGTTTCAAATCCCTCCACATCAGAAAGTTCTAACCAAACTCGTCCAAATATGTTTGGGGAGCTCATCTGGACAATCTGCACACACAGGGTCACTGGTCCGCCCAAGAGCAGTAATGCCACATCAATCTCTTGGGCCATTCGCAATGCTCTCAAAACTTTTCAGCACATGATATCCAATCGATATCAAGTCTTCCTAATATGCACAGACAATCATGTGGCAATGTATTACATAAATAAGCAAGGAGGAACAGATTCTCTCATTCTTTGTCAAGAGGCCAAGAAGATTTGGAACTGGGCTATTGCTCGCAACATATTCCTCAAAGCGATCTATATTCAAGGGGAAAAGAATTCTCTCGCCGATAAACTCAGTAGATTTCTCAAACCACATGAGTGGACACTCAACTCCACAGTCTTGCATCAGATATTTTCTCTTTGGGGGACTCCTCAGATAGACTTGTTTGCTTCCCACCCACCCCCACCCTCAATCACAAGCTGCCTCAATTCTGTTCCAGACAATACTCTCCGCAACGCCTGGAGGTAGATGTTTTTCTTCTGGATTGGATGCACAAATTCCTTTATGCGTTTCCACTGATTACTATCATTCTCAAGACGCTAATCAAGCTCAAACGAGAGTCGGCCACAATGATCCTAATAGCTCCTTAGTGGCCCAGACATACGTGGTTCTCCCTTCTACTTCACCTCATTGTCAAGGATCTCTTTTACATCCCAATCTACAGTCCTTGCACCTGACAGCTTGCTTTAGCTGACAGTGATCTTACGGATCCTGTCCATTTCATTTTAGTTGCATCCAGAAAGCCTACAAAGCAATTCTACCTACAGAAGTGGACAAGGTTTTCTATGTGGTGTACTCTTCATCATCATGATGCTTCATCCTCCTCTATATCTTCAGTATTGGATTATCTTCTCCATCTATCAGCTCAGGTCTTAAAACTCTTTTCAGTCAGAATTTATCTTAGTACTATCAATGTGTTTCATGGACCAATCAACAGTAAATCTTTGACTGCTCATCCTCTTGTTTCCAGATTCATGAAAGGACTTTTCAATATCAAATCGTCTCTCAAACCACCTCCAATGGTTTGGGACCTTAATGTTTTTTGGGGTTTTTTCCCCAATTCTTTATTCATTTTTTAAAAACTTACAATAAATGTAACAGCATTTATAACATTTTAAACTCAAATACAACACTTAATATTCTGTTAAAATCCATATCAGAATTTATCCCCCCTCCCCTAATCAATAACATTCTTTAAATTCAAGAAAACCTACCATAAACCCCATTCCTATATACCTTATTTAATATTCAGATCAAAAAACCCTTCCCCCCATCCTGGATGTGCATTTTTAAGGGGAAAATAATATTCAATCATTACAGTGTTTTTTGTTAATGGCTCCCAAATCTTCTGTCCTTAATGTTGTTCTCTCTCAACTGATGAAGCCTCCTTTTGAACTAATGTCATCGGCTCTTCTCAAACATCTCATTTAGAAAGTGGTATTTCTAATCTTCATTACTTCTACTTGTCAAGTGAGCAGGCTCCAAGTGCTGGTGGTGGACCCACCTTTACAGTGTTCCACCATGATAAAGTAATCCTTCACACCCATCCAAAATTCCTCCCAAAAGTAGTCACAGAATTTCATTTAAATCAATCCATCCTGCTTCCAGTGTTTTTTTTCCTAAGCCTCATTCTCACCCTGGAGAAAAGGCTCTTCATACTTTGGACTGCAAATGAGCCACATAGAACATCTCCTCAACTGTTCATCTCCTTTGATCCTAACAGGTTGAACTGGCCTTTATTCAAGAGAACTATTTCCACATGGTTGACAGCCTGTATTACCTTCTGCTATGCTGAGGCTGGGTTGCAACTTGGGGGTCATGTAACAGCACATAAGATCTGAGCTATGGCAGCTTCAGCTGCATTATTACGTTCCACTTATTGATGAGATCTGTAAAGTTTCTACTTGGTCCTCAGTTCACACATTCACATCTCACTTCTGTCTGGAATCCTGTTCCAGACGGGATGGTCACTTTGGCCAAGCAGTATTGCAAAATTTATTTTTAGTGGCCAACTTTTCCTCCATCTCATTCTAGTAAGCTAGGCAGTCCCACATGTGAGAATATGATGCCTGCTTGTCCTGGGAAAAAGCACAGTTACTTACTGTAACAAGTGTTATCCAGGCATCAAGCAGATATTCTCACAACTGACCCTCCTCCCCTGGTTGGCTTATTAGCTTGCTTAAGGAACTGAGGAATCACGAGACTACATCAGGTGGGAAGGCACTCACACATGTGCCATGCGGGCAGTCGCAAAGTTTCTAAAAACTTAGTGATACTACACTTTTAATGCTGTCCGTACCAGGGCTCCATGGATGATGTCACCCACATGTGAGAATATCTGCCTGCTGTCCTTGGATAACACCTGTTACGGTAAGTAACTGTGCTGTCTCTGTAGTTAAGGTAATTTAGAGTCCTTTTATCTGCTGACTGCTTCCTCTGCCCCATCTGAAGAATTGAACATTTATTTATTTAAAAATTTATTTATATTTAAAAATTTTATATACCGTATATTAACTATATGGTTTACAAAGTTTGATATTTCCTTGTGTTCAATGTCTGCCTCTTGTCTAGGATGGTGAGGCCTGCCTCCAGATTAATGTATTTTCCAAGTTAATGCCTAGGACTTCTACTTTTTATTTACACGTACAGTTTGTTTTGACTAATTGCTATTTCTATAGTGTAAACCCATTCTGTAAATGGCTTTTCAACAGAGCATAGGAGTATATGCTGAAAATGTTTGGTCAGTTTTATGCAGACAATATAGAGTTGGTACTAGAGCTGAAGCATAAGTAGTTTGGGTTGATTTCCCCAAGGAAAACAATTATTTTTTTAGTAGTGTTAATTTTTCAAAAAATATTATTATTGGTTTGTTTGTTTTTTTATTGTATCTAAAAAATGAGAGCACAATATTTATTTATTTATTTTGCTTTTCATCCCGTCCTCCCAGTAGCTCAGAACAGCCTACAAACATTCACAGTGGAGTACATTTGGACAGTACAAAGACTATACAGTAGTTTAAGCACAAGTACTATACAGCAATTTAAGTACAGGTTAAGAATGGACTACAGAGCAATTTAAGTAGAGGTTAAGAATGGAGAAGAGAGGGTAGAAGGAAGGGGGAGTTTAAGGGGGGTGAAGGGGTAGATTGCAGTTGTGATTTTAGTTGAAGAGGAGGGTCTTTACTGCTTTCAGGAAGGTCATCAATGAGTTCTGTAATCTGATTTCCGGGGGGAATTGGTACTAGAGTTGGGAGATGAAGTGGCTGTAGGAGCGTTTGCGGGCGGTTTCTGACAGGAGAGACCTTCCTGGGGGGGATACAAAGGCGTTTCTCCATTTCCGAGCAGAGGGGTCGGGTAGGGTGTACAGGGTTAGATTGGATTCTATGTAGGCTTGGGTGGTGGCGTAAATTCTTTTATGCGCTATTACCAGAGCCTTGAATGCGCAGCGTTGGTTAATCGGAAGCCAGTGCTCTGCGCAGAGGGCTGGTGAGATGGGGTCGTGGTAGTTGAGGCTGTGTAGGAGGCGAATTGCTGTGTTTTGTACCCGCTGGAGGCACTTGAGATCTTTTTTGGCTACTCCATTAAATAGGGAGTTGCAGTAATCTATCCTGGAGAGGACAATAGGCATAGAGGAGTTGGGCTAGGTCAGGTGTGGAGATGTAGGGTTTGATCCTTCTCAGTTGGTGGAGGTAGTAGAAGGAGGTGGAGACTACTTGAGATATGTGGGTGGACAGGTGGCTGTCTAATGTTTCTCCTAGGCTGCGTATCTGATCTGCTGCTGTTAGTAAGGTGGAGTCCCATGATAGTGTTGGGCGTGTGTATATAAGTTCTACAAAATGGGAGACAGGGGCTGGAAGAGAATAAGAACATAATAGCCATACTAGATCTGACCAATGGTCCATCTAGTCCGGTATTCTGTTTCCAACCATGGCCAAAGCAGTCACAAGTACCTGACAGAAGCTCAAATAGTAGCAGGATTCCATTCTACTGACTCCAGGACAAGCATTGGCTTCTCCCATGTCTGTCTCAACAGAAACTATGGACTTGTCCTCTAAGAACCTGTTCAAGCCTTTTTTAAAGTCAGCTACGCTAACTGCTGTAACCAAATCTTCTGGCAAAGAGTTCCAGAACTTAACTATTTGTTGAGTGAAAAATATTTCCTTCTGTTTATATTTTAAAGGTCTTTCCATGTAATTTTGAATGTCCTCTGGCATTTTTGAAAGAGTGAAAAATTGATTCACGGGGGGCGTGGCTTGACAAACATGGCGACCAGACGCACTTTTGAACTCTCTCCACGGACGGCTTCTGTAAAGAATATCGCTGCATCCTATTTATTCAAAATTGAATATTCTTACTTTATCCAATTCACATTTGCAGCACGGATGTCATTTTCCAAGCCCAGCAAGCCGGATCCATATTTTTCACCCTTGCCAAGCGGTAAGAGACCGAAACAAGACCTGTGTTCACCTGACAAAATGGTGCCTAAATCAATTGAATCTCAAATTGAACTTTTACTCTCAGAAATGAGAGAATTTAAAGGCATAATGAGTAAGCAAGTCGAAGAATCAAAAATACGTACAGAAATTTAAACTTTAAATCCTCAATTTACAGATGCTAGACATCATATAGATGTAATCGAGGAACTAACTAAAACTCACTCCCGAAGCATCACGCTTGTAATCAAACATGATCAAGCTATACACTAACTACAGTTGGAGTTAGAAGATCTATCAAATAGAAGCCGGTGAAATAATATTTACATACTTGGCATCCCAGAAAACAGGGCTCCGATACTATTGCTTTCTTAACTGATCTTATCCCATCACTTCTGGGCCTCAAGCTCTCCACTCCACTTGAAATAGAAAGAGCACACCGGGTTCCATCAAGGCTGCTAACTAATCAGAAGTCTCTGCGACCTATAGTGGCAAAAATCCTGCAATACCAACACACCTTAATGATTCTGACTGCCGGGAAAACTAAAAAAACAGCTTCTGTATCAAGGAAAAAAAATACTCTTCATCCCAGATCTGGCAAAGACAACAGCGACTCACTGAAAATTATTCCTTCAGCAGCGCCAAGATTTAAAAGATATCGGGGCAAGATTTAGGCTTCTTTATCCGGCGTGGATGAAAATTACTTATAACAACAAAACTCTCACATACACGGAACCAGAAGAACTGCAAAAGTTTATTGATTCAACCAAAATGCAATGAAACTGTCATTCTCTTCCAAATTGAAAAATTTGTTTATATAATATCTGAATATGGACGACAGATATTCTCACCTATATTCCATTGCCGTCCAGGAGGGAAGCCGATTGTGCTTCGATTCGACCACTGTGGTATCGATCCCACCCATCTTTGTTCTACAGTTCTATAGATGACACATTGATAACTGTTTGAGGTTTTTTAAATCAAATGTGTCATTGTTTATGGTTATATGTTTCAGGATGTCATATTACTCTTACAAGGTCATATATCAGGTTTACTTTCCTTGCAATATTTCTACTTAGAAAGCAGCATGCGAACGAGATAACTAATGGCTTTATTTGCTATATTGAGCTATAAATGCTAAAATTATATATATTGTCGTTTAATGTCAATGGGATGAACAACTGTATTAAGCGAAAGAAAATATCAAACTATGTGTGCTCTCTTAATCCAGATATCTTAATGTTTCAAGAAACCCATCTCTCAGCTTCTGATAATGATAAAACAGTGTTTAAGGGTTATTCCCCCCCCACACCCCCACCCCTTACTTCTCCCCAGCAGTTAAGAAAAAGAACGGTGTGTCTATTTATGTTAAATTGTCCCAGCCTTTTCAGGTTCTCTCCCATTCTACAGATCAGGAAGGCAGATGGTGTCTTTTCCACATGACTGTCCACAACAAAATTTTCCTACTGCTTAATATATATGCACCGGTATCAGATACACCTGAATTTTTCAGGACCTTACAATCAACATTGCTAACATACTCTACAGTCCCAATTATCATTGGAGGAGACTATAACCAACCCATTGATCTGATACTAGACCACATCTCCTTCTGTCGCCCATCCAAGTCAAAAACTTTAATTGAAGTGAAAAACTTGATCATAAATTATGACCTCATTAATCCATAGCGTATTCTTAACCCCATACAAAAAGAATATACACACTACTTAGCACCACATGATTCATATGCCAGACTTGACTATTTCCTAGTTTCATCATCTCTCTCAACCTCAATTATAGATTCTGTTATTCATGCCATCTCACTCTCAGATCATGCTCCAGTCTCCCTTATATTAAAATTAACCATACCTTCACACTCCCAACATACCTGGAAACTAAACAATAGCATCCTAACTGATAAAGTCATTACAGAGAAGGTTTCTTCTTTCACTGCAGAATTTTTTAACAATAATGTACTTGGAGCACCTCCCAGGAAAGAGACTTGAGAGTTCTGATTGACAAGTCGATGAAGCCATCCACGTAATGCATGGCGGCAATGAAAAGGGCGAACAGAATGCTAGGAATGATAAAGAAGGGGATCACGAACAGATTGAAAAAGGTTGTCTTGCCACTGTACAAGGCCATGGTGTTCCCTCACCTGGAGTACTGCGTCCAGCACTCGAAAGGGTCCAGAGAAGAGCGACTAAAATTGTTAAGGGGCTGGAGGAGTTGCCGTACAGTGAGAAATTAGAGAAACTGGGCCTCTTCTCCCTCGAAAATAGGAGAATGAGAGGGGACATGATCGAAACATTCCAGATATTGAAGGGGATAGGCTTAGTAGATAAAGACAGATTGTTCAACCTCTCCAAGGAAGGGAGAACGAGAGGGCACTCCATCCCTCTTTTTGTTAGCTTGGAGGTCACCCATCAGTCAAGAATATGCTGCCTGCTTGTCCTGGGATAAAGCACAGTTACTTACCGTAACAGGTGTTATCCAGGGACAGCAGGCAGATATTCTTGCGTCCCTCCCACCTCCCCGGATTGGCTTCTTAGCTGGCTTATCCTAACTGGGGACCACACGCCTCTGACGGGCGGGAAGGCACTCGCGCGTGCGCGGTGCGGTCTACTAGAACTTTCCAAGTTCTTAGAGTGCAATCACTCTAAAATTGTCCGTATCGGGGCTCCGTCGGTGCCGTCACCCATCAGTCAAGAATATCTGCCTGCTGTCCCTGGATAACACCTGTTACGGTAAGTAACTGTGCTTTACAGATTGAGTGGAATAAACATAGTTCAGAGTTAGTGAATAAGAGTTCTAAAGATCATTTGTTGAGGACTAAGATTGTATAGGTCAGTTACCTAAGTACTTCAGGAACAGATGTGTTTTTAGGTGTTTCCTGAATTCTCTATCAGTAATAGGCACGAGCAATTATTCCAGATCTTTAGCCCATATTGCTGCTTGATGTGAGAAAAGATGTTGGTGATGACTTTTAAATTTACAACCTTTAACCGGCGGAGAGACAAAGTTAGGGTGTGAGCTTCTCCTATGTCGGTTGGTTGCAAAAGAGAAAAGGTCTGTTATATATTTAGGGGCTAAGCCATAAAGTACCTTGAAGCAAAAACAACCAAACTTGAATTTCACACATGCCTCCACGGCAGCCAAAGATTGTTACTGCAGTAGGATTTTAATATAACCAAACTTAAAGAAATTGTTACATCACAATTCACAAAATGGGTCCCCATTGTAGCTCACATGGTGAGAAAAATCTCCTCAATTAAAATGACTCTCGCTCATCAACTTAATTTTATTCTGGCGATGTTACCATTTTTATGTAAGGCCTTGGTTTACCGGTGGATTGATCAAAAACTGCAAGATTTTATTTGGAACAATAAAAAAAAAAAAAATCTCATTGAAAAAATTAAAGGACACCAAGCCGCAAAATGGTATAAGAAAATAAACGAATTTTTAAACAAAAAAAAGAGATCAGGACTTAGGGATATTTGGAGTATTGAGATAGGACAGATAATTTCTCCATCTCAATGGCAAAAATTTTGGTCCTGGAGAATACATACTACAAGATCAGCATCTATGAGTCAAACATGGTTGTTTTTATTACATAGAGTTTTATGGACCCCTACGAGATTACAAAAATTAGATAGTAGTAGATCTAATAGATGCTGGCATTGTAAGATAGAAGTGGGGACATTAGACCATTTACTATTCTTTTGTCCCTGCATTAATTCCTTTTGGAAATTAATTTGGCCCCAAATTAATAATTTATTAGAAAATCATGTTGGACTATCATATGATACAATATTATTTGGAACAGCAATGAGAACACAAAGTCCGATTTCTGCTGATAATAATAAACTTTTATTAATTTTAACAGGGGTAGCCATACAGCAAATTACTCAGAACTGGAAGGATTACACTAAATTGAATTACCGTATTTTCACGCATATAACGCGCGCGTTATACGCGTTTTTACCTACCGCGCATACCCCTCGCGCGTTATATGCGTGAGCGCGGTATACCAAAGTTTTAAAACATAGTTCCCGCCCGACGCCCGATTCACCCCCCCAGCAGGACCGCTCGCACCCCCACCCCGAACGACCGCTCGCACGCGCTCCCATCCGCACCCGCATCCACGATCGGAGCAAGAGGGAGCCCAAGCCCTCTTGCCCGGCCGACTCCCCGACGTCCGATACATCCCCCCCCCCCCGGCAGGACCACTCGCACCCCCACCCCGAACGACCGCCGACTTCCCGACAATATCGGGCCAGAAGGGAGCCCAAACCCTCCTGGCCACGGCGACCCCCTAACCCCACCCCGCACTACATTACGGGCAGGAGGGATCCCAGGCCCTCCTGCCCTCGACGCAAACCCCCCTCCCCCCCAAGAACCTCCGACCGCCTCCCAGCCGACCCGCGATCCCCCTGGCGACCCCCACGACCCCCCCACCCCCCTTCCCCGTACCTTTGGTAGTTGGGCCAGAAGGGAGCCCAAACCCTCCTGGCCACGGCGACCCCCTAACCCCACCCCGCACTACATTACGGGCAGGAGGGATCCCAGGCCCTCCTGCCCTCGACGCAAACCCCCCTCCCCCCCAAGAACCTCCGACCGCCCCCCAGCCGACCCGCGATCCCCCTGGCGACCCCCACGACCCCCCCACCCCCCTTCCCCGTACCTTTAGTAGTTGGCCGGACAGACGGGAGCCAAACCCGCCTGTCCGGCAGGCAGCCAACGAAGGAATGAGGCCGGATTGGCCCATCCATCCTAAAGCTCCGCCTACTGGTGGGGCCTAAGGCGCGTGGGCCAATCAGAATAGGCCCTGGAGCCTTAGGTCCCACCTGGGGGCGCGGCCTGAGGCACATGGGCCCAACCCGACCATGTGCCTCAGGCCGCGCCCCCAGGTGGGACCTAAGGCTCCAGGGCCTATTCTGATTGGCCCACGCGCCTTAGGCCCCACCAGTAGGCGGAGCTTTAGGATGGATGGGCCAATCCGGCCTCATTCCTTCGTTGGCTGCCTGCCGGACAGGCGGGTTTGGCTCCCGTCTGTCCGGCCAACTACTAAAGGTACGGGGAAGGGGGGTGGGGGGGGTCGTGGGGGTCGCCAGGGGGATCGCGGGTCGGCTGGGGGGCGGTCGGAGGTTCTTGGGGGGGAGGGGGGTTTGCGTCGAGGGCAGGAGGGCCTGGGATCCCTCCTGCCCGTAATGTAGTGCGGGGTGGGGTTAGGGGGTCGCCGTGGCCAGGAGGGTTTGGGCTCCCTTCTGGCCCAACTACCAAAGGTACGGGGAAGGGGGGTGGGGGGGTCGTGGGGGTCGCCAGGGGGATCGCGGGTCGGCTGGGGGGCGGTCGGAGGTTCTTGGGGGGGAGGGGGGTTTGCGTCGAGGGCAGGAGGGCCTGGGATCCCTCCTGCCCGTAATGTAGTGCGGGGTGGGGTTAGGGGGTCGCCGTGGCCAGGAGGGTTTGGGCTCCCTTCTGGCCCAACTACCAAAGGTACGGGGAAGGGGGGTGGGGGGGTCGTGGGGGTCGCCAGGGGGATCGCGGGTCGGCTGGGGGGCGGTCGGAGGTTCTTGGGGGGGAGGGGGGTTTGCGTCGAGGGCAGGAGGGCCTGGGATCCCTCCTGCCCGTAATGTAGTGCGGGGTGGGGTTAGGGGGTCGCCGTGGCCAGGAGGATTTGGGCTCCCTCCTGGCCCGATATTGTTGGGGAGTCGGCGGTCCTTCGGGGGGGGGGGAGGGATGTATCGGACGTCGGGGGGGGGGGCATCAGGCTTTCAGGATGGGGACAGACCTTCAAGGGGGGACAGTGCACGGAAGTCAGGGGGGGTGAACGGAGAGTCGGGACAGCGCACGGAAAGTCAGGGCGGGCGAAAGGAGCGTCGGGCAGCATGCGCGGTATACCCGTGAGCGCGGTATATCAAAGTTTTTGTGCAAATCATCGTGATTTCTGCGCGCTATATTCGTGTGCGCGTTTTATACGGGTGCGTGTTATTTGCCTGAAAATACGGTACACTTTTTGGTGGAATTCAATTTGTCATATATATAAAATGGAAAAAGTACTGGCATTACAACAAGGTTATATTAACAAATTTAATAAAATATGGAGACCATTGACAATTTATTCCACTGATCAGATATAATAACACATGTATAGAACATATAGAAGGGGTAGGGAGGGAAAACTATTGTAATATTAATATGATATAAATTCTGAAAAAGGGTTTATTTAATTCACATTGTAAGAAAATTTTATGATAATTTCAAGTGTTTTTTTGTATAATTGAATGTATTACATGTATTTCACTTGATGTAAGAATTTAAAAAAAAAAGAATAAAAAATATTTATACAAAAAAAAGAAAAAATTAAAGGCAGCTTTAATTAATGGCGGCATTAACTTGCCAGATTTCTATAGATACCATTTGGCAACCTTAGCAAAATATGGTACCAGTTGGTTTCAAATACACACCTACAACATCTCAGCCTCCCACTTGGTTGGAATTGGAGCAATATATATGTTTGCCAATTCCCATCAAAGCGCTTCCTACATTGACTCTTCCATCCTCCCTAAAATACTTTCCATTTTTGAAAGCAACTCAAACGGCTATACATATTCCAGATAAATCTGCTGCCCAATCAATATATACTCACCGAGATGACTGGCGGGGAGTCACGAGCGGTGTGCCATAGGGATCGGTGCTGGGGCCGTTACTCTTCAACATATTTATCAATGACCTGGAAAAGGAGGCAAAGTGCGAGGTTATAAAATTTGCAGACGACACCAAACTGTGCGGCAGAGTTAGCTCCAGGGAGGAGTGTGAGGACCTGCAAAGGGACCTAGACAAGCTGGAAGACTGGGCAAACAAATGGCAAATGCGCTTTAACGTGAAAAAATGCAAGGTCATGCATATAGGGAAAAAGAACCCGTTGTTCAACTACAAAATGGGGGGGGCATTGTTGGGAGAAAGCAGTCTTGAGAGAGACTTGGGTGTGCTGGTGGATGCATCACTGAAGCCATCTGCACAGTGCGCAGCGGCCTCGAAAAAAGCCAACAGGATGCTGGGCATCATAAAGAGGGGCATAACAACCAGGACGCGGGAAGTCATCATGCCATTGTATCGATCGATGGTGCGTCCTCATCTGGAATACTGCGTTCAATATTGGTCGCCGTACCTCAAGAAAGACATGGCGGTACTTGAGAGAGTCCAAAGGAGAGCAACGAAACTGGTAAGAGGGCTGGAACACTGCCCATACGCCGAGAGGTTGGACAGGCTGGGGCTCTTCTCTCTGGAAAAAAGGAGGCTCAGGGGTGATATGATAGAGACCTTCAAGATCATGAGGGGCATAGAGAGGGTGGATAGGGACAGATTCTTCAGGCTGAAGGGGTCAACAGGTACGAGGGGGCATTCGGAGAAACTGAAGGGAGATAGGTTCAAAACAAATGCAAGGAAGTTTTTCTTCACCCAAAGGGTCGTGGACACTTGGAATGCGCTACCGGAGGAAGTGATCGGGCAGAGTACGGTACAGGGATTCAAACAGAGACTGGACAGATTCCTGGGGGATAAAGGGATCGTGGGATACTGAGAAAGTATAGAAACCCAACCAGGTCGTGCATGTGCAAGACCGGAGGGCTAGGGCTTCGATGGGAAGATAGGACTCATCAGGAAACCAAGGTGGCATGGGGGCCCCTTCTGGTGATTTAGACAGGTCATGACCTGTTTGGGCCGCCGCAGGAGCGGACTGCTGGGCGTGATGGACCTATGGTCTGACCCGGCGGAGGCACTGCTTATGTTCTTATGTAACAATTTGGAATAATCCAGCTTTAAAACATAACAAACAATGTTATTCCTGGAAATTGTGGCAACAAAGCGGAGTTTGGTTTCTCCATCAATTATATGATAAAGATGATCTGCCCTTTTCCAAATTGATAGAACTTTACCCAGCATTGACACACAAACACCACCAATGGTCCACACTAGTAACTACTCTATCGAAACTACAGTTATCTTTGTCTGCTTGAATGATTAGCTAGTGCACCAAAGTAAAAAAGAAAGGCAAAGCTATTTCTTTGCTATATCAACTTATGTGAGACTCCCATTTTGTATGTGCAGAAGAAATTTGGACCAAAAATCTTAATGTCTCTATCACATTTTGAATGGAAAATATTTTGGTCAAAGACAAATAGACCTCTTCTATCAGCAAGTCTGTCTCAATCTATTTATTTCCTCATGTGGAAGATTACCTGGACACCGTCTCGTATGAAGAAAGCCGCACTTAGAGGAGATGACAAATGCTGGCATTGCAACATTTCAATAGGCACCCTTGTGCACATGCTTTTCGAATGTAAAGATGTTCGCCCTGGACTACGATTAAAATAACTAACTGTTCTTCTGATATTTCCTATGATATAGTATTTCTATGTTCTCTGCATAGTTTTGCTCATACATTATATAAACCAAAACTAATTGATATACAACAGGTTTTGCAAAACTGGAAATGAACCTCACAACTTAGGGCTCCTTTTACTGTCTGTTTGTATAAACGCTTAGACCAATATTCTTTTGAAAAGTGCTTTACACTACTCACTAGCTCACAAAATCATATATAGACTTCCATAGACAATTTTGTGAATAAACCAACATGTATAACATATTATCTGTTTGACAACAAAATTTATGTTACTCAATCGTATAGCTTATGACTAAGACAACATTCCTGACTGTTTTGTTACATGTTTATATATATTTTTCAGAAAAATCAATAAAAATATTGAACTAAAAAAAAAAGAAAAATTGATTCACTTTGACACTCGGGATTTTGTAGACCTCAATCATATCTCCCCTCAAGCATCTCTTTTCTAAGCTGAAGAGTCCTAATCTTTTTAGCCTTTCTAGTGCAATGTGTCTAGTAGTCCTGAATGTTAGGGTTATGCATCTGAACCCTCAAGTTGCTTGCAGAATGCTGTCAGTCATCTTTTGAATTATGCTTCCTTTACAGGGAGCTGCTCCTGCTCCCTTGGTTTTGTTTGTTTTTGCTGTAAGCAAGTTGCTCAGAAGTGTTTCTGCTCTGCAGTTTTATTTTCGGAGGTTTTCTTTAGTTTGATTGGAGGCTCGGTGCCCAAAATTTCCCACTTGTTGGGACCTCTCTGGGAGAAGACACAAACTCGCATGGAGAAGGTCTGCTGGCAGCAGGATCAGCCCTCGGGGATACCTAGCTAGCCAGGCTGCTATTGTATTTTTGGAGCTCAGGGTCTGTCCTAGAGAATGACATGGGGACAAATTTGTCCCCCGTCCCCACAGGAACTCAATTTCCCTGTCCCATCCCCATGAGATTTGTCGCTGTGCCTGTTCCCCATTCCTATAAGCTCTGCCTGCAGACAGAGCTTGCGGAATGGAGCAGGGACAGGAAAAAACTCGTGGTGACTGAATGGGAAAATGAGTTCCTGCGGCGACGGGGAAAAATTTGTCCCCATGTCACTCTAGACCACATTTTTATGTGGCCCGCGGCAATGCTCCTGAACTTCCCCTTCTCAGAGCCCAGCGTGTCCTCCCTCCCGCGCCAGTCCAACATTACTGTCAAGCCGGAAAGTCTGCTGCCTTCAGCAGTGTTGTCCGTAGCTCCCCCTCCTGGCTTCTGTCCGCTGCAGTCCACCTGGGCAGAAACAGGAAGTTGTGTGTCATTGGAGACAAACCTCAGCAAGCGAAAAGCAGGGAGGGAGCCATGTTCAACACTGCCGAATTGCTGAGGCTGGCAGACTTCTCGGCTTGGCAGTGACATTGTACCGGCACTGGAGGGAAAGACACGCCGGGCTGAGAGGAAAGAGGGACTGGCGCTGGAGGGAAAGGCAAGCTGGGCTGTGAGGAGAGAGGGATCAGCACTGGAGGAAAAGGCAAGTTGGGCTGTGAGGAGAGCGAGATGAAGGGAGAGAGGTTGAACCTGGGGTAGTGTGGAGGAAGAGGGAAAAAGATACTTGAAGGGAGAACCGTTGGGAAGAGAAAGGGAGAGAAGTTGGATCTGGAGATGGAAGGAAGGGAGAAATGTTAGGCCTGGTGGTGGAAGGGAGAGAGAGATGCAGCATCTATCTCTTTTTGTTTTTTTTCCTTCCATCTCATTGTTCAGCATCAAGGGGGGAGGGAAGAACAACAGAAAAGAGAGGGAGCAAAATGTTGGAGAGAGGAGGAGAGATAGAAAGAAATAGGAGGCTGGGAAATAGGAGAGCTACAGAATAAGAGAAGATGGAAAATTGATAGCTGAAAATTTAAAAAGGAGAAGGAAGAGAAAGAGGGTGAGATTTGAGTGGACAGAGGCAGAAAAGAAAAAAGAAAAGTTTAAAGGGAAAAATCAATATGCTGGCGACAGGAACTGGAGCAAGAGAGAAGAGGAGAAAAAAAATGGACAGCAGACTTTGGAAAGAGAATTAGAAGATAGACAAAATCAGAAAGAGAAACTGGGACTAAAAGCAAAATAACCAGACAACAAAAGGTAGAAAAAATAATTTTATTTTCTATTTTGTGATTACAATATGTCAGATTTGAAATGTGTATCTTGCCAGAGCTGGTATTAGACAGCAAGCGTGAACTAGGACCTAAAAAGAGGAACAGTCTTTATTTATTGTGTAGTTGGCGTGGGGTTGGAGAGGTTGTATCCCTGTACATCTACTGAGACCAACCCCCTCCTTTGCTGGCACACAGCGGCAATTGATCCGACGCTCACAGAAGTGTTGAGCGTTGGAGCAGCCGGCACTGGGGCCCATGCTGTGCATCAGCAAAGGAGGGGGTAAGTATCTTAATAAAAAAATCCAGCCTGTGACTTAGATTTTGGCCCCTTATGTGATTTGAGTTTGACACCCATGCTCTAGATCAGGGGTCTCAAAGTCCCTCCTTGAGGGCTACAATCCAGTCGGGTTTTCAGGATTTCCCCAATGAATATGCATGAGATCTATGTGCATGCACTGCTTTCAATGCATATTCATTGGGGAAATCCTGAAAACCCAACTGGATTGCGGGACTTTGAGTTCGCTGCTCTAGACTGTCCCCTGCATAGCAGCTCACATCCCTATTTTATCAGGAGCTTGAGTGCAGGCTGTTTGGCTCTGTCCTGGTTTGGCCGGGCGTAATAATGGGCTGAGGCTCAGTTCAACCTCCGTCAGACTGGCAGCCTGAAGACCAAGTTTGTCTTGTGAGCCTTTGAGGAAAAGATCTCCATTTGTCCCAGCTGCACTCCTGAGCTGAAGCATGTATGCACATAGCATAGTGATTAAGGCTATTATAGTGTTTTAGGCTATCATAGCACATTGGATTAAGGAAGCCATTGCTTTGGCTTACCTTCTTGGTGGCAGGGTGGACCTAGATGCTCTTAAACACATTCTACCAGAGAGCAGGCGGCTTTGTGGGTGGTGAGTGCTTTGGTACCGCTTCTGGAGATTTTTTAGAGCAGAGAGCTAGTCCTGTATGCATTCATTTGCTAGACACTGCTGCATAGTAGTTCTATCTCATCTGAATATATTGTGAGAGATTCAGGGGGTTTCCCTCACTGAAGCTGCAGTTATACCCTAGGCAGCAGGGGGTGTTAGACAAATCTGGGGAAACTATCTGTCCCAGAATGCATTGAACTTTGCAGCTCAGTGCTGAAGCCCATTAAGGAAGTAATCTAATCTAATCTAAACCTTAAGTTTATATACCGCATCATCTCCATGAGAATGGCGCTCGACACGGTTTACAAGAACTTAAAATAGTGGGTAGAGAAGAAGAAAAAGGATTACATGAACTTATGTGTATATCAATTTCTGAACTAGAACACAAAATTGTAAACAAACTTAAACCAGAATAGCAAGTAACAGCCATATTATCTGAGATCCAGGCTTCCCCCAGACCAGGAGATCCCGGTGCATCCACAATGCCACAGGCACACAGGAGCATGTGACAAACAAGGAAGCACACCATTTGCTCTTTCATGTAAGGACTGTTAAACCAGAGAGGCGGGACTCAGGCAAGGAGAAAAATATATGTCTAGCTCAGAATTGTTCAGAAGAAGACTCTTCCACTAGAGCAGTGATTACCAACCCTGTCCTGGAGGAACACCAGGCCAATCGGGTTTTCAGGCTAGCCCTAATGAATATGCATGAGAGAGATTTGCATATGATGGAAGTGATAGGCATGCAAATTTGCTTCATGCATATTCATTAGGGCTAGCCTGAAAACCCAATTGGCCTGGTGTTCCTCCAGGACAGGGTTGGGAACCACTGCACTAGAGAACCCTTTACTAGCTATGGGTTGAGAAGAACCCTGGGAAGCAGAGGGATTCTTATGAGACTATGTGGGAGAGAACTCTTCCCTAGTCATGGGATGAGGAAAAAAAGTCAAGAAATCTTGCAAGCACTGTTAGGAGAGCTGACAGTGAGAGACTTTCGGTACATGGTTGGCTAAGGTAAGCCAACCTTATTATACTGAGGATTGTGGACTATGTGTGGGTCTGTCTGGGACCAGCCCTTGTACCTTGCTTAAGAAAAAACTTTTTTCCTTGAGCTGAAAAAGGGTTTTGCCTTACTAGAGCCTATGAGGTAACAGGCTCATGTTTGTACTTAATAACTGCAAGAGTGTCCAGGCTGTTTGTGAGAGAGGGCACAGGGTCCAGGAAAACCCAGATTGGACTCTGTCACATATGGTACTGAAACCTGCTGTCACTAAGGCTGTCTTCTTTAAATTTGGAGTTTCTGGTGATGGGACACCCACCCTGTCACAATCTCACATTGGAATTGAGAGAGGCACAACAGGCTGAAAATTGAGTTTCTGTTACAAAGAAACTGGATACAGTAAACTCCAGAGGGTGTAGGACCTCTGAAGAAAAGTAGGCTTTCAACAGGCTAAGGAAGAAAGCTCCGCCTGGGATAGTGAGGGAAAAATAAGCAGATAAGGATTTTTTTTTTTTCATTTCTGAGAGTTGAGTGAAGTACTACGGAGTGCTGACAGGTTTAATTAAGTTGCTGATTGCACCCGAGGAGGAGTGCAGCCTAAAGCAAAATTAGGCTGTGTAAGTAAGGGAAGAACGAATAGAGAGCCTTCCCTAATTCAACCTCAAACACCAATTAGATAAGATCCTGGAGGAGGAGAATCTACGGGATCCCCGACAACATGGATTTACTAAGGGGAGATCCTGCCAATCCAACCTGATCAGCTTCTTTGATTGGGTGACAGGGAAGCTGGATATTGGGGAGTCCCTGGACATCGTGTACCTGGACTTTAGCAAAGCATTCGATAGCGTACCACACCGCAGGTTACTGAGCAAGATGAGTTCTATAGGATTAGGTAACACATTGACGAAATGGGTTGGGAGCTGGCTTGGAGGTAGGCTCCAAAGGGTGGTGGTGAACGGCACCCCCTCCGAAATGACGGAGGTGATTAGTGGAGTACCACAGGGCTCAGTCTTGGGCCCAATCCTATTCAACATCTTTATAAGAGACTTGGCAGAAGGGCTTCGAGGTAAAATAACATTATTCGCCGATGACGCCAAACTGAGTAATGTAGTGGGCAAATGCACAACAGACGAAGATTCAATGCCTGACAACATGATGCACGACCTACTCCTACTGGAGCGATGGTCTAGGACATGGCAACTCAACTTCAATGCCAAAAAATGCAAAGTTATGCACCTGGGCAGCCAGAATCCATGCAAGTCTTATACCCTTAATGGCGAGATCCTAGCAAAAACGGTAGCAGAACGAGACTTGGGGGTAATCGTCAGTGAGGACATGAAGTCTGCCAATCAAGTGGAGCAGGCTTCGTCCAAGGCAAGACAAATCATGGGCTGCATACGAAGGGGTTTCGTCAGTCGTAAGGCGGAAGTCATTATGCCATTGTATAGATCCATGGTGAGGCCCCACCTGGAATACTGTGTGCAATTCTGGAGGCCGCATTATCGCAAGGATGTGCTGAGACTGGAGTCGGTGCAAAGAATGGCCACCCGGATGGTCTCGGGACTCAAGGATCTACCATACGAAAAACGGCTTGACAAATTACAGCTATACTCGCTCGAGGAGCGCAGAGAGAGGGGAGACATGATTGAGACGTTCAAGTATCTTACGGGCCGCATCGAGGCGGAGGAAGATATCTTCTTTTTCAAGGGTCCCACGACAACAAGAGGGCATCCGTTGAAAATCAGGGGCGGGAAACTACGAGGTGACACCAGGAAATTCTTTTTCACTGAAAGAGTGGTTGATCGTTGGAATAGTCTTCCACTGCAGGTGATTGAGGCCAGCAGCGTGCCTGATTTTAAGGCCAAATGGGATCGGCACATGGGATCTATTCACAGGGCAAAGGTAGGGGAGGGACATTAAGGTGGGCAGACTAGATGGGCCGTGGGCCCTTATCTGCCGTCTATTTCTATGTTTCTATGTTTCTATGTTTCAGTAAGTGCAGCTTGATGCTGAGAGCAGAGCAACAAAAACTCCAATATGGGAATCTGGGAATGGCAAGAGTTTTGGCTAACCATTGTAACAGAATTCCTGGGGAGTCAGAGGATCCTCTGTCTTAGGAATGGAACCCAGGTAAGGACCAGGGGAGCTATCTGAAGAGGAGCACAGACGGATACAAGAGTGCGACTGGAGAACCAGCTTAAAGGTATCTAGAAGAGAATGATGAAGGAGAAAGTTCAAAGAGCCCAGGCTCTGGCCCAAACCTGAGACACATTTCTACAAGTGACAGACTTAGAGATGGCTAGGCAAAGAGTCTAAAGTTAAGGAGGCCATGATGGGGGCCTTATATATGGCCAGCCAAGCCCTGAAACAGGTCTGTAAGTTAGCAAGGGCTAGAGGCTAGGAGTGGACACCTGGAGATGCTAGGTGTGGTTCAGTATCTAATCATGTGGGAACCAAGTGAGTGGTCAAAAACAGAAGGGCCAAAGCCTTTAGAGAATGGCATACCCCGTTTTGAGAAGAATTTGCCAGTCCAGTGTCCCAGAGTTCTGGAGAACTGCCACCAGGAACACAGAATCCCTGAGGGTGTTACTGCAAGCCTTTGAAGGAGCCACCATGAAGCAACTAATGAGCATTACTGTGAAGTACTTAGATAATGGGGAACCTGTGAGCTTTGTGTTGGTGGCTCAGCCAAAGCTTGTACAAGAGGTGCAGGGCAAGTAACAGGGGCACAGGCTCCTAGCCTAGAATTTACATTGCCTCAAAATTGCTGTACGATAGAACCCAGAGAGCACCCAGGAGTGCAGACCCAGCATCAAGGGTGCCCAGACAAAGGGGAACAACCAAGAGCATTCTTTGCTCAAGGAGTTATCAGACAGCGGGAAGTGATTGCCTTGGGTTCCTGGGAACAGAAGAACTGGATTTGGAATGAGCTACAACATCCCTGACAAGGCATCTCAAGAACAGATGGGAGGGCCTACAAAGACAGCAGTGGAGAATCTGGGAGTGCCTGGAATCGGAGGAAGTAACTCCCAAAGGGTTAATGAACATTCAAAATCAAAGATTGCAAGGCCATTGGTGTGACGGGGCCCAATGGCTGTTGTGCTTATGTTGCCCTGTTCACATGGTTGTGCTTGAGGCAGGATGTGGGCTGGATGGTAATGTAATTGTAGTCCTAGAAATTCCTCGTAATGGTTAGGATCCTAGGTGCCCTTGTAGGGTCTTACCCTCTACCCTGTGGGATAGGGCCCTTGGCACTAACAGGCACTCGATTTACGAGGATTGAGCTGAGGGGGAGGATATGTGAGAGATTCAGGAGTTTCCTCTCACTGAAGCTGCAATATATAACCCTGGGCAACAGGAAGTGTTAGACAAATCTGGAGGAATTACCTGTCCCAGAATGCACTGAGCTTTGCTGAAACCCATTAAGGAAGTAATACAGCCCTGCTGAGTTAGAGGGGCAGGACTCAGACTGGAAGAATTAATCAGGAGAGGTCCCGTGGAAGAGACTTCCACTAGAGAACCCTTCACTAGCTGTGGGTTGAGAAGAGCCCTGGGAAGCAGAGGGATTCTTATGATACTGTGTGAGAGAGAGAACTCTTTCCTAGGGGATTCAGCTGAAGGGGGTTCCCCCTGCCAGAATCAGCTAGAGCCCTACACCCCTCACCCAACCCTTCCCAACATCACCCCCACATTCCTCAACATTACTGCACCCCCCACCACACACACACATATCACCAGACACCACCTGACTAAAGGCAACAGCGTTCCCCCCACATTACCCGACATCCCTGTGCCTTGCACTGCAAAATCAGTAGGAGGGAAGCCCACGCCTTCCTGCCTACAGGGCCGTGGGCTGCAAATGATGGGCCTTCCTCCTTTCAGTGCATCTTGGTATGCAGTGGGAGCAGCCTAAAGCTCTGATTGGCTCAAAATTGCCATGAGCGGTGGATGCGACCAGAATGTGCATGAAGTGCTCTGGCCACTGCAAGGGCGAATTCTCATTGGCTTTGGGTGCCAGCGATTGGAGTGCCCCTTCACGTGTGCACCGCTCATCAGCTGTAGGCTTTGGAGAAGCCCGGGCTTTCCATACCCCTGTTCAAGCCAGGCTTGAACACCCCCCACACAGGTATTTTCCCAGCTGCCAACGGTCAGAGAAATGAGGTTTCCCTTATGGCTGATAGTGCTGGGGATTCCCTTACTGCTACAGCATCTGCTGCCTACAGTTCTGCAATAGCGGCTGGGCCCATTCTGGCCTCTTACTGCTACAGGCCTCAGAGGAATTTTTTGGGGTGAACTTTTCATCGGTTTTGGCAGGAAGCTTGGCCATTTTGCCTGCGGCCTCAAGTGACCTCCCTCCTGTTTTAGAAAGACAGGAACAGGTCCTTTGTATTTCTTCTGCACCTGCAGTGAGTGTTTTTTTGCTACCCAGAGAGGGGGGGTTGGCTCTGATTTTGTTTTAGCCAAGTACAAAGTTTACTTGCAGGCAGTTGGGGGTCCTGCTTCTTTTCTAGGGTCTCTGGTTCTTCAGGGGGGGTCTTTTCCTTTGACATCTGCCCCCGTCCAGTCTCCCCCGCCTTCGTCCAAGTGTCCATGGCTTTCTTGGGATGAGGACTTTTTTTTCTTGCTGGCCCGGTTTTGCCTGATGAGTACTGGGACCTTTTGGTAGACTTTCAAGATCCTCTTGAGGGGGATGCATTATGCGGATGGCTGGGTTTCTGAGACGCTGGTTGGTGAGGATGCTTTGATCGTGTGCATTGTTCACTGGGAAGAGCTGCAGGAGCTTATTCTTCAAGTGTCTGCATTTTGAGGAAGAAGCTAAGGACCCCCCTCGAGTTGTGGACCTTCTGCTTATAGGGATCTGGTTGGCCTCCCATTCTTTTCCTATTCATCATAATATTTGACTCCACCAGTGGCTCCACCTCCTCCCATCTGCCCCAATCATTGGCACATACTCTATTTACTTCATGGTGCCCAAGAAAGAGGAGTCTTTTGGCCCATTTTGGATTTGAAAGGTGTCAACAGGCACTCCAGGTTCCGTTTTTTTCACATGGAAACCCTTAAGTCCGTGATTCTCGCTGTTCAGTCTGGGGAATTTCTGACTTTCTCGACCTGACGGAGGCCTACCTGCATGTTCCGATTCAGGCCTCCCTTCAGCAATTCCTTCGCTTTGCGACTTTGGGAAAGAACTATCGGTTTTGTGCACTTCCTTTTGGTCTAGCCACGGCTCTACAAACTTTCACCAAGGTTATGGTGGTGGTGGTGACGACCTTGCGCAAGGAGGGCATGCTAGTTCATCCCTAGCTGGACAACTGGTTTATTTGAGCAAAATCTTTTCAGGACAGCTC
This sequence comes from Geotrypetes seraphini, assembly GCF_902459505.1. Classification (NCBI taxonomy): domain Eukaryota; kingdom Metazoa; phylum Chordata; class Amphibia; order Gymnophiona; family Dermophiidae; genus Geotrypetes; species Geotrypetes seraphini. The sequence goes on from NC_047091.1 coordinate 110,317,280, forward strand.
CCGGGTCATGGCTCTGGTAGTGGAGGTTTTGCAGTTGCTGGGCTGTCAACCTTTCCAAAAGTCGGTTGACTCCATCTCGCTGCTTGGAGATCTTGGAGTGCTCTTCGACACCAGACTGGGGAGAGTCTTCCTTCCCGAGGTCTGGGTGCTGAAATTGCAGTTGTAGATTCGCTCACTAATGGATTGTCATTGCCCTTAGGCACCGGATTCTCTGCAGGTCTAGGGGGTCAATGGTAGCTTCCCAGGAAGTGGTCAGATGGGTGGGCTCACATGCACCTCCTTCAGTATGCTCTTCTTTGGCGATGATCTCTGCAGTTTCACGATCTGGACTCTTAGGTACCTCTTCCAGGAGTTGGTTCGTCGCAGCCTGTGCTGGTGGTTACAGTCTTCTAATCTGGTTCAGGGAGTGAATCTGGATCAGCCCCAGTGGACAGCGCTTCTCACGGATGCTAGTCTCCCCGGTTGGGGAGTCCAGTGTCTCGGTCACTCAGTTCATGGTAGCTGGTCACCAATGGAGGATTCCTGGTCGATCAATATTCTGGAGCCATTCAGTTGGCGTTAGTAACTTTCCAGTCATTGCTGGAGGACAAGTCGGTTCGAGTTCTTACGGAAAATGACATGGCATTGGCTTATGTCAGCTGTCAGAGGGGGAACCAAGAATCATCTGGTAGTTCAAGAGGCAGCTCTGCTCATGGAATGGGCAGAGGCTCACCTTCTGGATATCTCGGCTTCCCATATAGCAGGAGTGAACAATATCCAGGCTGACTTTCTCAGTTGTCATGTGCTGGATGCTGGCAAGTGGTGTCTTGGGCTAGAAGTCTTCAAGTTGATTATTCAGTCATGGGGTCGGCCAGTCATGGACCTCATGGCTACGAGTGTCAACGCCAAAGTGCCGAGGTTCTTCAGTCGATGCAGGGATTACCAGGCCGAGGGACTGGATGCTCTGGTGCATGCTTGGCTGACAGACTGCCTGCTGTATGTCTTTCCTCCTTGGCCACTGGCAGACAGAATTTTTCATGTTGCTTGGCACGCAAGCTGTGTGTTCCTGGTGGCTCCTGACTGGCCTAGAAGCCCGTGGTACAAAGGTCTGGTTCATCGTCTCGTGGCAGATCCTCTTCCTCTGCCCCTCTCGCCTGATTCACGATCCCATTCCCATATTCGATCCGGGTCCCTTTTGTCTTATGGCTTGGCTCTTGAAAGGATATTCAGATAAGGTGATCTCCACCCTCTTAGGTTCTCAGAGACTTTCCACCCCTCAGGCTTATGTGCACATTTGGCATCTCTTTGAAGTGTAATGTTCAGCTCATGACGTGGTTTCCCTTCACTCGTCTTTGCCTTACATCTTGGAGTTTTTGCAGGATGGCCTGGAGCAGGGCCTTTCCTGGTCCTCTCTAAGGGTTCAGGTTGCGGCCTTGTCATCTTTTTGCGGTCTGTTACATGGTCGGCATTAGATCTCTTCTCCTGATGTGATTCATTTCTTGAGAGCAGTTCGTCCTTCGGTTCCAGCCTGGGATCTCAGTCTGGTTCTTTCAGTGCTTGTTCATTCTCCCTTTGAGCTTCTCTGCTCTTGCACATTGAAGGATCTTACTCTTAAGGCTGTGTTCCTGTTGGCCATTACTTCCGCGAGACACATTCCAGAACTGCAGGCCATTTCGTTTAGGCCTCCCTTCCTCTTCTGGGAGACTGTTCAATGCATCTGCCACCCTTTCTGAAGCAAGTTAATATGAGAAAATTAAAAAGCACACAGCTGAAGTCTACTCTTCAACATCAAACACATGTAACTTTGCATCTCTATCACATCCAGTTACATTTTTACCTTTTGTATAACAATATAAAGTGGCTTCCAGGGTTAATGCCTTGATTAGATTAAAGTGATCTGCCATGTGACAAATGTATAATTTCACATCTTTATCTTATTTAATTTTTAGACCAAGTGTCCATTGGGCAAATTAACTTTTAGAGTTGAATTATTTGTATAAATTGTACTTTAGATGAATTATATCCTTAGACCAATTGTCCATTAGTCAAACTATCATTAGGCCAGCTGTACTAAGCCCCCTGATTTAGGAAGCAGGTCGTGCTGCGGCCGGTTCCCTCCTTTTCAACCTTTCTTCCTAAGGTTGTTTCTCCTTTTCATGTCAACCAATCCTTTGCCCTTCTGGTCTTGTGTAGTCAGGAGGGCTCTTTGGAGCAGAGGCATTTGCGCAAATTGGATGTCTGTAGTGTCCTTCGCACTTAACCTTCAATGGACCCAAGAGTTCCGTCCAGTCGGATCATCTTTTTCTCCTCCTCATGGGTCCTCCTAAGGAGAATGGTGCTTTTAAAGCTACGATTATGTGCTGGATCAAGGAGGCTTCGCTTTGACGTTCCTTCTTCAGAAGAAACCTGTTCCGGATTTTCTCAAAGCTCATTTCACTCGGGGTCAGGCAGCTTCTTGGGCTGAGTCTTCTCTTGTTCCTCCAGTGGATATCTGTAAAGCTGCAGTTTAGTCTTCTCTCCATTCCTTTGTTCGCCACTATTGTTTGGATGTTCAAGCGCATTGGTGCTCGGTGAGTGTATTCTTGTGGCGGCCCTTCGGGGGACCCGCCCATGATGGCTACTGCTTTGATACGTCCCATCCGTTCTGTGCCAGTCTGGTGGGACGATAAAGAAGGAGAAATTAGGTTCTTTCTTGCTAATTTTCTTTCCTTTAGTCCCTCCAGACTGACACAGACCCTGTCCTGTCATGGTGGTCAGTGTTTTTTTGTGAAGAGTACTTTTTCCTCTGGCACCTTGTTGTCTTGGTTTTTGGGGGAGTATGGTAAGAGCAGTGGCATTTTGGCTCGTCTGGTTTAGCTGGTGAACTATGGGGACACTTTATTTTTTTTTTTTTTTCCAATTCTTTATTCATTTTTTCATCTTACATCAAGTGTACAATAATACATCAATTAAATCATACACATCACTTGAATTTCTTTTCTAATATCATCTTCAATATATAAATTAAGTCCCTTTCCCACCCACCCTTTCCACAAATATTATAAAGCAAACATATCTCACATATAATAAATTGAAAAACATTGATTTAACCAATAATATAGCTTTACATCCCCCTTTCCCAAAATTATAATTATACTTTTAGTGTAAAAAAGGTGTCTAATCATTACAATATGTTATCAACGGCCCTCAAATCTTTTTAAAATTGTTATAATTTCCTTTTTGTATGGCAATTATTCTTTCTATTTTGTATATGTGACATAACGAGTTCCACCAGAAAGTGTAATATGATATGATACGGAGACAGTTTGAAGGTTCTTGTTCTAATCAGTATGCAACAGTGTCTCCACATCCAGTCCGGACAGCTACTTTGTCTTCTCCATATGAGAGTGGAGTTGGTATATTTATAGTTCACGGTTCTTAAGTTCTTAGTAGAGAATGGCACGGTGGCAGTTACCTGCAGGTAACCCGCCGAAATGGTGGGGGGGGGGGGGGAAAAGTGCTCACTGCGGGCATGGAGACAAGGCCATCCAACGCTCCGTGGAGTGGTGAATGGCCTTGTCCCCACAGTTAAGGGAGGGAAGGCGCGCCATCACCGATCGCATGGGGCCCCCTCCCTCCCTCCGGCCAAATCTATCTCCCTTCTTCCCTCCCCTTACTTTCATGGTGCTTTAGAAAAGAAACTTACTGAAGCCGACAAAGCCTGCCTGTCTGCAGTTGCGTGTGTGTAGGCGGAAGCTTCTCCTCTGACGCAGCTTCCGGTTGTGTCAGAGGAGAAGCTTCCGCCCACACACATGCAACTGCAGGCAGGCAGGCATTGCCGGCTTCAGTAAGTTTCTTTACTAAAGCACCGTGAAAGTAAGGGTGAGGGAAGGAGATTCTCGGGCCGCTGAAGGGTGATGAGGTGACGAGAGGGAAGGGTGAATGCTGTGGGGACGGGGCAGTGACGGGGACAGATTTTTTTCCCATGTCATTCTCTAGTTCTTAGTTAGTTTCTGCTTGGCTATTCATCAGACTGATTGTAGAGAGGACTGCACAGCCCACTTGTACTACTGCCAAAAGTCAATGTGTGCTCAGTATCCACCTGCTGGCAGAGGAGCATAAATCCATCCGGTCTGGAGGGACTAAAAGAAAGAAAATTAACAGGTAAGAACCTAATTTCTCCTCTGTAGACAGCAAGGAAATGCAGCCACACTCGCCCTCATACCCATCTCATTAAAAAAAAAAAAGGTGTATGTTAAGCCAAGAATGTTAAATTCAAATAACATCTTAGCTTGAATATGGACTGGATGGGGAGCAGCATTTGAGATGGCACAAGAACTCCCATGCATGTTCAGAAAGATCTAATTTAGACTTTGCTAATCTAGAGGACAGGACTAACACACAAGTCTTCATTGGATCACATCACTGTGGAGTGTGGCTGCATTTCCCTTCAGTTTATAGAGATCCCTCTGTGCAGGAAAGCAACTTCACTTTCCTCACTACAAAGGTAAGGTTTAGATGGTAGTAATTGCTAGTCTTGTGACCTTATTTTTTTATCATGGTATATAAGTTATTTCTCACAGCAGTGATGCATTGCTGAGCTGGCTGTTTTCTAATGTAAAGTGGTAGTGCTCAAAGTAACAATGATATTCTGCATACCTTCTCTCCAGGCGTTATGAAGAGGAGATGTACTGGAGACGAGTTGAGGAGCATCAATTTTTCTGGGAGGAGCAGAGACGCCGCATGACTGTAGATTGGCATCCACCCCCACTCATGAGCAGACCTGGCATGCCAGTGCCCCCACTCTTGGTGGGTAATACTTTGTCTCATTATTTTAAAGAGATGTTTAATTAAGATTGTGACTTTGTTTGAGGCAAAATGAAAGCAGCCCGGAATACTAAAATTCTTCCCATTAATTCTAGAAGCTGATTACATGCAACTGAAGGGCAAGAGTTCTAGCATCCTTAATGTTCCCAACAAAAATTGGATTATTTACAAGTTGCAATAACCCTTTTATTCACCAAAATAATAAACCTATGAGACCAGCTTGGTTCCTATTGATGGAAAGGAGGGGGGTGGTAGCACACAGTTGCGAAAACTGTTTCGTATTGTAAGTTACAACACTGGAAACTATTGGTGAGATTTGATTCTAGCAAACAACAAAAATGTGTCATGCATAAAACTGCTGTATGGTTAGGATGTTATCCCAGGACAAGCAGGCAGCATATTCTCACACATGGGTGATGTCACCGACGGAGCCCCGCAGCAGACAGCCTTGAAAGCAAACTTGCTTGAAGATCTCGAGCTTTCGAGTGCTGCACCACGCATGCGCGCGTGCCTTCCCACCTGAACTAGGGGGCGTGTCTCCTGTGAGGATCCTCAGTTATTCGTTTTCCGCGGAGCTGAGAAGACTTGTTTTTCTGGCTCTGCAGCATTTGCCTTCTCTTCACCACGACAACAGTTTTTTTCTTTGGTAGCTGTGCTCTGGATTCGTTCCTTTTTCTTTTATAAAAAAAAAAAAACAACTTTATCTTTATTTTTGTTTCGTCCAGTTTTGAGGGTTTAGGCCTAGGCCCTCTACTTTTACGGTACGGACTTTATTTTTTCTATGTCCCGGCCTGTAACCAGGTTTAAACGTTGCTACCAGTGTAGTAGGACGATTTCTATCACCGACCCTCATAGTCGGTGTATGGTTTGTTTGGGTGGCAGTCATCGTCCAGAGGATTGTGATCGCTGTCTAACCCTTCAGCCTCGCGCTTTTCGCCGCCGCTGTGACAGGTTTCTTCAACTGTTTCACATGGAGCCTGAAAAAGCCTCGGCCCCGACTGTCTCGACGCCTTCGGGATCAAAGGCCTCGTCATCGGGGACAACCTCGGGCGCGAAGCTCTCGCCCTCGACACTTACTTCGGCCTCGGCCTCGAAGACCTCAGGGTCCTCGGCCTCGAAGGCCTCTTTGATTTCGTCCTCGAAGCCTGCGTCTGGGAGAAAGTCTCCTGCTTCCTTTCCAGGTACCATGTCCAAGAAGCCAATAGAGTCTCTCTCCACGCTCCCCGGGGCTCCGGGTGCCACTCTATCCTCGAGACCTTCTGCAAAACGTGCCTCCAAGTCTCGGGAATACTCTAAATCGAGGTCGCCCTCCATGGAGCGCACGGGAGCACCTGTGCCACAGAATCCTTTGGTCTCGGTGCCAATGTTTGAGGATATGCTCAAGTCCATCTTGACTACGCAAATTTCTTCCATTGTGGCTCAGTTGGTCCTCTCTTCGACCTTGCCTCGGGTAGACCAGCCTGAGCAGCAACCTGAGACCCTGATACACCATCCAAGGGGCAGGTCTCGTAAAAGAGTTTCTTCCTCTGATTCCTCACCGGATCTTACCTCGAGATCCTCTTTGCCTCGTCCGAAGCATCGAGCGAAGCCGTCGAGACATCTCACTTCAAAGAGCTCGAGGCCTTTGGAGGTTTCTTCGAGGCACCTTCCTTGTTCTGAGTCGAAACTTACCTCTTCTGTGTCTTCGAGGCATTCGAGGTCGAGGTCTTTACTTCGAGATGTTTCTCCTCCAGTTTCGAGGCATTCTACCCCTCGGACTCTGAGAACATCTCTATCGAGGAGTCTGAAAAGGAAACATTCCTTTATTCCACCACAAACTGGTAGTGGGGCTTCTTCAGTGACAGTGCGGGTAGAGTCGGAGCCGATGTTCACGTGAGGCTTCACCCTCTTATTCTGTAGCCCCTCGTTCCAGGTCTGCCTCCCCTGAGGAAGCTTCTTCTTCAAAATCGTCTTCCTTTGCCAAATTTGTCTATGATATGGGTCAAGCTCTTCATTTAGATTTACACTCAGATTCAAAATATACACCAGAATACTTGGTTGATATGGAGCTTCCACATCCTCCTAAGGAGACTTTGCGGCTCCCCATGACACCGGTGCTTAAGCAGACTTTCATCCATAATATGGAAACACCATACTCGGTCACGGCTATTCCATCAAAGCTGGAGTCACGTTATCGTACTGTCCCCTGTAAGGGTTTTGAAAAGTCGCAACTTTCCCATCAATCTTTGGTGGTGGAATCCTCCCTTAAGAAGGCTCATCCATCTAAGGTGTCTGCAACTGTCCCTCCTGGTCGTGAAAGATGTACTATGGACAAATTTGGTCGTAGACTGTATCAAAATTCTATGATGGCGAACAGGATATTAAATTACAACTATGTCTTTACATTCTACTTTAACAATTTTTTGAAGTTGTTGCCATCCTTTTATCCAGACTTGTCGAAGCATCGTCTGTCTGAATTTAAACAGATCCTTCAAACTCTTTCCCAGTTGAGGCTTTTTATGTTGCAGGCATCTTATGATGCGTTTGAGCTTTCTTCTAGGGTCTCGGCTTTTGCAGTGGCCATGCGTCGTCTAGCCTGGCTTAGGATAGTCGATATGGACCCTAACTTGCAGGATCGCCTGGCCAACTTACCGTGTCAAGGCAATGAACTTTTTGACGATTCCATTGAGGCGGCCACAAAACAGCTTTCTGAACATGAGAGATCTTTTGCCTCCCTACTTCGGCCGAAGCACAAACCTTCTACGACTTGAGCTTACAAACCTCCTGCTCGCCGATATCCTATGAAAACCATCCAGCTTTTCTCGTCCTTCTCCTCGGCAGCCTCAACAGCAACGTCCTCAGAAACCTCAGACGCCTGCTCCTGCGAAACCGGCTCCGTCTTTTTGACGGTCCAGCCTTGAGCATTCCATCCTCCTTGCATCTTCCTTGCCCATTGGAGGTCGTCTTTCCCTTTTTTATTCCAGTTGGGAAAACATTACATCAGACCTATGGGTTCTGACCATCATCCGCAAGGGATACTCTCTGCGCCTGATTCAAGTGCCCCCAGATCACCCTCCAAGAGAGTGTCTTTCCAGTTCCTCGCAACTCCCCCTTTTTCTTCAGGAGGCTCAGGTACTGCTTCGCCTTCGAGCGGTGGAGGAGATCCCCCCTCCCCAGCACAATCGGGGGTTCTATTCCAGATACTTCCTGGTGCCCAAGAAGACGGGGGATTTGCGACCCATTCTGGATCTTCGAGCCCTCAACAAATTTCTGGTCAAAGAGAAGTTTCACATGCTCTCGTTACCAACCTTATACTCCCTCATGGATCGGGGGGATTGGATGTGCTCACTGGATCTCAAAGAGGCTTATACTCATATCCCTGTTCATCCAAACTTTCGCAAATATCTCAGATTCAAGGTGGGGAATCTCCATCTTCAATACAGGGTTCTTCCCTTCGGCCTGGCAGCCTCCCCAAGAGTGTTCACCAAGTGTTTGGTAATCGTGGCTGCGGCTCTACTCTCTCGAGGTCTTCAGGTTTTTCCTTACCTCGACGATTGGCTTATCAAAGCCCCTTCTCTTCCAGAGGTTATTGTAGCGACCCATCAGACTATTACATTTCTTCAAAGTCTGGAGTTCCATGTCAATTTTCCCAAATCTTAATTGGTTCCGGCCCAGTCTCTTCAATTTATTGGCGTGACTCTGGATTCTGTCAGCATGAGAGCATTCCTTCCACTCAACCGTCAGGAGACCCTCTTTCGCCTTTGCCAGCAGGTGTCTTGTCTTCAGACCATCTCTGCCCATCAAATGATGGTTCTGCTCGGCCACATGGCCTCTGCAGTTCATGTGACTCCTCTTGCCAGACTTCACCTTCGCATTCCTCAGTGGACCCTGGCGTCTCAATGGCAACAAGCTCTGGACTCACCTTCTCGTCGAATAGCGGTGACTCCTTTGTTGAAGAATTCTCTCCGCTGGTGGATGCTCTCTTCCAAGCTTTCCAGAGGTTTGCGGTTTCACGATCTTCCTCATCGGAAAGTGCTCACAACCGACTCGTCCACCTATGCGTGGGGAGCCCATGTAGATGGTCTCCGTACGCAAGGGTTGTGGACGTCCACAGATCGTTGGTGTCATATCAATCTGTTGGAACTCAGAGTGATTTTCCTTGCTCTCAAAGCTTTTCTTCATCTTCTTCACGACCAGGTGGTTCTGGTTCGGACAGACAATCAAGTAGCCATGTATTATGTCAACAAACAGGGGGGGACGGGATCTCATTCCCTGTGTCAGGAAGCTCTCAGTTTGTGGCAATGGACGATTTCTCACAACATCTTTCTCAGAGCTGTCTACATTCAAGATCAACAGAACTGTCTGGCAGACAAATTGAGTCATCTGCTGCGACCTCACGAATGGACACTCAATTCCCCCACACTTCGCCAAGTGTTTCTTCAATGGGGAACCCCTCAGATAGACCTATTTGCATCGCCCAGCAACTTCAAACTTCCTCTGTTCTGTTCCCGAATCTTCTCGCCTCACCGTCTCGAGGCGGATACTTTTCTTCTGGACTGGAGGAATCAGTTTCTTTATGCCTTCCCTCCATTTCCTCTGATTCTCAAGACTCTTGTCAAGCTGAAATCGGAACATGCCACCATGATCCTGATAGCTCCTCGGTGGCCCAGACAACCCTGGTACTCCCTTCTTCTGCAACTCACCATCAGGGAGCCTCTACTTCTACCAGTTTTTCCTTCACTACTCACGCAGAATCAGGGGTCTTTACTTCATCCCATTCTGCAGTCTCTCCACTTGACAGTTTGGTACCTTTCTACATAACAGACTCTTCTCAATTTTCCCAGTCTGTTCAAGATGTTTTCCTAGCGTCCAGAAAGCCATCAACTCGTCAATGTTACGGCCATAAATGGACTTGATTTTCTGCTTGATGTTCTAGTCGTCAGCTTCATCCGATGTCTTCCTCCTTAGCTTCAATTCTGGACTATTTACTTCACTTGTCCCAATCGGGCCTCCAATCTATTTCTATTCGAGTCCATCTTAGTGCTATTGCTGCTTTTCATCAGCCTCTGGATGGGAAACTGCTCTCTGCGCATCCCATGGTTTCTCGCTTTATGAAAGGGCTTTTTAATCTTCATCCACCTCTTAAACCGCCTCCTGTGGTTTGGGATCTTAATGTGGTTCTAGTTCAACTGATGAAACCTCCATTTGAACCTATTGACATGGCTCATCTCAAATACCTCAATTGGAAAGCTGTATTTTTGATTGCCCTCACTTTGGCTCGCCGAGTCAAGCATTGGTTGCGGATCCCCCTTTCACGGTTTTTCACCATGATAAGGTGGTCTTTCGTACACATCCTAAATTCTTGCCTAAAGTGGTTTCAGAATTTCATATCAACCAATCTATTGTTCTGCCAGTATTTTTTCCAAAGCCGCATTCTCATCAGGGAGAAGTGGCACTTCATACTTTGGATTGCAAACGTGCCTTGACTTTTTACCTCCAATGCACTTAACCTCACAGAACTTCTCCTCAACTCTTCATCTCTTTTGATCCGAATAGGTTGGGATGTCCTATCTCGAAGCGTACCATCTCCAACTGGATGGCTGCTTGCATCTCTTTTTGCTATTCTCAGGCTGGTCTTCCTCTGCAGGGTCGAGTAACGGGCCACAAAGTTCGAGCTATGGAAATTTGCAAGGCTGCCACTTGGTCCTCGGTTCATACTTTCACCTCTCATTACTGTCTGGATTCTTTATCCAGGAGGGATGGCCTTTTTGGCCAATCAGTTTTGCAAAATCTTTTTTCTTAAATTGCCAACTTTCCTTCCATCCCTGTTTATTAGCTTGGACGTCACCCATGTGTGAGAATATGCTGCCTGCTTGTCCTGGGATAAAGCACAGTTACTTACCGTAACAGTTGTTATCCAGGGATAGCAGGCAGATATTCTCACAACCCTCCCACCTCCCCTGGTTGGCTTCTTGGCTTGGTATCTGAACTGAGGATCCTCACAGGAGACGCGCCCCCTAGTTCGGGCGGGAAGGCACGCGCGCATGCGCGGTGCAGCACTCGAAAGCTCGAGATCTTCAAGCAAGTTTGCTTTCGAGGCTGTCCGCTGCGGGGCTCCGTTGGTGACGTCACCCATGTGTGAGAATATCTGCCTGCTGTCCCTGGATAACAACTGTTACAGTAAGTAACTGTGCTTTTTAGTACATGGTGAGATTTATTTCAATAATTTGATTTATAAATCATAATTAAAACATGCAAACCAATGGACTTGAAATCAAAGGTTTTTGAAATTTTCATGTAGGAAATTTGAGAACTCTCATGTAGATATAGAAGTTAGGAAAGGAGTGGTGTGTGTTTTTAAACTTTGTTTCAAAGACTACAAAACTCCTGGAGCTACAACACTGTGATCATACCCAGTGGTTCCTAGTGAAAGCTGCCCTTCTCCTGTTCTCCATTTTATTTAATTTATTCATACTTATTTCCATACAAGTTATATATCACTTGCATGCTAATGATAACTTCAATACAACCGCTACCTTGCACTAGAATAATTGTGTTTTTATATCCACCTTAGCCTATTCGTCGCCCAGATTCTTCTGATGATCGTCACATCATGTCAAAACACTCTAACATCTATCCCACAGAGGATGAGCTCCAGGCTATTCAGAAAATAGTCTCCCACTCTGAGAGAGCTCTCAAACTGGTCTCTGACTTACTGGCTGAGCAGGAAATGAACAAGAATGAAGATGAGACTAAAGAGAAAAGGTAAAGAGCCCATTTTCTCCACATGTAGTATATCAGTTTGTAAGAGCTAGGTACAAATTGGAGAAGATGGGGGTATATATTTTAATGTTAATAAATGGAGGCTCTTGATAACTCTGCATTTTCGAGCAACACCATGGGTACATCTTTATGGACTTTAATGTAAAAAGGATCTTACAGTTAATCTGAGGCAGGTTTAAAATAGCTTATGGACAGTGTTTTTTTATAAGGTGGCATGTTTGTAGCATAGCTCTATAGTGTAAGTAGTGCAGCATTAAGGCAGCCTTTCAGGCAGTCCCTGGGTTAAGAACAGGTTTCATTTTTTTTAAACCATTCTTAAATTGAATTTGTATGTAACTTGATCATAATATTCTTCTCAACTCCTTGAGGCCCCTCTTGCATCCCTTTCCATCCATCCCTCTCTACCATCACCGCATCCAACATGTCTCCCTCTCTCTTCCCCAAGAAAATTCTTTACAAAAGAACAATACAAGATCATTGTACAATCCCTCACACTTAGTACCTTAGATTACTGCAACAGCCTCTACCTACCATGCCCAAACAACATGATAAAACAACTACAGACCGTTCAGAACACAGCCATCAGACTCATCTACTGTCTCAGCAAATTTGACCTCATCACCCCTGCCTATATAGACTCTCACTGGCTTCCGATAAAAGCAAGAACTCAATTCAAGTTCTATTGTCTACTATTTAAAGTAACCCATGGTACTGCCCCCTGTTACCTAAACAACCGCCTGTACCGCTAGCACTCAAACAGATCAAGGAGAACTCAAAACCTATTCACCTTCCCCCCTCACAATGGTACCCGACGTAAGAAACTATACGACAGCCTTCTAGCGACTCGGGCAGCGAAAATTGACCCCACCATCACCAAACTGATGATCAAAACAACAGACATCAAAGTGTTTCGAAAAGAAATCAAAACATTTCTATTTAAAAAACACGTCCCCACTAACTAATCTCCTCCCCATTCGCACAAGCTCTCCCTCACGTGAATAACACATTAGTCAACTCCAAGAACCTTACCTTCCAAAAACTATTCTGATTCCTAAATAAGCATCTACATTCAGTATCCAACAAACTTCCTCCTTCATTATTAGGTAATTTTTCTTATGTAACCAGTATATACTGATATTCTCCACTGTACCCTGTTATCACTTGATTCCCTTCTATGAAATTTTTTTGAAAAAATCTAGATCTCTCATAATTTATAATCCTCTACCGTACCATGTAAAGTACATGAATCACTGTTATGTAATTCTCTCAGTAATCATTGTTATCCCAGGACAAGCAGGCATGATATTCTCACATGTGGGTGACGTCATCTACGGAGCCCCCGCGCGGACAGCTTTTCAAGCAAACTTGATTGAAGTTTCAAGTTTGCACACTGCACCACGCATGTGCTAGCCTTCCTGCCCACTAGAGGGCGCATCCCCACCTCGTGGTCCTCAGTTCAATTTCATCCGCGGAGCCAGAAGCCCTGTGGAAAATTGTGCTCTTCAGTTTGCCTTCTGTTGCCACGGCTGTGTCCTGATTTCGACGCGGTCGCTGCGTTTTGCCTTGTTTCTTTTATTTAATAGTTATCGTATAAAAAAAAAAAAAAAAGTTTTATTTTTTCCGTCGCTCCGGGGGCTCCCGGTAGCCGCGGCCGTGGGACCTCGCCTGTTCCCGGCCGCTTTATGGGCCCATGTCCCGGCCTGTGACGGGATTTAAAAAGTGCGGTCGGTGCGACCGACTCTTATCGATTACAGATCCTCACCGGTGCTGTTTGCGGTGCTTGGGGCCCCAGCACCCGACAGATTCTTGTGCCAGGTGTGCCACTTTTCAGAAAAGGGCTCTCAAACGCCGCAGGGCCCGCATGGCGGAACTTTTCGCCGTTGAGTCCCCGACCGGGAAGGCCTCGAGTTCGGCCTCGGCTTCGGCCCCGGCCTTGACCTCGACCTCGGCCTCGGGCCCCTCGGCTTCGCCTCGACCTTCGGTCCCGTCGAAGCCTGTTGCCTCGTCCAAGCCGGCCTTGGGTAAGTCTCCACTTCCCTCCTCAGCTCCAGGATCGACCAAGAAGCCATCCTCGGGCTCTTCGACGGCGGGAGGGTCTGCCTCCGCCCAGCCCAAGGTGTCCAAATCGATTGCCCCGAGGGAATACTCGAGACCGAGGTCGCCCTCTGAGGAGCATCAACAGGTGTTACCGCCTGGGATGACGATCCCGGCTTTCCAGGACTTGCTCCGGGCTTTGATCGCCTCGGAGCTGTCCGGGGCCATTGAGCACCTGCAGCAGGCTTCGACCTCGACTGCTTCGGTCTCGGCTGCCCCGCAGTTGGCGACCTCGGCCTCGGGTACTCTGGCTTCGGCCCCCGAGGTTCGTACTGCCTCGCCCTCGGCTTTGCCCTCGGACCCGGCATCGGTGGGACAACCTGAGCGTAGCGTGCGGCCCCGTGACAAGATGCGCCGGGTGCGGAGGCTCTCGTCCACTTCTTCCTCGAGGTCCTCGCGAGGCTCCTCGCCTTCGGGCAGGCCTCTGGCGAGGCGCCGTCCGAGGAAGGCCAAGCGATCTCGGGCCTCGCCTCGGAGGCGCGGTCGCTCGTCGCCGCTCGGGGGCGAGACCTTACAGGTCTCGGAGCTCCGCCTGGATAACCCCAGTCTTTTTCGCTCCCCTGTCGGAGAAGGTGCTCCTCGCCGGGGCGGAAGGGACGGGCCTCGATACCTCGTACCCCGGGGGGTTCCCCCAAGGGTTCCTTCAGGCATGATCGGTCCCTGACCCTCTCGAGGTCCCGGGAGCGTGCCTCGTGGGGATCGGGGTCGGGTAGAGAGCCGAGGTATTCCCGCGAGGCCTCCCCTTTCGGCTCGGCGAGGAAATCTCGGTCTCCTTCTCCTCCTGCCAGACCTTCGTCATTCTCCAGGTTTGTGCAGGATATGGCGGGGGCTTTGGGAGTGGACTTGTTGGCAGGTTCCCATTACACCAAGGAGTTTTTGGAGGAGCAGGATCTTCCTGCTCCCCCTCGGGAATCCCCTCGCTGAATAAGGTCCTTCATCAGACCTTACTAAGAAATTTGGAAACCCCTCTTACGGTCACGGTGGTGCCGTCCAAGATGGAGTCGAAATACCGGACCCTCCCTCCTAAGGGGTTCGAGAAGGCGCAACTCTCCCACCAATCGCTCCTGGTGGAGTCGGCGCTTAAGAGGACGCAACCTTCCAGGGTGTCTGCAGTGGTCCCGCCGGGGAGGGAAGGACAGACCCTCGACAAATTTGGTCGTCGCCTCTACGCTAATTCTCTTATGGCGACGAGGGTCTTGAATTACGCATTTTCATATTCTTCCTACTTGCGTAACATGGTGAAAGACCTCCCAACTTTTCGGGACGTCATACCTGATTCCCATAGGGAGAAGTTCGCCACCTTTATGTCAAATCTTTCTCAACTGCGCTTGTACCTATTCCATGCTGTGTACGATGCCTTTGAACTCGCCTCGAGGGTATCGGCCTGTGCGGTGGCTATGCGCCGGCTGGCGTGGCTCCGTACCCTCGAGATGGACCCCAACCTGCAGGAGCGTTTGGCGAACTTGCCCTGCGTGGGTTCGGAACTGTTCGACGACTCCCTGGAGGCGGCGACCAAACGTCTGTCGGAGCAGGAGCGCTCTCTTGCCTCCCTGGTCCGCCCTAAACCTAAGGCCCCGCCGCAAAAACCTTTTCGGCAGCCCCCGAGAAGATACCCGCAGAAATCTACGCCGGCCTTCTCAAGACCTCCGCCCCGACGCCCACCCCAACAGGGTAGGGGAGGTCAGTCAAAACCCCCAGCGCAGGGAGCGTCCAAGCCCGCGCCGTGTTTTTGACGGGATCTGCGGTTGGGGGCGGGCCCCCTCCGCGGTATCGCCGGACCCCCTCCCCATCGGGGGTCGACTCAGGTCCTTTTACGGGGCTTGGACCGAGATTACATCCGACGCATGGGTGCTCCGGACCGTCTCCGAGGGCTATTCGCTCAACTTCTTATCACAGCCTCCGGACAGGCCGCCCAGCGCTTGCCCGTCCAATCGGAGCCAGTTGGCCCTTCTCCTGGTCGAGGCCAGGGCCTTGTTGAGCCTGCGGGCAGTGGAGCTGGTCCCTCCAGACCAGCGGGGTCGGGGGTTTTACTCCCGTTACTTTTTGGTCCCGAAAAAGACCGGGGATTTGCGCCCCATTTTGGACCTCAGGAAGCTCAACAAGTTCCTGGTCCGGGAGAAGTTCCATATGTTATCGCTTCCGGTTTTGTACCCCCTGTTGGAGGAAGGGGATTGGATGTGCTCCCTGGACTTGAAGGAAGCATATACCCATGTTCCGGTGCATCCCGCTTTCCGCAAGTTCTTACGGTTCCAAGTGGGAGAGTTGCACCTTCAGTATCGGGTCCTTCCCTTTGGTCTGGCGTCGTCCCCTCGGGTATTCACGAAGTGTATGGTGGTAGTCGCGGCAGCCCTGCGCTCTCGGGGGCTACCGGTCTTTCCCTACCTGGACGATTGGCTGATCAAGGCCCCGACCAGGGAGGGAGTTATCTTAGCGACCCAACAGACTATCATCTTACTTCAACGACTAGGGTTCGAAGTGAACTTTCCCAAGTCTCAGTTGTGCCCGGCTCAGTCTCTCCAGTTTATCGGAGCCGTGCTGGACACGGTTCGCCTCCGCTCTTTCCTCCCCCCTCCTCGGAGGGAGGCCTTGCTTCGGTTAGGTCGCCAGGTTTTGAAGCAATCCGTGGTGTCGGCTCAGCGTATGATGATCCTTCTGGGCCACATGGCATCGACGGTCCACGTCACTCCCTTCGCTCGCTTGCATCTGAGGCTTCCTCAGTGGACTCTGGCCTCTCAATGGCGGCAGGATCGCGACCCAGTCTCTTGTCCGATAACAGTGACTCCTTCTTTGAGACGCTCGCTCCGTTGGTGGACCAACTCTTCCAGTCATTCAGGGGGTTTGCTGTTTCTCGTTCCTCCATGTTGCAAGGTCCTGACCATGGACTCCTCGGAGTACGCGTGGGGGGCACATCTCGACGGTCTGCGAATGCAGGGTCTATGGTCGGCCGAGGACCGTCGTTGTCACATCAATGTGTTGGAGCTTCGTGCCATCTTTCTGACTGCTCGAGCTTTCTGCCACCTACTGCACGATCAAGTAGTGCTCGTACAGACGGACAACCAGGTGGCAATGTATTATGTAAACAAACAAGGGGGGACAGGTTTTTGGCCTCTGTGCCAGGAAGCCCTGCGCCTTTGGGAATGGGCAGTCTCCCAGAACTTATTCCTGCGTGCGGTTTACATTCAGGGAGAGAGGAACTGTCTGGCAGACAAACTCAGTCGTCTTCTCCAGCCGCACGAGTGGTCGCTGAACTCCAGGGTTCTACGCGAGGTCTTTGACCGCTGGGGGACTCCTCAGGTGGATCTGTTCGCCTCCCCGGAGACTCACAAACTACCCCTCTACTGTTCTCGGATGTACTCCCGGGACCGTCTCGAGGCCGATGCCTTCCTTCTCGATTGGGGGGGGAGGTTCCTTTATGCGTTCCCTCCTTTTCCTCTGATCTTGAGAACGCTGGTACATCTCAAGTCGACCAGAGCCACTATGATTCTCATTGCGCCTCGTTGGCCCAGACAGCACTGGTTCTCCCTGCTTCTTCAACTCAGTGTCAGGGAACCTTTGCTTCTGCCTGTCTTTCCCTCTCTACTATCTCAGAGTCGGGGTTCGCTGTTACATCCCAATCTTCAGTCTTTACATCTGACCGCTTGGTTCCTTTCCCCTTGACTTCGGTTCCTGTTTCTCAGTCGGTGAGGGAGATTTTGGAAGCCTCGCGCAAGGTCTCGACTCGGCTTTGTTATTCCCAGAAATTGACCAGATTTTCATCCTGGTGTTCCTCGAACCATCTGGACCCGAGTTCAGTTCCCGTGTCTTCGGTGCTGGAATATTTGTTGCATCTGTCTAAGTCTGGACTGAAGACGACTTCCATTCGGGTGCATCTCAGTGCCATTGCGGCGTTCCATCGGCATCTCGAGGGTCGATCTCTCTCTCTTCATCCTCTGGTAACTCGTTTCATGAGGGATCTCGTGAATGTCCATCCTCCTCTGAAACCTCCTCCTGTAGTTTGGGATCTTAATGTGGTCTTAGCTCAACTGATGAGGCCTCCTTTTGAGCCTCTCGACAAATCTCATCTTAAGTTTCTCACTTGGAAAGTGGTCTTTTTGATTGCGCTCACATCCGCTCGTCGGATTAGTGAGCTGCAGGCTTTGGTTGCGGATCCACCTTTTACTGTGTTTCATCATGACAAGGTGGTTCTTCGCACCCATCCTAAATTTTTGCCTAAGGTTGTGTCTGATTTCCACCTCAATCAGTCCATTGTTCTTCCGGTGTTCTTCCCGAAGCCCCACTCTCATCCTGGTGAGGCGGCGCTTCACACGCTTGACTGTAAGAGGGGGTTGGCCTTTTATCTCCAACGTACCAAGTCTCATCGGAAGGTTCCTCAATTGTTTTTGTCCTTTGATCCTAATCGGTTGGGACATCCTGTTTCCAAGCGCACCTTGTCCAACTGGTTGGCTGCTTGCATTTCTTTTTGCTACGCTCAGGCTGGTCTCCCGCTCCATGGTCGAGTCACGGGGCATAAGGTCCGGGCTATGGCAGCTTCTGTTGCTTTCCTCCGGTCTACTCCTGTGGAGGATATATGTAAAGCTGCCACTTGGTCTTCGGTTCATACGTTCACCTCCCACTACTGTCTGGACACTTTGTCCAGAAGCGACGGCCGGTTTGGCCAGTCGGTGTTACGTAACCTGTTTTCCTGAATTGCCATCCTCCCACCTGCCCTTTTTTGGTTGGCTTGGAGGTCACCCACATGTGAGAATATCATGCCTGCTTGTCCTGGGATAAAGCACAGTTACTTACCGTAACAGGTGTTATCCAGGGACAGCAGGCATATATTCTCACAACCCGCCCACCTCCCCGGGGATGGCTTCTTTGCTTGATATGGAACTGAGGACCACGAGGTGGGGATGCGCCCTCTAGTGGGCAGGAAGGCTAGCACATGCGTGGTGCAGTGTGCAAACTTGAAACTTCAATCAAGTTTGCTTGAAAAGCTGTCCGCGCGGGGGCTCCGTAGATGACGTCACCCACATGTGAGAATATATGCCTGCTGTCCCTGGATAACACCTGTTACGGTAAGTAACTGTGCTTTATGTAATTCTCTTGGTAATGTCCAGATCTCTTCTAATTTGTAATCCGCCTAGAACCGCAAGGCACAGGCGGAATAGAAATCACTAATGTAATGTAATGTAATCTCTTCCTCACTCTTTTCCTACCACCATGTCCAATAATTCTCCCTCCCTCCCTGTTGCCCTGTGTCCAACAATTCTCCTCTTTCTTCATTTCCCATATGAACCATCTCTTTCCCTCTCACTCAGACACCCATTTCTCCCTTTCTGTTTCCTCTTCCACCTCAGTATCTCTCCCTCACTCCATTCTTCAATCCTATGGCCCAAGTTCATGCCCCCTCCCTCCCTCCTTTCATTCTTTGTCCAAGATTGTGCTCCCTCCCTCGTCCCAACATGCCCCTCCCTCTGTTCTGTGTCCCAGGTTCGTACCCCCTCCAACGGATGTTTACATTCCTCTGGCCGGCTCCCTCCTCCTTCCAGCTGCAGTCGTTTCTCTTGACAAAATCTGCGAGCAGTGGCTCCTTCGGCTGACCCAGAAGCCTTCCCGACACACAGAACGAAGGGAGGGAGAGAGAGGGGAGCATTGGGACATGGGGGGAAGGGGTGAGGTGCATTGGGACTTGGGAAGGAGGGAGAGGGATGCATTGGGTCACCAAAGGTTTAACAATGACCCCCGTTTGTAAATCTGAGACTGACGTTAAAAGGGGACTGCCTGTACTACTACTATTTAACATTTCTATAGCTCTGATAGATATGTGCAGTGCTATACAAGAACATATTTAAGATACTGTCCCTGCTCAGTAGAGCTTACAATCTAAATTAACAGACAACAGGACAAGTAGGGGCTTAGAGAGTTTCACAGGGTGCTTAGGGTGAGGGAGTTATGAGTTAAATGCATTCTCAAAGAGGTGGGCTTTTACTCTGGATTAGAGAGTTGCGCAGGGACAGAAATCCCACCCGTCCCCGCTAGGATCCTCTCCGTCCCCACCCGTCCCCGTCAGGATCCTCTCCGTCCCCATCCATCCCCGCATGGAATTACCTCCATCCCTGCCCGTCCCCATAAAAAGCAGCAATTACTTCTGACAGGATCATCAATTCCACAGTTTCTTTTGTGTTTGCACTATTGTTTTCCTTGTGCAATCTCTTTGGTGGAACCCTTATTTTGTTTCCTGTTCAGGTAATTAACTTATAAACCCCCTCTTTTACTAAGGCTGATGTGTCCATTATATTATATGGACGAACCCTGCTTCCAAAGCTTTCCATCCCCGTGGGAGTCCCGTTGGCTCGAGGGGGGTCCCCATTGAAGTCCCTTGGGCCAGAGGGGGGTCCCTGTGGGAATCCCGTGGGTTGCTGTTGTAATTATTTCTTAGGAGGCGCTCGTGTTTAAGGAGCTGCTCTCTGCGGAAAATGCCTCTAGTAAGATGGAAGAAGCCTGAAGCCCTTAGAGGTGGAAGGCTTAGGCTTAGTTCGAATGATGGAAGCAAATGATTTTTCATGCTCAGACAATAGTTTAGTAGCTGCCTCAATCGAGTCATCAAACAAGTCATTGTCCTGACAAGGGATGTTGGCCAGACAATCTTGAAGATTGGGGTCTATGTCTACAGTGCGGAGCTAGGCAAGCCAGCGCATTGCCACTGAGAAGGTCGTGATCCTTGAGGAAAGTTCAAATGCTTCAGAGTGGAAGTCAGATGCTGGAACTCTGGAAGTCGATGTTGAGGAATATACCTGAAAAAATCAGGCAGGGCGTCAACTAAATGCTTGAAATAAGAAGTAAAAACAAAATGGTAATTCAAAAATCTAGTTGCCATAAGAGAATTTTGATACAAGCGACTACCAAATTTGTCCTTGGTCCTGCCCCTCTCTTCCAGGAGTGGCAGTGGCATAAACTTTGGCAGGATTGGTCCTTTTCAGAAAAGACTCCACAAAGAAGGGACTGATGGGATATCTGAGATTTCTTGAAGCCCTTGCAGTGGACCATCCTGTATCGAGATTCCAGCTTTCCTGGAACAGCAAAAATGGAATAAGGTGTTTCAAGATTGCGTTTGAGAAGGAAGTCTATTAATGGGTAATTTGAGAGACTCTGCAGGAGGACAAGACATACCCATTTCCTCTAAATACTCCGTAGAGTACTTGGAATCAGAATGGAATGTAGAAAAGACACCTGATTCAAGGAAGGGTGGCTTTGAGGGGAAGAAGGTGACCTCGAGGCGCCTCACAAAGCAGAGAGCGAAGGTGAAGCCTCTCTGGAGTACTGATACCTGAGGTTGAATATGCAGGTACAGATGACTCACTGAGAGAATGGATAGAATCCCTCTCAGGAGAAGAACCATAGTGGTAAGGCTCTGCAGGTGGTGTCCTCGACTTCGGAGTTGGAGGCCTCGAAGAGTCTCTAGGCCTGGAGAAGCGAGACCTGTCTCAAGAAGAGGACCTGAGCCTTGATGGATCCCTTGATTGATGTGGAGAACTGTGCCTCGAACCAGGCAGGTCCCGCTGAGAGGAACGTCGAGGAGTTCTCGCCCTATGCCTTGAAAAGGGCATCGCCTTATGTGAGGAAGGAGGGCTGGAGGCTGGAGATTGAAGTCGAGACACCAAAAAGGACTGAGCTCCTTGTGTCGAGGTATCTTGAGGTACTGGCAAGAACTCAGCTCCTTGTACAGATTGCTTAGACTCCAGACGAGACACTCGCAAAGACTGGACTCCTCGCATTGAGTGTATAGTATCTTCTTGAGGCACTCACAAGGACTCGACTCCTGCTGAGTGCTCAGACTGGGCTGCAGGAAGCAGAGTCGAGGCAGGAGTGTGTTTGGCAAGCATATTACCAAACTCCCGAGGCATAATGGTCTGGATCATAGCTTTTAAATGTGAAATCGAGATTTGATCTGATACATTTGGTGTGGCTATAGTCTCCGAGGAAGAGGAAGAAGAATGACGCTTTGATTTGGAGATATGCTTCATGGGCAGCTTCAGAACCACTGCTGGAACAGACTGCTGCGCTACCTGACCTGAGGAAGACAGCGAGGAAAGTAGCTCCTCAGGAGAAGACTTAGCAGATTTGCTCGAGGACGAGGACTTCCCAAACAAGGAAGGTTTGATTAAGGTTGAGGTAGACGGCGGGAGCCCCGTAGAAGACATGACCAGAGCTGAGGTCGAGACTGGGGTTAGTGGATCCATACTGCCGAAGATTTTCTCCACCTGAACTCAACGTTTAATGTCAAGGTTGAAGGGTAGCACAGCGGGCACATGACTTGAACCTGTGACCGGCCGGGACATAGACTGAAAAATAGCCGCAACGAAATCGAAGCCCGCAGGCTGAGGCCGTGAGGCAGGCCCCGCCATGACACGAAGAAAATAAAGAAAATGGAAAAAAATATATATATATATATATTTTTTTTAAGAGTAAAATAAAAACGCGCAAATAACACAGCGACCTTGTCTTAAAAAGAACACAAGCCACGGTGAGAGAAGGCACGAAGTAGACTGAGTCTAGCGCAGAGTGTCGAAATAGGACTTCTCGGCTCTGTGGAGAACTGAGGAGACACGTGCCCTGCGTCGGGCGGGAAGGCACTCACGCATGCGCTGTGCGGCAGTTGCAAACTTTCTAAAGTTCTTCAAGCAAATCTGCTTGCGAAGCTGTCCGTATCCAGGCTCCGTGGATGACATCACCCACATGTTGAGAATAGCTGCCTGCTTGTCCTGGGATAAAGATAAGTACTCGTAGTTCAGTCTTGGCCTTGTTTAGTTTTAAGGTCTTCTCACTAAATTATTAATAATTTATTTTGTTTATTATTGTTCATAGGTTATGCGCTTCACAGCTGCAAAACAGTGATATCCTAGAACTTTTTTTGTCACGTTTTCGGAGCTGTTCTAGTGCCTTTTTGGGTTTTATTTTTTGATAGTTTTGTGACGGCAGGACATCCAAGCAGTAATGTCAGACAAGCAAGCTGAGACTTGGGTTTGGATTCCTGTAGAGATTTCAGGTATAGAGAGGTAGATCTGGAAGTCATCAGCATAGAGGTGATATTGAAAACCATGGGAAGAGATCAGAGCACCAAGGGAATGAGTATAGATGGAGAAGAGAAGAGGTCTCAGGACAGAGCCATAGGGTGCTCTGATCGATAGTGGGAAAGCAGGGGAGGAGGATCCACCACTGCATAAAGTGCAACGTGAGAGATAGGAAGAGAACCAGGAGAGAGTGGGGTCCTGGAATCCAAATGAGGGCCTTGTGTTGAGGACAAGGCAGTGGTCTACAGTATCGAAAGTAGCAGATAGATCAAGAAGGATGAGAATAGAGTAGTGGCCTTTGGATCGGCCAGGACATGGTCATTGGAGACTTTGGCAAGGGCAGTTTCAGTAGAATGCAGGGGGTGAAGGCCTGATTGGAGTGGGTCAAGAATGTCTAGGGAGGATAGAAAGTCCAGGCAGTGGTGGTGTCGCATTCGAGTAATGGATAAGGGAGGAAGGAGATTGGTCGATAGTTGGCAGGGCAGAGTGCAGTGAAGGTTTTATGAGGAGCGGTGTAATTATGGCATGTTTGAAGACATCAGGGATAGTTGCAGTGGAAAGTGATAGATTGAGGATGTGACAGATAGAAGGGGTGATCTTAGGAGGGATAGCATTGTGTAGAGGGGTAGGAATCGAATCAGAGGATCAGATAATGAGTTTGGAAGAGAAGAGATGATGTGCAGTTTCCTCTTCAGTGATTTTAAGAAAGGAAAAAAAGGTAGGAAACAGAGGGTAGGAGTGAAGGGCCACTACTCGGACTGGAGGAGGGTCACGAGTGGGGTCCCGCAGGGCTCAGTGCTCGGGCCACTGCTATTTAATATATTCATAAATGATCTAGAATCAGGGACGAAGTGTGAGATAATAAAATTTGCAGACGACACCAAACTATTTAGTGGAGCTCGGAATATAGAGGACTGCGAAGAATTGCAAAGGGACTTGAACAAACTAGGAGAATGGACGACGAGATGGCAGATGAAGTTCAATGTTGAGAAATGTAAAGTATTACATGTGGGAAGCAGAAACCCGAGGTACAATGGGAGGGATGTACCTCGGGAGTACCCCCGAGAGAGTACCCAAGAAAGGGACTTGGGGGTAATGGTGGACATGACAATGAAGCCGACGGCACATTGCGCAGTGGCCGCTAAGAGAGCAAATAGAATGCTGGGTATAATCAAGAAGGGTATTACTACCAGAACAAAAGAAGTTATCCTGCCGTTGTATCGGGCAATGGTGTGCCCGCATCTGGAGTACTGCGTCCAATATTGGTCGCCATACCTTAAGAAAGACATGGCGTTACTTGAGAGGGTTCAGAGGAGAGTGCCACGTCTGATAAAAGGGATGGAAAATCTTTCATATGCTGAAAGATTGGAGAAACTGGGACTCTTTTCCCTGGAGAAGAGGAGACTTAGAGGGGATATGATAGAGACTTACAAGATCTTGAAGGGCATAGCGAAAGTAGAGAGGGACAGATTCTTCAAACTTTCGAAAAATAAAAGAACAAGAGGGCATTCGGAGAAGTTGAAAGGGGACAGATTCAAAACAAATGCTAGGAAGTTCTTCTTTACCCAACGTGTGGTAGACACCTGGAATGCACTTCCAGAGGACGTAATAGGGCAGAGTACGGTACTGGGGTTCAAGAAAGGATTGGACAATTTCCTGCTGGAAAAGGGGATAGAAGGGTATAGATAGAAGATTACTGTGCAGGTCCTGGACCTGTTGGGCCGCTGTGTGAGTGGACTGCTGGGCGCGATGGACCTCGGGTCTGACCCAGCGGAGGCAATGCTTATGTTCTTATGAGTCAAGAGCTGAGGAAGGATTTCCAGAGTGGGCAGGGAGAGGTGGAGGTGGTTTGGTTGAGAAGTCAAGGTTAATTTTGTGGACCTTATCATAGAAGTAATCAGCCATAGTCAGGGGGGAGAG
Source organism: Geotrypetes seraphini (assembly GCF_902459505.1). NCBI lineage: Eukaryota > Metazoa > Chordata > Amphibia > Gymnophiona > Dermophiidae > Geotrypetes > Geotrypetes seraphini. The sequence goes on from NC_047091.1 coordinate 110,341,894, forward strand.
TGATGAAGAGGTTGGAGGTGGGGGGGGTACTTTGAGCAGAGTTTAGCATGGCAAAAAAACAGTGAAGGTTGGAGCCGAGAGAATCGGACAAGGGTAGTAATCTTGTTTGGCAAGTGAAAGAGCAGACTGGAAGAAGGTCAGGAGGAATTTGAAGTGACTGAAGTCAGCGTGGGTGCAGGTTTTGAGCCAGAGACGTTCAACAGACCTGACACGTTCAACAGACCTGACACAGGATCGTAAGTAGTGGATTTTCAGGTTCAGCCAGAGTTGGAGTTTGGCATACCTTATAAAGCATGGGGTAGGGGGAGCAAAGGTATCTAAAATGGAGGAAAAGTGACTGCTTTATTTACAGACTGTTGTAGTATAGTGGTAGAAAGGAAGGGTGACCCAACGGTGGAGAGAGTTCAGGGATCAATAGCCTGAAGATTCCTGAATGTATTGGTAAAGAACAGCCAGGTCTGGGGGGAAGGGTGGTGGATTGTGAAAGTTATTAGATGGTGGTCAGAGAGTGGAAGAACTGTAGTGCAGAAATTTATGATAGAGCAGTTAGAGGAGAGGACAAGATCAAGCAGTGGCCGTTTTGGTGGGTAGGGACTGTGGAACATAGTTGAAGATTGAATGAGGATATTAAGGCTAGAAGTCTAGAAACAGGAGTTGGAGGGATCATCAGCATGAAAGTTAAAATCACCAAGAATGAGGGAAGGAGATGAAGGATCAAGAAAGAAGGAGAGCCAGAAGTCGGTGAGAAAGAAAGGGGCTTTTTTTTGGGGGGGGTCGGTAAATGATCTCTACACAGAGGAAAAGAGGAGCAAATAGTTGGATAGAATGGACTTTTAAGGAAGAGAAGCAGTGCGATTGAAGTGGATGAAGGAATTGAAATCTACAAGAGGAGTGAGAGTAGCAGCCCAACACCACCTCCACAACCAGTTGAGCGAGGCATATGGGAGAAAAGGTAATCTCCATGACATAGAGAGGTAGCAGAGGCAGAGTCATCAGGATTGATCCAGAGGAGCTTGGAGGACCCATTCCGGGACATGGAATTACAGCAAGCAATGTCTACCACGAGCTATCAAAACTAAAGGTAAACAAAGCTATGGGCCCGGATAATCTACACCCCAGAATACTTCAAGAATTGAGAGATGTCCTGGCAGAACCGTTAGCCGAACTTTTCAATCTTTCCCTAAACAAGGGAAAAGTTCCCTTGGACTGGAAAACTGCCAACGTTATTCCGCGCCACAAAAAGGGATGCAGGTCAGAGGCTGAAAATTACAGACCGGTGAGTCTCACATCAATAGTGAGTAAACTCATGGAAACATTGATTAAAAACAGATTGGACACTATTCTGGACGATGAAAGATTTAGGGATCCCCTCCAGCATGGCTTTATGAAGGGAAGGTCTTGTCAATCCAATCTGATAAGCTTCTTTGACTGGGTAACAAAAAAACTGGACGGGGGAGAGTCCCTGGACATCGTGTATTTAGACTTCAGTAAGGCTTTTGATATTGTCCCACACCGTAGATTATTGAACAAGATGAACGCAATTGGACTAGGAGAAACACTGGCTGCTTGGGTAGAAGACTGACTTAGCGGCAGACTCCAAAGGGTAATGGTAAACGGCATACCATCAAAAACGTCGAGAGTGACCAGTGGAGTGCCACAGGGATCGTCTTGGGCCCGATGCTATTTAATATCTTTGTAAGGGATCTAACTCGGGGACTTCGAGGCAAAATTACATTATTTGCCGATGACGCTAAACTATGTAACATTGTGGGCAAGGCAACAGAACCTGACAGCGAAACCAGGCCCAACACTATGGAGCAGGACCTACTTTTACTAGAACAATGGTCCAGAACTTGGCAACTAAACTTTAATACAAGCTAAGAACCCCTCACATTCAATCACATAAAGAGTATAAATGTAACAAGCGTTGATAACAAACAAAAAATATCTAAATGAGCTTATAAACAATTATCAAAACTTTTATTCATCTCAAAAATATATCACAATATAATTTAGATTAATATAAAATCAGTTACCATCAACATATAAACATGTAAGACAAACCACACAACAAAGACAAAAGCTTCATGATCATGAACGGCAGAAAGGGATCCCAAAAGGAAATCCCCCCCCAAAAAATTAATAAAGTCAAATATAAACAAACCAAAAAAATTTTTCAATTGTAGAAACTTAGACAGTTCAAAAGGATAATCCTAAAAATAATGATAATAATATAAACAGCAACACAAATGCAAAACCAGCGTGAAAAATAGTGCAACAGTTCAAAAGATCTCAGAAACAGTCATTGACGTAAAAAAATATCAAAAGATCAAGTGACAAAAAAAATCCAAAGTTCAAGTGACAAAAAATAAGTTCAAATGAAGACCAGGTAGATATTCAGGAAATCCATACGAAAATAAAACAAAAGCAAAAACAGGAAGCAACCAAGGTGCAAGAGACTGTCCTCAGAACCAGAAATGGAAGCACCAAATGTTCACACAATCATGAAGCCCACGAACTATAGGAAACGATTCTTTATCGTTAGAGTTCTTCTTAACTCCTCCTTCCTCCTTGACACAGGCCGTGTTTCAAGCTCTCTTTCTCAAAAGGAAGAAACATAGAAATTGACGGCAGAAAAGGGCCATATCCCATCGAGTCTGCCCATACCAATGACCCACTCCCTGACTTTTACTCCCCTATAGATCCCACGTGAATATCCCATTTTTTCTTAAAATCTAACACGCTGTTGGCCTCAATCACCTGCTGAGGCAGCTCATTCCAATGATCGACCACCCTTTCGGTGAAGAAGTACTTCCTAGCATCACCTTGAAATTTCCCTCCCCTGATTTTCAGCGAGTGTCCTCTGCTTACCGAGGGCCCTGTAAGACTGAAGATATCATCTTTCACCTCTATACGCCCCGTGATATACTTAAAGGTCTCAATCATGTCCCCCCTCTCTCTTCGCTCCTCCAGTGAGTACATCCGCAGTTTTTTTAGCCTTTCTTCATACGTGAGATCCCTGAGCCCCAAGACCATCCTGGTAGCCATTCGCTGAACCGACTCAATTCTCAACACATCTTTCCGGTAGTGTGGTCTCCAGAATTGAACACAATACTCGAGATGAGGTCTCGCCATGGATCTGTACAGTGGCATTATGACTTCAGGTTTTCTGCTGACAAAACCCCTACGGATGCCGCCCATCATTTGTCTTGCCTTGGATGAAGCCTTCTCCACATGATTAGCAGCCTTCATATCATCGCTAATGATCACTCCTAAATCACGTTCCACCGTGGTCCTGGACAAGGTTTCACCATTTAGTGTGTAAGTTCTGTGTGGATTTTTTTTGCCTAGGTGCATTACTTTACATTTTTTAGCATTGAAGCCTAGCTGCCAAGTTGATGACCACTGTTCCAGCTGCAGTAGGTCCTGCGTCATAAAGTCAGGCACACTGCTTTTGCCTACTATGTTACATAGTTTGGCGTCATCGGCAAACAGTGATACTTTTCCTCTAAGCCCTTGGGTCAAATCTCCTATGAATAAATTGAATAGAATCGGCCCTAAGACGGAGCCCTGAGGTACTCCACTCGTCACTGCTGACGTTTTGGAGGGGGTACCGTTTACCATCACCCTTTGAAGCCTACCATCTAGCCAATCCCTTATCCATGTAGTGAATGTATCCCCTAATCCCATCGATTTTAGTTTGTTCAACAGCCTGCGGTGCGGGACGCTATCAAAAGCTTTGCTGAAGTCCAAATATATCACGTCCAGGGACTCTCCGGCATCCAGAAACCAAAAAATATATATAAACTTATCAACGTGCCTAAATAAACAAAACAAGATAAGCATCACAAGAAAACAAACAGACAAAAGGCGAACCTACCGGGCAGGAAGTCAAAGTACGGCTCATCAATAGCACAACTCGCCGTTGCCACGCAAACGTCATGACAACAGGGAGCAACAAGTACATTTAAATAGCCAAGGCTAAACCAGAACCAGATGACATTGCTAAATGCCAAACGTGATGACGACAGGGAACAACAAATACATTTAAATGGCCAGGGCTAAACCAGAACCAGCTGATGTTGCTGAATACATATTAATCCGGAATCAGCCATTCTATTTCCCTATTCAGGCCGTTAGTCATGACCGTCCGCCAGGCAAAAATTAGTATCTGCTTATGGTACGTGAGCAGGCGGGAAATATCACCACCCAAAGGTGATGCAAATCGTTTAAGCACACAAAAACGAAGATCAGATACTAAATGATTATGCTGAGCCCAATGGTCAACCAGTGGAGCATCAGTCTTACATGTTCTGATACAGCTCAAGTGTTCGGCAATACGGGACTTGACAGCTCTCTTAGTCTGGCCAATATAGATTTTCTGGCACGGACAGAAAATACCATACACCACCTGAGTGGAGTTACAGTCAGTATGATGATGTAAAAAGAAATATTTGTTTGAATTGGGAATAAGAACTTTATCAGTAGTCATAGAGAATTGGCAGTATCTGCACTGGTGCAAGGGGCATGACCCAAAGTGTCATTGGTAGCAGTGGCAAACATCCGATGTTTCAGGCGTTCCCCCAGATTTTTGCCACGCTTAAAAGCAAATCTGGGACGTTCTTTAAATTCAGGGTGAAAACCCAGCAGATGCCAATGCTGACCAATGACACTTTGTAGCTGGATAGACAGAGGAGAAAAGAGCAAGACACACGTCATTCTACAATCAGAAATATTGTCATCAGCTTTAGGGTACAGGAGCCATTGGCGTTCAGCATTCATAGCACGTTTGGCGGCTTGTTTAATCACAGGAGTGGGATAGCCATGTTGTAGGAATCTCTGGGCCATATTACCACACTGGATCTTAGTCATCCTTAGAGGAACATAAACGTTTCAACCTAAGCATTTGGCCCATGGGGATACTGTTACGCAAGGCTTTAGGATGATAACTGCGGTAGTGAAGGATGATGTTAGTGTCTGTCTGTTTGCGAAAAATAGAGGTCTCAAACTGACCCTCAGCATAACTAAGTTGGACATCTAGAAAGTTAATAACATTAGGATTATGAGTCATAGAAAACTGTATATTGCTATTGCATTGATTAAGGTAAGACAAAAACCTATCCAAATCAGATAGAGACCCCTGCCAGATAAAGAAGATATCATCAATATATCTTTTCCAATAGAAGATATACTGAAAAAAGTCAGAGGAATAGATGAAAGCCTCCTCAAACATAGCCATGAATAAGCAGGCAATGGAGGGGGCAACAGAAGCCCCCATGGCAACACCCTTCTTCTGGATGTAAAAGGACTCATTAAACCGAAAGTAATTTTTGTTGATGACAAAATCTGCCATAGACATGATGAGTTCCATCCGATTGCCTACCTCAGAGGACTCGGATAACACTTTTCTGAGGGTAAGCATGGCTTCAGATTGAGGGATGCTGGTATACAAGGCCGTAATATCCATGGTGACTAAGATGATAGAATCTCTTTTAATGGCAGGAATCTCTATCTTGGACAGGTGAGTAATGAAATCCATAGAGTCGCAGATATAAGAAGGAATCTTAAACACAAAAGGTTGGAGAAAAAAATCAATAAACTGGGACAAAGGTTCAAACAAAGATTTTCTACATGAAACTATAGGACGGCCAGGGGGATGAATAAGAGACTTATGGATTTTAGGAAGAAAATAAATAACCGGGATAACTGGATGCTGACAGTATAAATATTTAAACTCTTTGGAAGATATAATGCCTTCCTGGTGAGCCTGAGACAGCAATTCTGTTTGAAAGCTGGCAGTAGAGTCAACCAGGAGGCAGATGTAAACATCGGAATCAGAGAGTTGACGAGAAGCCTCCATCAAATACATTTCTGAATCAAGGACCACACCACCACCACCACCACCACCCTTGTCGGCCCTGGTAATTACAATAGAGGGATCTTGGGCAAGGTTCTTAATCGCCAAATTCTGAGCCCGAGAAAGGTTACAAGGCAATTTCAAATTCATAGTTTGAAGATGGTCCAAATCCTTAAGTACTAATTTTTCAAAGACAGAAATAAATACATCTGGATCCCCAGGAGGAGTCCAAGTAGAGCGAATACGATGACTATCTATAAAAGAAGAATTAGTACTAGATACAGAATCCCAACCAAAGAATAATTTTAACTTCAAAGTTCTAAAAAAACGATGAAGATGAGCATAGATATCATACATGTCACTGGGCACAAAAGGGACGAAAGACGTCCCAAGTTGAAGCACAGAAACCTCAGAGGCGGAAAGATGTCTAGTAGATAAATTAAAAACAGATAATCCTAGCTCTTCCCTGCTTTGCGAGATCTGGTCTTGCCAGGGGTAGTAACCTGATTGATTACTGGGCCCGTGGGTAACGGATTAATATATATTCAGCAAATCAGCTGATTCTGGTTTAGCCCTGGCCATTTAAATGTATTTGTTGTTCCCTGTCGTCATCATGTTTGGCATTTAGCAATGTCAGCTGGTTCTGGTTTAGCCTTGGCTATTTAAATATACTTGTTGCTCCTTGTCATCATGACGTTTGCGTGGCGACGGCGAGTTGTGCTATTGATGAGCCGTACTTTGACTTCCTGCCCGGTAGGTTCGCCTTTTGTCTGTTTGTTTTCTTGTGATGCTTATCTTGTTTTGTTTATTTAGGCACGTTGATAAGTTTATTTATATATATATATATATATATATATATATATTTGGTTTTAGCGGCATTTCTTCCTTTTGAGAAAGAGAGTTTGAAACATGGCCTGTGTCAAGGAGGAAGGAGGAGTTAAGAAGAACGATAACGATAAGGAACTGTTTCCTATAGTTCATGTGCTTCATGATTGTGTGAACATTTGGTGCTTCTGTTTCTGGTTCTGAGGACAGTCTCTTCCACCTTGGTTGCTTCCTGTTTTTGCTTTTGTTTTATTTTTGTATGGATTTCCTGCATATCTACCTGGTCTTCATTTGAACTTATTTTTTGTCACATGAACTTTGGATATTTTTTTGTCACTTGATCTTTTGATATTTTTTTACATCAATGACTGTTTCTGAGATCTTTTGAACTGTTGCACTATTTTTCACACTGGTTTTGCATTTGTGTTGCTGTTTATATTATCATTATTTTTAGGATTATCCTTTTGAACTGTCTTTAAGTTTCTTCGATTGAAAAAATTTTTTTGTTTGTTTATATTTGACTTTATTAATTTTGGGGGGTGAGATTTTTCCTTTTGGGATCCCTTTGTGCCGTTCATGATCATGAAGCTTTTGTGGTTTGTCTTACATGTTTATATGTTGATGGTAACTGATTTTATATTAATCAAAATTATATTGTGATATATTTTTGAGATGAATAAAAGTTTTGATAATTGTTTATAAGCTCATTTAGATATTTTTTGTTTGTTATCAACGCTTGTTACATTTATACTCTTTATGTGATTGAATGTGAGGGTTCTTAGCTTGTTCTTCTCTTTTGTTATTTTTGGTTGTTTATATAAACTAAACTTTAATGCCAAAAAATGTAAGGTAATGCATCTTGGTAGCGGAAATCCATGCAGAACATACACCTTGAACGGGGAGAACTTAACAAGAACTGTTTCAGAAAGGGACTTGGGAGTAGTCATCCGGGAAGATATGAAAGCTGCCACTCAGGTGGAGAAAGATTCAGCCAAGGCTAGACAAATGCTGGGTTACATCAGAAGGAGCTTTATCAGCCGAAAGCCTGAAGTCATACTTCCGTTATACCGATCCTTGGTGAGACCTCACCTGGAGTACTGTGTCCAGTTTTGGAGGCCACACTATCAAAAGGATGTGAAGAGAATGGAGTCGATCTAGAGAATGGCCACTAGGATGGTCTCAGGACTTAAAGATTTCCCATATGAAGAACGTCTGAGCAGACTGCGCTTGGACTCTCTCAAAAAGCGCAGAGAAAGGGGGGAGAGATAAAAACATTCAAATATATCACGGGCCGCATTGAGGTGGAGGAAGAAATCTTTTTTCTTACAGGTCCCACGGCAACAAGAGGGCATCTGCTAAAACTTAAGGGGGGAAGATTTCATGGTGACACCAGGAAATACTTCTTCACTGAAAGAGTGATTGATAGATGGAATGGTCTTCCACGCCAGGTAGCCGAGGCCAGTAACCTGCTCGACTTCAAGAGACGATGGGACCAACAGGTGGGGTTACTGCAGAGTTATACTTAAAAGATAGACTCTCAAAGGAGGGAGGGTTCTTGAGTGGGCAGACTTGTTGGGCTGCCGGCCTTTTTCTGCCATCATACTCTGTTTCTATGTCTTGGTTAGTGCAAGCAGCTGGAGGGATCGAGCAATAAGAGGCAAGCTTGTTGGAGATGGAGTGGGCATTCAACAGGGTACATGAGAATGGCAAGGAAGAATGAGGGAAGAGGGGAACAGAAATAAGATTGGTGACATTGCAGTGTGATCCCTTGAGTAGGGTGAGAGTTGATTGGGATTGATGTCTCCAACGTAGAGCAAGAGAAGGAACAGGAAAGTATGGATGAGAATAGGGGAGATATGTGGGGGTCTGCCACATTGTGGACAAGATGCACATATGAACAGTGGGGATGGATGATTGAGCAGGAGAAAGTGTTAAGCTTTAAGGCTAAAAAGAGAGTAGTAGACAAGAGGGAGGGTGAGGTGATGAATTCAAAAATTGAGTGACATGGTGGGGGGGGATTCAGTGATTTGAGGTGAAGGGAAAGATTGGGAAGAGTCAGTATCAGGAGGAGATGGTGTACAGGAGCCATAGAAGTGGAAGAGAGGAGAGGAAGATGCAAGCTATTCACTTGGAAACAAGGAATTGCCGTATTTTCACGTAGATAACGCGCACCCGTGTAAAACGCGCACACGGGTATAGCGCGCGAAAAACACAAATTTATGTACAGAACTTTTTATATACCGCGCACACCCGTATACCGCGCATGCTGCCCGACTCTCCTTTCGTCCGCCCCGACTCTCCTCTGGCCACCCCGACTCTCCTTTCGCCCGCCCCGACTCTCCTCTCCCCCTTGAAGTCCTGTCCCCACCCTGAAAGCCTGAAGCCCCCCCCGACGTCCGATTCACCCCCCCCACAGGACCGCTTGCACCCCCACCCTGAAGGACCGCTCGCACGCACTCCCACCTGCACCTGCCCCCCACCCTAAAGGACCGCTCGCAACCCCACAGCCTCCCGACCACCCCCCCCCATCATGTACAAGCTCCTACCTGTGTTCTGCTGCTTCCTCTTGGCGGTCCCGACTCCCCGACACGATCGGGGCAAGAGGGAGCTCAAGCCCTCTTGCCCCCCCTGACTCCCCGACACGATCGGGGCAAGAGGGAGCTCAAGCACTCTTGCCCCAGCCAACCGCGGCACCCCTGACACGATCGGGGCAAGAGGGAGCTCAAGCCCTCTTGCCCCCCCAACTCCCCGACACGATCGGGGCAAAAGGGAGCCCTCTTGCCCCGCCGACTCCCCAACTCCCCGACAATATCGGGCCAGAGGGGGCCCAAGTCCTCCTGGCCCTGGCGACCCCCCCCCCCCCCCCCGCTAGTTGTTCGGGCCAGGAGGGAGCCCAAACCCTCCTGGCCATGGCGACCCCCTACCCCCACCCTGCACTACATTACAGGCAGGAGGGATCCCAGGCCCTCCTGCCCTCGACGCAAACCCCCCTCCCCCAACGACCGCCCCCCCAAAAAACCTCCGACCGTCCCCCCCCCAGCCGACCCGCGACCCCCCTGGCCGACCCCCATGACACCCCCACCCCCCTTCCCCGTACCTTTCTGTAGTTCGCCGGATAGACGGGAGCCAAACCCGCCTGTCCGGCAGGCAGCCAACGACGGAATGAGGCCGGATTGGCCCATCCCTCCCAAAGCTCCGCCTACTGGTTTGGCCTAAGGCGCCTGGGCCAATCAGAATAGGCCCGGGAGCCTTAGGTCCCTCCTGGGGGCGGGGCCTTAGGCACATGGTCGGGTTGGGCCCATGTGCCTCAGGCCCCGCCCCCAGGTGGGACCTAAGGCTCCCGGGCCTATTCTGATTGGCCCAGGCGCCTTAGGCCCCACCAGTAGGCGGAGCTTTGGGACGGATGGGCCAATCCGGCCTCATTCCGTCGTTGGCTGCCTGCCGGACAGGCGAGTTTGGCTCCCGTCTGTCCGGCCAACTACAGAAAGGTACGTGGAAGGGGGGTGGGGGTCGGCCAGGGGGGTCGCGGGTCGGCTGGGGGGGCGGTCGGAGGTTCTTGGGGGGGGGGCGGTCGTTGGGGAGAGGGGGGTTTGCGTCGAGGGCAGGAGGGCCTGGGATCCCTCCTGCCCGTAATGTAGTGCGGGGTGGGGGTAGGGGGTCGCCATGGCCAGGAGGGTTTGGGCTCCCTCCTGGCCCGAACAACTAGCGGGGGGGGGGGGGTCGCCAGGGCCAGGAGGACTTGGGCTTCCTCCTGGCCCGATATTGTCGGGGAGTTGGGGAGTCGGCGGGGCAAGAGGGCTTGGGCTCCTTCTTGCCCCGATCGTGTCTGGTGTCATGACCGCCAAGAGGAAGCAGCAGGACACCGGTAAGAGCTTCTACATGATGGGGGGGTTGGAAGGCTGTGGGGGTGCGAGCAGTCCTTCAGGGTGGGGGTGCGGGTGGGAGTGCGTGCGAGCGGTCCTTCGGGGTGGGGGTGCGGGTGCGTGCGAGCGGTCCTGCGGGGGGGTGAATCGGACGTTGGGGGGGGGAACTATGTAAAAAAAATTTTGTACAACGCGCTCACGCGTATAACGTGCAAGGGTATGCGCGGTATGTAAAAACCACGTATAATGCGCGCGTTATATGCGAGAAAATACGGTAATCTGTGTGCTCCTTTCATTCTCGACAATACTTCTATTGAGATTGTATCATCTTTAAAAATCCTCGGTGTCATTATTGACAACAACCTTTCCTACCATGATCATATAAATAATACTGTTAAATCATGCTTCTTTAGACTTCGTTTAATTCGTTCAATTTCAAAGTTTTTAGAACCGAAATCCCTAAATATCCTACTTCACTCATTAATCATTTCTAAACTTGATTATTGCAATTCTCTATTGTTAAATATTACACAAAAAGAAACGCTTACAAATCATACAAAATACTGCCGTTAAACTTATTTATAAAGGTAAAAAATATGATCATGTCACTCCCTTTCTGATTAAATCTCATTGGCTCCCTATCAATCAACGTATTACCTATAAAATCTTATTACTAACATTCAAATCTCTTGATACTAATGAGCCTCAATTCATAAATAAAGTACTTATTCCATATAGTACCTCACGTTCTCTTCGATCAACCAACCATAAACTCTTAACGATTCCCTCCTTAAAAATTATTGGAACCCGCCGACAAGATATGTTCTCTGTATCAGCGCCGCAACTCTGGAATTCATTATCTTTACAGTTAAGAGATGAAAATAACTTAAACGATTTTTAAAAGAATTTAAAATGCTTCTTATTTAAGGATGCTTTCAACTTATAAATTATTTTTGAGCTCTTTCTCTTTCCCTTTCTTCTTTTTTTCCATGCTTTTTTCCTAATTCTTCCTTTTTAATGTTTATATCTTTCTCATCATTGTATAAATTTATTAGCCCATCATATATACTTATTATGTAAATCCTCCTTTTCTTTTTTTTTTAAATTGTATTCATTGTATAAATTGCTAGTTTTATAATATCTTATATGTTATTTCTTATTATCCCAGGACAAGCAGGCAGGTATTCTCACTAGTGGGTGATGTCATCCGACAGAGCCCCGATACGGACATCTTGCAAGCATGTCTTGCTTGAAGAAACTCAGAAGTTTCGAGATGCCCGCACCGCGCATGCGCCAGTGCCTTCCCGCCCGATGCTCCGGGCGTGTCTCCTCAGTTCTTTTTCTTCCGCGGAGCTAAGAAGTCTATCTTCAATTTGCGCCCATTGAATATCTTTTTTGCCTTCTTTTTGCCGCGGGTTGAGTTCTTTTGGGCTCTCCTGTGCGTTTATTTCTTTCTTTGATTTCTTTTTAAAAAAAAAAAAAAAAATTTTTCCTTACGACTCCGGGTCGGCCGCGTGGCTGAGGCCCCGCGCCTTCGACCTTGCAGCGGAGCTTTTCCGGCCTATGTCCCGGCCGATTACCGGTTTCAAAAAGTGTAGCAAGTGCCAGCGCGCGATTTCGCTCACGGACCCTCATCGACGCTGCTTACAGTGTCTGGGACCGGATCACTTTCCGAAATCGTGCCGGCCTTGCTCCACTCTAACGGCGAGAGCGTTTAAGCGCCGCTGTCTGCTCTGGGAGTCCATGTTCAAGATGGAAGCTTCGTCAGATCCTGCAGCTTCGACATCGACATCGACGGGGGCTTCGACTCCTTCAGCGAAGCCCGCTGCCTCCCCAGCTGCTTCGGGCCTCCTGAAACCGGCATCATTCACCCCGGTTTCGGCCCAGGCTTCGGCGCCGGTGCCTTCCTCCGTTTCCTCAGAGCAGGTATCGACTCCTATAGTTCCACCAGTGGTGCTCAAGGTGCCGAAAGCTGGCAAGCAGAAGCACTCTGCACCTAAGGAGCGCGGAGACCGTGCGGAAGGGCCCCCTTTTGAGGCGGATCCCTCCATATCGGCTTCGCTACGATCCATTCTGGAGGCTCAGTTCGTTGAGCTCATGCAAACCATGGGGCCTCGTCTGATCGCCACCATCCAGGGTGACCTCCCAGCTTCGGCTTCGAGGGGCGGACCGCCCCCTCCTCCTCCTCCTCGCCGCACGACCTCGTTGCTCGGAAAGGAGGAGCGGCGTGTAGTGTCCGGGTCCTCGAGGAGGTCCTCCGAGAGTGCTATGCCTCCTTTGGAAACGATTCCCTCGAGAAGGGCTTCTCTTAGTGATATGCCTCCTTTGGAGCCCATTCCCTCGAGGAAACCCTCGTTTAGTGACCTGCCTCCCTTGGAACCGATTACTCCGCCCCATGATTCAGTGTGGCGCCCACCTTCGGGGCCATCCAGTCCGGGGCATAGCAGGAAGCAGGACGAGTTCTTCAGAACTCCCTATCAAGCCTGGGCAACGTCCAGAGAAGCACTGACTCTTCCACCTTTGCGATCGACGGCATCGAGTCTGATCTGCTCCTTGGAAGCGTCTGACCCAGTCTCGCACAGAAGGACTCGATCCCCTTCCAGGCATCGAGAGGGGCATCGATCCAGGCATTCTTCGAAGCATTCCTCTCGACACTCAACCGTCTCGCCTCAGAAGAAATTGCCTTGGTTGGGGTATGCGGCTTCGACTGGGTCTCCTCCTCCGGGCCCGGAGTTCGAGGACCCCGAAGTTTTCTACTCGTCCTGTTGCTCGCAGGCCTCTTTGGAGCCTGAGGCTTCGTCTTCTTCTAGTCCGCCTCGCGGACCGGCGACGGCGGACCAACTGTCCTTTTCATCGTTCCTCAGACTGATGGCGGATGACTTGGACATTACTCTAGATGCGGGGTCTCGATATTCCAAAGAGTATCTCGATACCATGCACTTGCCTCGGCCTCCGGCGGAGTCCTTGAGGCTTCCCCTGCATAAGCTCCTCGACCAGACCTTCATGCGCTGCTTCGAGTCTCCTTACTCTATCCCTGCGGTCCCTGGCAAATTGGATTCGCGGTACCATACATAGAAACATAGAAAGATGACGGCAGAAAAGGGCTATAGCCCATCAAGTCTGCCCACTCTACTGACCCACCCCATTAAGTCTGAGTACTAATGACCTAGTTCCTTAACTCGACCCTCGTAAGGATCCTACTAGGGCATCCCATTTATTCTTAAAGTCAATAACGCTGGTGGCCTTGATCACCTGCTCTGGAAGCTTGTTCCAGTGATCTACAACCCTTTCTGTGATCTACAACCCTTTCTTGTTCCAGTGATCTACAACCCTTTCTGTGAAGAAATACTTCCTTATGTCACTATCGAATTTCCCTCCTCTGAGTACATCATAAAGGCTTCGAGGGTCCTCAGCTTTCGCACCAGTCCCTCCTGGTCGAATCCTCGCTCAAGCTGTCTCACCCTGGCCAGGTCTACGCTTCCATTCCTCCGGGCCGCGAGGGCAGAACCATGGATAAGATTGGGCGACGCATCTATCAGAATTCGATGATGGCGTCTAGAGTCCTGAATTACAACTTCCACTTTGCAACCTACTTGGAATTTTTTCTGCCTGTTCTTCAAAAGTTCACTCCATACATCGAGTCCCAGGCTAGGTTTGAGTTTGAGGAAGTGGTTGCTTCGTTGTCCCAACTCCGACTTCAGTTGATGCAATCTGCCTATGATGCGTTCGAGCTCTCTGCCCGAGCGGCGGCTTGCTCGGTGGCGATGCGCCGGTTGGCCTGGTTGCGGACCATTGATATGGACCCGAATCTTCAGGACCGCCTGGCGAACGTCCCGTGTGCTGGGGCGGATCTTTTTGACGAATCCATCGAGACTGTCACGAAGAAGTTATCGGACCACGAAAAGTCCTTCCAATCTATCCTTCGACCGAAGCCCAAGCCTCAGCAGTCTCGACCTTCTCGTCCACCGTTGATTTACCAGAGGCGTTATCAGCCGAGGCAAACTCCTCCTGCGAGACAACCGGCGAAGCGTCAGCCTCCCCAGAAGGGTCAGCCTAAGTCTCAGTCGCCTGCTGTCCCTAAGACCACTCAGCCTTTTTGACTGTCTCGTCGAGGGCATAACCAACCTCGTTCTGCCTCCCCCTGTTTTTCCCATCGGAGGGCGCCTCCATCATTTTTATCATCGCTGGAAGGCCATAACAACTGACCTCTGGGTCCTTACTATCATCAGGGAGGGATACTCTCTTCATTTCCATCGGGTCCCTCCGGATCATCCTCCAAGAGAGTATCCTTCCAACTTGACTCAGACCGCCCTTCTTCTTCAGGAGGCTCAGGCTTTGCTCCGGCTTCGTGCCGTGGAGCCGGTTCCAACGGACCAACTGAACCAGGGATTTTACTCGCGGTACTTCCTTGTCCCGAAGAAGACGGGCGACCTGCGACCCATTCTGGACCTCAGGGTCCTCAACAAATTCCTTGTCAAAGAGAGGTTTCGCATGCTGACACTTGCTTCTCTCTACCCCCTCCTCGAGCAGAACGACTGGTTATGCTCTCTGGATCTCAAGGAGGCCTATACTCATATCCCAATTCATCCGGCCTCTCGCAGGTTCCTCAGATTTCGGGTGGGACATCTCCATCTGCAGTACCGAGTGCTTCCATTCGGCCTGTCTTCGTCTCCCAGAGTCTTCACGAAGTGTCTGGTGGTGGTGGCCGCAGCACTCAGGAACCAGGGTCTTCAGGTATTCCCCTACCTCGACGACTGGCTGATCAAAGCTCCCTCGGCCTCGGGGGTTCTCTCGGCGACCCGGTCCAAGATTCTGTTTCTGCAGAGTTTGGAATTCGAGATCAACTTCCCCAAGTCTCATCTGCAGCCGACCCAGTCTCTGCCCTTCATCGGGGCTGTCCTGGATACCATTCGTCTCAGAGCATTCCTTCTTTCTCAGCGCATGGATGCTCTTCTTCATCTCTGCCAGTCTGTGTCTTCTCGCCAGACCATCTCAGCGAGACACATGATGGTCCTCTTGGGCCACATGGCCTCTACAGTTCATGTGACGCCGTTTGCCAGGCTCCACCTCAGGATTCCTCAGTGGACCCTGGCATCTCAGTGGACTCAGGTGTCGGATCAGTTGTCTCGACACATCACAGTCACTCCTGCCCTTCGGCAATCTCTACTCTGGTGGATGACCTCTTCGAATCTATCCAGAGGTTTGCTGTTTCATTCTCCTCCCCACCAGAAGGTTCTCACAACTGATTCCTTGACCTATGCCTGGGGAGCACATCTGGATGGGCTCCGCACTCAGGGATTCTGGACCTGTGCGGACCGACTCCACCAAATCAGTCTTCTGGAGCTCAGAGCCATCTTCAATGCTCTTCAAACTTTTCAACATCTGCTGCACGACATGGTCGTCCTCATTCGCACCGACAATCAGGTCGCCATGTATTATGTGAACAAGCAAGGGGGCACGGGCTCGGCCTCCCTCTGCCAGGAAGCTCTCAGAGTCTGGGATTGGGCGGTTCGCCACAACTCCTTCCTCAAAGCTGTCTACATTCAGGGGAAGGACAATGTCTTGGCGGACAAGCTGAGTCGGCTTCTCCAGCCTCACGAATGGACCCTTCATTCCAGGCCCCTTCATCAGATCTTTGCTCAGTGGGGAATGCCTCAGATAGATCTCTTTGCGGCTCCCCACAACTTCAAACTGCCTCTTTTTTGCTCCAGGATCTACACTCCTCATCGTCTCGAGGCAGATGCCTTTCTACTGGATTGGGGGAATCGCTTCCTGTATGCGTTCCCCCCTTTTCCTCTCATTCAAAAGACTCTGGTCAAGTTGAGATCGGACCATGCCACCATGATTCTGATTGCTCCTCGGTGGCCCAGAC
Organism: Geotrypetes seraphini; assembly: GCF_902459505.1. NCBI lineage: Eukaryota > Metazoa > Chordata > Amphibia > Gymnophiona > Dermophiidae > Geotrypetes > Geotrypetes seraphini. Next base: position 110,358,311 of record NC_047091.1, read on the forward strand.
AACCTTGGTTCTCCCTTCTACTTCAACTCAGCAGCAGGGAGCCGATCCTTCTTCCAGTGTTTCCTTCACTGCTTCATCCCAACCTGCAGTCTCTCCACCTGACAGCTTGGTTCCTCTCAACGTAACTCCTCACGAGTTTTCCCAGGCGGTGAGGGAGGTCTTGGAAGCTTCTAGGAAGCCTGCTACTCGTCAATGCTACTCCCAGAAGTGGTCTAGATTTTCTTCTTGGTGTGTTTCCAATTCTAAGGAGCCTCAACGAGCCTCTCTTTCCTCTGTATTGGACTATCTTCTACACTTGTCTCAGTCTGGTCTCAAGTCAACATCTATACGAGTCCACCTGAGTGCTATTGCGGCTTTCCATCAGCCTCTACAAGGGAAACCTCTCTCTTCTCATCCTGTGGTTTCCAGATTTATGAAAGGACTTTTTCATGTTAATCCTCCTCTCAAACCGCCTCCAGTGGTTTGGGATCTAAATGTTGTCCTTTCTCAGCTTATGAAACTTCCTTTTGAGCCTCTGAGCAAGGCTCCCCGAAAGTTTCTCACTTGGAAAATGGTGTTTCTGGTGGCCCTCACATCTGCTCGCAGGGTCAGTGAGCTTCAGGCCTTGGTGGCGGACCCGCCTTTCACAGTTTTTCATCATGACAAGGTGGTCCTCCGCACTCATCTGAAATTCCTACCTAAGGTGGTCTCTGAATTTCATCTCAACCAATCCATCGTGCTTCCAGTGTTTTTTCCAAAGCCTCATTCTCATCCTGGAGAATCTGCTCTGCACACTCTGGACTGTAAACGTGCTTTGGCTTTCTACTTGGATCGCACCAAACCACACAGAACTGCTCCTCAACTTTTCGTCTCCTTTGATCCAAACAAGTTGGGACAACCTGTATCGAAGCGTACCATCTCCAATTGGATGGCGGCTTGTATCTCTTTCTGCTATGCCCAGGCTGGATTACCCCTTCCCTGTAAGGTCACGGCCCATAGGGTCAGAGAAATGGCAGCCTCTGTAGCCTTCCTCAGATCTACACCGATTGAGGAAATTTGTAAGGCTGCCACTTGGTCCTCGGTTCATACATTCACCTCTTATTATTGTCTGGATACTTTCTCCAGAAGGGATGGACAGTTTGGCCAAACTGTGTTACAAAATTTGTTCTCCTAAGTTGCCAACTCTCCCTCCATCCCATTGAGGTTAACTTGGAGGTCACCCACTAGTGAGAATACCTGCCTGCTTGTCCTGGGATAAAGCAATGTTACTTACCGTAACAGTTGTTATCCAGGGACAGCAGGCAGCTATTCTCACGTCCCACCCACCTCCCCTGGGTTGGCTTCTCTGCTAGCTACCTGAACTGAGGAGAAACGCCCGGAGCATCGGGCGGGAAGGCACTGGCGCATGCGCGGTGCGGGCATCTCGAAACTTCTGAGTTTCTTCAAGCAAGACATGCTTGCAAGATGTCCGTATCGGGGCTCTGTCGGATGACATCACCCACTAGTGAGAATAGCTGCCTGCTGTCCCTGGATAACAACTGTTACGGTAAGTAACATTGCTTTTTAATTATATGTTATTTCTTATTTTAATTATATGTTATTTCTTATTTTAATACTATGTTTAATTATATGTTACTTTTATATATTGTAATTCGCTTAGAAACATTTTTAATTAAGCGATTAATCAAATATAAATAAAACTTGAACTTGAAACTTGAAGCAAGACTTTCTCAGTAAGACCTCCTTAGTAGTCATATATGCTCTAGATATGGGAGAATTTCCAAGGGCTAGACTTAATAAGCAGTGCTGAGACTAGAATGGACTTTGGGGACTCGCATGAAAGGTTTAGTTATATTAGGGGAAGGCAGTAATTTGTGGGTAAAAATAAAGCTGCTTGCGCCTAACACTGTGATTAGAAGCAATCGGGTCCTGGGCTCAGAGAGGGGGAAGGGATGGCAATCCAATTCTGATTTGGGCTGATCAGAAGAAAAGGTGGGAGCCTTTTGCTTTTCCTACAGAGACAAGCATAATGCATTACATGTACTAAAGAATAATCATTTTACTACAGAGCCAGTATTTATTAGAGCCAACTATAGATTGTGGCATCGATCCCCTTTTTTGTAAAGATTATGGAGGGTTTGGTCCAAATTCAGTTGACGAAATATGTTGAGCAACATTCCTTGCTCCATGATTCTCAATTTGGCTTCAGAACTTACTATAGTACAGAAATGGTGATAGCTACAATGTTAGATCATTTAAATCACAGGTGTCAAAGTCGGTCCTTGAGGGCCACAATCCAGTCGGGTTTTCAGGATTTCTCCAATGACTATGTATTGAAAGCAGTGCATGCAAATAGATCTCATGCATATTCATTGGGCAAATCCTGAAAACCCAACTGAATTGCGGCCCTCGAGGAGGGATTTTGACACCCCTGATCTAAATGGTCTGTTGAGCAAGGGTAGTAGTGCATTGGTTCTTCAGTTTGATCTGAGTAGCGCCTTTGACTTGGTGGATCACAACAAGTTACTGGCCTGCCTAGATGCCCTAGGGTTGCAAGGTAATATTCTCTCATCGTTCAAAGGGTTCTTTGGATCGAGACTATCAAGTTAAGTCTAACAATCATCTTTCTGTAGCTTGGAGAAACCCTTGCGGGGTCTCTCAGGGTTCCCCCCTCTCCCCCACATTATTTAATGTATATCTATCTTCTCTTGGGTTTCATTTGAACATACTGGGCTCTAGACTGTTTAGTTATGCTGATGACATTACAATCATCATTCCTTGTAATACCGCTATATCTCATATTACCCAAATAATTGAGTTTATATTGAAACTGATGCAAATGGTTATGCGCAACTGGAAGAACTGGGATCGCCTTAACTTTAATTTTTGGTGGGCAAATTTATGTTTAATTTATAGATTTGAAAAAATGAATACGGATATGCTGGGACATACTAAGAGATTTAAGTTAATCTGGGGCCCTTTGATATCTTTTATGGATTCATTGTAATTGTTTTTCCTTTGTTCCTGTTGGTATATCGCACACACACCCAGGGGGAGGGGGATATTTCTTAGTATGGTTCTATTCCTTTATGAAATGTTGGTTGGGTGGGGTTTTTTGTATGGATTTTGATTGATTATAAATGCATATATGATTAATATTATTTGTATAGATACTGTATTGCATTTTTGTTAGCTTTAGAATCTCAATAAAGATTTAACAAAATAAATAAATAAATTCAAATTAAATCATGATAAGACCAAATTCTTTGTTGCATCTCCACCTAGAATTTTACATGAACCATCAATTACTATAGACTCAACACTCTATAAGATCAATCCAACGATTAAAATATTGGGAGTTATTATAGATCAACACTTGACCATGAAAAAGCAAGCAGATGCTGTGGTGCAAAAAGGTTATTACACATTATGGAAGCTGCATATCATAAAATCATATTTTGAGTTTCTGGGCTTTAAACTTTTAGTTCAGTCGTTACTTCTAAGTCTTCTCGACTATTGTAACAGTCTATTTGACATGTACCAAGAAAGAGATGGCTAGACTTAGACTGATTCAAAATACGAGGTCAAATTAATTTATGGTCTAAAGAAATATGATCATGTGACTCCTTTCTACCGTGAGTTGCACTGACTTCCAGTGGAGGCTCATGTTTTGTTTATGCTGGGTTGTCTTTGTTACAAAGTTGCGTATGGTATTGCTCCAAGCTATATAACCAATAGATTTCTCATAGCATTTCATAAACATAGGAGAGAATCGCTTGCATTGTTTAATTTTCCATCTGCTCAAGGTTGTAAGAGCAAGAAATCCTTGGAACATACATTAGCATTTCAGGCTGTTTTCTATGACAAGGAATTTAGTCCACTGTTGCGTAGTGCTTGTTCTTACAAGCACTTTAGAACTCAATTGAAAACTCATTTTTTTTTTTCAAAATACAGTGGAATCTCGGTTTGCGAGTAATGTGGTTTGCGAGTGTTTTGCAAGACGAGCAAAACACTCGGCAAACTGCATTATCCCAGGACAAGCAGGCAGCATATTCTTAACGTATGGGTGACGTCACCGACGGAGCCCCGGTACGGACCTTTTTAACTAGAAAGTTCTAGTTGGCCGCACCGCGCATGCGCGAGTGCCTTCCCGCCCGACGGAGGAGTGCGTGGTCTCCAGTTTCTTCGTTTCCGCGGAGCGAAGAAGACGCATGTGGTTTCAACGGCTGTTGAACACTCCTTTTTTGCCTTCCCGCTCGCGTTATTTCTGATTTTTTCTACTTTTTTCCTTCGGGTTTTCTCTTTTCTTTCTAATTGGTAAAAAAAAAAAAAAAAAAACTTTCTTTTTTCCTTTATTTTTCAACCGGCCCCGGCGGGGCCTGTTGCCATCATACAAGCCTCCGGCTTTGATTTCGCGGAGGCCGTATTCCCCTGCATGCCCCCCCAGCCGGGTTTTAAGAAGTGCCAGCGGTGTGCACGCCCGATTTCCCTTTCGGACCCACACAACTGGTGCCTACAGTGCTTGGGTCCGGAACATCGGGCTGACACCTGCACCCGCTGCGCGACTCTCCAAAAACGCACACTTAAAAATAGACAAATCCAGCAGAATCTCCTCTTCGGCACCGGTTCTGCTATGGATCCGACCCCGACGTCGACGGCACCGCCGAAATCGGCACCGTCAACATCGACACCACCTGATCCTTCTGCGGGGTCGATAGCGCCAGGTAAACCGGCTAAGAAGCCTTCCACTTCCCTCGAGCGCCCTCCTGCCACGGCGGTGACACCGGTCCTTCCGACGTCCCGCAAGTCCCGTAAGCGCTCCGCTCCGATAACGGTGAGTGCCTCTTCATCGGCCTCCTCATCACCGGAGCGTAGAGCGGCACCTATGGTACCGAAGAAAAGTAAAACGGTACCGGTGCCCCCATTGGAGGACCGTATCTCGGCCATCCTCCAGACCAAATTGCAGGAACAGCTACAGCACCAGCTTCAGGAACTGCTTCCAACCCTGCTGGCACCACTCCTTCCGGTACCGGTCCGGCCCGAGCATCGCACCACTACGCCAGTGGCCACCCCCTCGGTACCGATGAACACTTCGATGCCGGTCTTATCGGCACAGCCTACACTCCAGACCTGCGCGGCGGAGGACCCCTCCCGGCCCCAGGATCGACATCAATCGTCTCGGGACCGGGATCGGCACCACTCCTCCAGGGACAGAGATCGGCACCGGTCTTCATCTCCCGGCACCGTATCCATGAGATCTGGCAAGTCCCTTTCTAAAACCCGCCATGCTGAGCCGGCCATCAGGGACCCTGACTTATGGGAGCAATCCCCACTCGGTACCGAGGAGGATGCCTCTTCCACTGATGAGGAACCCTCCATGGCTGAATCCACCTCCAAACCCGAGCAGTCCTCATTTACGAAATTCCTTCGGGAGATGTCTGGGGCTCTCTCCATCCCACTTGAGTCCGACTCCAAGAAGTCCCAGGCCTTTCTAGAAGCCTTGGACTTCGATCAACCCCCCAAGGAATTTCTCAAACTCCCCGTCCATGATATTCTACGGGAGACGTTTTATAAAAATTTGGAGAATCCCCTTACTGTTCCAGGTGCCCCTAAGAAACTGGACAGTTTATACCGGGTCATCCCTATCCCAGGATTTGATAAACCCCAGTTGCCACATGAGAGCCTCCTGGTAGAATCCACTCTCAAAAAATCTCATGGTTCCAGTGTCTATGCCTCCACCCCTCCTGGCAGAGAGGGTAAAACAATGGACAAATTTGGAAAGCGCCTGTACCAGAATGCCATGCTGGCTAGCAGAGCCAACAATTACTCATTTCATTTTTCTTTTTACATGAAATATCTGGTACAATAACTTTCTGCTCTGCAAAAGTATATCCCTGAACGCAAGGTTCCATTATTTCAGCAACAAATTTCCACCCTTCTTCAGCTTAGGAAATTCATGGTACGCTCAATCTATGACTCCTTCGAGCTCTCCTCCCGAGCTTCTGCTCTGGCAGTGGCCATGCGACGCCTTGCCTGGCTGAGGGTATCTGACCTTGATGTGAACCACCAGGACCGCCTTGCCAACGCGCCCTGTCTTGGTGATGAACTTTTTGGGGAGTCTCTGGATACCACGACACAAAAACTTTCGGCTCATGAGACGAGATGGGACACCCTCATTAAGCCTAAAAAGAAGACTCCGCCAACACGACCATACAGACCTCAGTCCTCTTACCAACGTCGTTTTTCTGCTAGGCCACTTAATCCTCCTCAACAGCAGTCTCGTCGGCCTCGCCAACAACAACAACAACACACTCAGGCTCGCTCGCAATCTCACCAGACAGCCAAGCCTCTCCCTCAAACTAAGCCTCCTCAGCCCTTTTGACTCCTTTCTCCAGGGCATAGCCAGTCTCCAACCCTCGCTGCCTCTGCCTCAACCTATCGGGGGCCGCCTCACCATCTTTCTACGACGCTGGGAGGCCATCACATCAGACCTGTGGGTTCTAAACATCATCCGTCACGGATACTCACTAAGGTTCCAGACTCTTCCTGCAGACCATCCTCCCGTAGAGTCTGCTTCTCACTCCTCCCAAACTCCACTCCTCCTCAGGGAGGTCCAATCCCTCCTCCTTCTCAATGCCATCGAAGAAGTTCCACCAGACCAAAGAGGTCAGGGTTTTTACTCCCGCTACTTCTTGGTACCCAAGAAAACAGGGGATCTTTGTCCTATCCTCGACCTCAGGAACCTCAACAAGTGTTTGGTCAAGGAAAAGTTCAGGATGCTCTCCCTTGCCACACTTTATCCTCTTCTGTCTCAACACGACTGGCTATGTTCCCTGGACCTCAAGGAGGCCTACACTCACATCCCAATCCATCAGGCTTCACGTCGCTACCTCCGATTCCAGATACTGAATCACCACTATCAGTACAAAGTGCTACCCTTTGGTCTCGCATCATCACCCAGGGTGTTCACCAAGTGCCTGATTGTGGTAGCGGCCTGTCTCAGGTCCCACAACCTACAAGTGTTCCCCTACTTGGACGATTGGTTGGTGAAAGCAACAACCTCTCCACTTGTGCTGCAATCAACTCACCACACCATCTCTTTCCTCCATCTCTTGGGGTTCGAGATCAATTATCCCAAGTCGCATCTGCTTCCCACGCAGCGCCTTCAGTTCATCGGAGCACTTCTCGATACCAACTTCATGAGAGCGTTCCTTCCTGCCGACCGGCACCGGACACTGCTTCACCTCTGTCGACAGGTGCTCCTCCAACCATCCATCCCTGCTCGCCAGATGATGATTCTTCTGGGTCACATGGCCTCGACAGTCCATGTAGTTCCTCTGGCGCGACTCCATCTGAGGATACCACAATGGACCCTCGCCAACCAATGGTCACAGACCAGGGATCCTCTTTCTCATCCCATCTCTGTGACATCGTCTCTTCAGCGATCTCTTCAATGGTGGTTGAACTCCTCAAATCTTTCCAGGGGCCTCCTTTTTCATCCGCCCCCTCATTCCATGATCATCACCACAGATGCCTCCCCCTATGCATGGGGAGCTCACATAGGGGATTTACGCACCCAGGGACTCTGGACCCCTCAGGAGCGTCAACATCACATCAATTTCCTGGAACTCAGAGCCATGTTTTATGCTCTCAAGGCCTTCCAGCACCTTCTCTATCCTCAGGTTCTTCTCCTGTGCACGGACAATCAGGTCGCCATGTACTACATCAACAAGCAAGGCGGCACCGGATCTCGTCTCCTTTGTCAGGAGGCCCTCCGAATTTGGACCTGGGCCACAGCCCACAATCTTTATCTCAAAGCGGTCTATATCCAGGGCGAACAGAACTCCCTGGCCGACCAGCTCAGCCGCATCCTTCAACCTCACGAGTGGACCCTGGATCCTCCCACTCTCCACTCCATCTTTGCTCGCTGGGGCACTCCGCAGGTGGACCTCTTTGCAGCTCCTCACAACCATCAGCTGCCCCAGTTCTGCTCCAGACTCTTCTCTCCACATCGTCTGGCCCCGGATGCATTCCTTCTCGACTGGACGGATTGGTTCCTCTATGCCTTCCCTCCACTTCCTCTGATGTTGCGGACCCTGTTCAAACTCCGCAAGGACAGAGCCACCATGATTCTCATCGCCCCTCGGTGGCCCAGGCAACACTGGTTCTCCCTCCTACTTCAACTCAGCTCCAGGGAGCCCATTCCTCTTCCTGTATTTCCTTCTCTGCTTACGCAGCAACATCAGTCTCTGCTACATCCCAATCTGTCTTCCCTCCACCTGACAGCTTGGTTTCTCTCGGGCTGACCTCTCCAGAAAACCTGTCTCAGCCTGTCCGTCGCATTTTGGATGCCTCCAGGAAACCCTCCACACTCCAATGTTACCATCAGAAATGGACCCGGTTCTCCTCTTGGTGCCTCCTGCATCATCACAATCCCACCTCATTGGCGGTGGAAACTGTACTGGACTATTTGCTCTCTCTGTCTAACGCTGGTCTCAAGTCTACCTCGATCAGAGTCCACCTCAGTGCCATCACTGCTTTTCACAAGCCTATCCTTGGAAAACCCCTCACGGCTCATCCTCTGGTTTCCCGGTTCATGAGAGGCCTCTTCAATATCAAACCACCTCTTCAGCCTCCCCCGGTCGTCTGGGACCTCAATGTGGTTTTGTCAGCCCTCATGAAACCCCCCTTTGAGCCTCTTGCTACTACCTCGCTCAAACTTCTCACATGGAAGGTGCTTTTCCTCATTGCCATCACCTCTGCCAGGAGGGTTAGTGAGCTACATGCACTGGTCGCCGATCCACCGTTTACTGTTTTTCACCATGACAAGGTGGTTCTGCGTACCCATCCTAAATTCCTTCCTAAGGTGGTTTCAGCCTTTCACCTCAACCAGTCCATCGTGCTACCGGTCTTCTTCCCAAAACCCCATTCTCATCCTGGGGAACAGGCTCTTCACACGCTGGATTGTAAGCGTGCCCTGGCGTACTACCTTGACCGTACCAGGGCTCACCGCTCCTCTCCTCAACTTTTTCTGACCTTCGATCCTAACCGTCTGGGTCACCCTGTATCTAAACGAACGCTGTCCAATTGGCTTGCTGCCTGTATTGCGTTCTGTAATGCTCGGGCCGGCCTGTCGCTGGAAGGTGCTGTCACGGCCCATAAAGTCAGGGCTATGGCTGCTTCTGTGGCTTTCCTCCGTTCCACGCCTATTGAGGAAATCTGCAAGGCGGCCACTTGGTCTTCAGTTCACACATTCACTACTCACTACTGTCTGGATGCCTTCTCCAGACGGGATGGGCACTTTGGTCAATCTGTGTTACAAAATTTATTTTCCTAATGGCCAACCATCCCTCCTCCCTCTCTGTTAGCTTAGAGGTCACCCATACGTTAAGAATATGCTGCCTGCTTGTCCTGGGATAAAGCACAGTTACTTACCGTAACAGGTGTTATCCAGGGACAGCAGGCAGATATTCTTACGACCCACCCACCTCCCCGGGTTGGCTTCTTAGCTGGCTTATCCTAACTGGAGACCACGCACTCCTCCGTCGGGCGGGAAGGCACTCGCGCATGCGCGGTGCGGCCAACTAGAACTTTCTAGTTAAAAAGGTCCGTACCGGGGCTCCGTCGGTGACGTCACCCATACGTTAAGAATATCTGCCTGCTGTCCCTGGATAACACCTGTTACGGTAAGTAACTGTGCTTTACTCGCAAACCGAGCACTGCCCTGATAAACGAGCACTTACAGCTGCAGGAAGCACCGCTTCAGGGGGATTCCTCTTCTGTCCACCAGCTAGCCTTCCACTCCGGGAGCCTTCCGCATGTTGGAGAGCATCTATCTGAGCCCAAGTCCCCCTGGACTGGAAAACAGCCAACGTTGTCCCTCTGCACAAAAAGGGTTGCAGAGCAGAGGCTGCGAATTACAGACCGGTGAGTCTCACATCAATAGTGTGTAAACTTATGGAAACTTTACTTAAAGGTAAATTGGACATGATATTGGATGAGGAAAATCTGAGGGATCCCTGTCAACATGGATTCACTAGGGGCAGGTCATGCCAATCCAATCTTATCAGCTTCTTTGACTGGGTGACAGGAAAGCTAGACTCGGGAGAGTCTCTGGACGTGGTATACTTGGATTTCAGTAAAGCTTTTGACAGTGTCCCGCACCGTAGACTATTAAACAAGATGAAATCGATGGGGTTAGGTGAGAAACTAACTGCATGGGTCAATGATTGGCTGAGTGGAAGACTTCAGAGGGTGGTGGTCAACGGCACCCTCTCTGAGACATCGGAGGTGACTAGCGGAGTGCCGCAAGGATCAGTCCTGGGACCATCTCTTTTCAACATATTCATAAGGGATTTAACCTGGGGGCTTCAGGGTAAGGTAGCACTGTTCGCCGACGACGCCAAACTGTGTAATATAGTAAGTGAAAGCAGTCTCAAGGGTAGTATGACGCAGGATCTGATCATGTTGGAAAACTGGTCCTCAACATGGCAGCTGGGCTTCAACGCTAAGAAGTGTAAAGTCATGCATCTCGGCAGCAGAAATCCATGCAGAACATACACCTTGAATGGAGTAGCACTAGCTAGGACTTCAGAAGAACGGGATTTGGGAGTAATCATCAGTGCAGACATGAAGGCGGCCAAACAAGTGGAGAAGGCCTCATCCAAGGCAAGGCAAATGATGGGATGTATCAAGAGAAGCTTCGTCAGCCGCAAGCCTGAAGTCATAATGCCACTTTACAGAGCCATGGTGAGACTTCATCTGGAGTACTGTGTGCAATTCTGGAGGCCACATTACCGTAAAGATGTGCTTTGAGCCGAGTCGGTCCAGCGGATGGCCACTAGAATGGTCTCCGGACTCAAGGGTCTCTCATACGAAGAAAGACTGGGCAAATTGCAGCTCTATACTCTAGAGGAGCGCAGGGAAAGGGGGGACATGATTGAGACATTTAAATATGTCACAGGACGTGTCGAGGTGGAAAACGACATCTTCCTTCTCAAAGGACCATCGGTCACAAGAGGGCACGAACTCAAACTCAGAGGAGGGAACTTTAATGGTGACACCAGGAAGTACTTCTTCACAGAAAGGGTGGTGGATCACTGGAACAAACTTCCGATGCAGGTGATCAAGGCCACCAGCGTGCTCGACTTTAAGAATAAATGGGACATCCACGTAGGATCACTACGAGGGTCGAGCTAAAGAACTAAGTCATTAGCACCCAGACTTAATGGGGTGGGTCAGTAGAGTGGGCAGACTTGATGGGCTGTAGCCCTTTTCTGCCGTCATCTTTCTATGTTTCTATGTTTCAAGCAGCTGAGTGCCTCCCACCTGCACGTTCCGTATTATCATACATAATGTCAATCATCGACGTGCGTGATCATACGGTACGTGCAGGTGGGAGGCACTCGGCTGCGTTCTCAGATAGAGGCTCTCCAACATGCAGAAGGCACCTGGAGTGGAAGGCTGGCTGACGAACAGAAGAGAAATCCCCTTGAAGCGGCGCTGTGTGGGCTCAGGGGTTCTTTAGCGGCTGGTGGACAGACGAGGCATCCCCCCGAAGTGGCACTGCGGGGTTCTTCAGTGGCTGGCGGACGGACCCTAACCTGGCACCCAACAGGTACAGACCCCTGGGCCACCCCTTGCCACTACCTCGGCACCTTTTGAGTTCTGGAATGAATTGTCAGCGTTGCCATTATGGCCTATGGGGAAAGTTGCTTTGATATACGAGAACTTTGGATTACGAACATGCTTCTGGAACGAATTATACTCGTAAACCAAGGTACCACTATATTTAGCGAACTAATTTAAATCATCGTTAGGTTATGTTATTTTTAATCTTTTGTTCACCGCATTGAACTTACGGTTATTCGGTTTATAAGTACGATGTTATGTTATGTTATAAAAAAAATTACTTTCTTAGGGTGAAGGCCAAGTAGGTGCCTATTTTCAGTCTATGTGCCTTTATACTAGGGGCAAAGCAGCCAAAATTGAAGCTATCTTTGGCAGTAGGCTTCATGAACAGCAGCCAACTGTAGTTGAGGTCATTTTCAGAAATCACAATGATCTAATTGGCACTGAATCTAGAAACTGCTGATCCCTTATCCCCTACTTGTCTCCTTCACAGCAAGGTGGATGCTTCTTCCCGAACACTGAAGGGGGTCATGCGAGTTGGAATTCTAGCAAAAGGCCTGTTACTTCGTGGGGACAGAAATGTGCATCTTATCCTACTATCAACCCAGAAACCCACCAAATCTCTCTTTCAGAAGATTGCAGATCACTTGCCCAAACAGCTGTTGGTAAGGCTTGGTTATGGTTTATCTCTACCGACCACTGAATTTCTCTGGGACTTTATTTCAGTAATAGAGATAAGTTATCATTTGCTGTGTTCAGAATAGTTTTATAATGCTGTACTTACAACGCTACATCTAGAATAGACATGCCATAATTGATCTTTTATTAAGTATACAGTATGAGTTTTGACCTACCTTCATTTGTTGACATGTACTCATTATTTGCCTAGTGCTAACAGCTGTTTTGTGTGGACAAGCAGGTATAATATTGTCAGATGTGGGTGATGTCATCCATGGAATCTAGTTCAGACAGATGCCAAGTGTACTGTCACTTTAAATTTTAAGCACTACTCATACCGCGCACATGCTGTGCCACCCCTCCTGACATCAACTTGCAAGACCTGCAGTTTTCCACAGAGGTGAGAAGCTGTGCTTTCAGAGTCATGGTGCATCAAAATTTTGCCTTTTTCGGTGTCTTCCCTTCGTTTTTTTCTTCAGTTTCTCATTATTTATTTTCTTTCAAATTCTCCCCCTTTTAGTTGAGTTTTTCAAACTTTTCAACTTTTCATTTTCAGGCATTTGGGCTGCTTTAATTCTTTTCCTGTTCTGGCAGCATTGAGCTGTTTTTGGCTTTAATTTTACTTGAGATCTCTGCACCATTGAGCCCTTTGAATTTGTGTTGACAGTTTTCCTCTCGTCCAAGGTGCCTAGCGACTTCAAGAACATAAGAACAGTCTTACTGGATCAGACCAATGGTCCATCTAGCCCAGTATACTGTCTTTACAGTGGCCAATCCAGGTCACAAGTACCTGGGAAAAATCAAAATAGTAGCAACATTCCATGCTATCAATCCAGGGCTAGTAGTGGCTTTCTCCAAGTCTGTCTCAGTGCATTTCACAACTGGTGTGTTTAGCGTCTTGATTCTAAATATCAGGACGTTCTTAAGTGTCTCTCCAGACCGGCACAGTTCACTGATGGGTAATAGCTCACCATGAACAGCAAGTGGAGACTGAAGCATAAACTTTTGACTGTAGTACAAGTTGGCTTTTGGCTGTGCAGTCCCCAGTACACTCAGTCTGCTGTCAGTCTCCAGTAGTGCTGCCCGATTCAGGGAAAAAAAAATTGATTTGTTCGATTCAGCCTATTGAATTGGTTTTTCGATTTGATTCGATTTTCCTGCCCAGTTGGGGGGTTTTTTTTTATTTATTTTTTTTTCAAACATCCTGGTGGGTTTATTTTATAGCCTCTTTATCCCCTTTGCCTTCTCCTAACCACACTGGTGCTGTGGTGTAAACAAAATAAAAAAGACTTTTCCTCTCTCTGTTAAATCCTAGCTCATGTATGCGGTCTAACACCAGCTCTGGCAGGATACACGTTTCAAATCTGACATATTGTAATCACAAAACAGAAAATAAAATTAGTTTTTCTACCTTATGTTGTCTGATCATTATTCAAATCTTGTTGGTCCCAGGCTCTGGTTGTCTTCCGATAACTTGCTTGCCTGGGTCTCCTTCTTTCTTCTTTTTCCGTGCTAACCATCTATCTGCCATCTCTGTCCTCCCCTTCTGTTTCCCTTCCCTGCCCCGGAGGTCTGGCATCCTTCTTTTTTTTCATCTCCATCCACAGATCCAGCATCTCTCCCTCCTTCCCCACCACCCCAGGGTCCACCATCTCTCCCTTTCTTTTCCCAGTATCTCTATCCCCCCTCCACACCATCCCTTGTGTCCAACTTCTCTCCCTTTATGTTCCTTCCCTCCCTAAATCCCATTGTCCATCATCTCTCTTCCTCTCCACTATTTTTAGACCCATTATTTCTTCCCCCCCAAAGTCCAGCATATGCACGTCTCTTTGAACCCCCCTTCCCTCCCTCCATGTAATTCTACACCAGGGCCCTCCTCCCTTGAAGGTCTGTCGCCCCCCCAAAGGCCTGCACCCCCCCCTGAAGGCCTGTCCCCCCCTTGAAGGCTTGTCCCCCCTGAAGGCCTATGCCACCATCCCTAGCCTGTCCCCCCTTGAAAGCTTATCCCCCCCTGAAGGCCTGCCTGTCCCCCCTGAATGCCTATGCCACCATCCCTGGCCTATCCCCCCTTGAAGGTCTGCACCCCCCTCCTTGAAGGCCTGCACCCCCCCTTGAAGGCCTGCACCCCTGAAGGCCTGTCCCACCCTGAAGGACTGTGCACCCCCCCCCCCCGGGAAGGCCTCCGTGTTCCCCCTGGCCCCCCACACCGTTTGCCTTATAGGTGAAGCCTGCAGATCGCGGTACTAGCGTCTTTGCAAACTGCTTTGAGCTGTTTCCTCTGCTGCAGTCCCACCCCTCCTCTGACATCAGAGGAAACAGCCTCGAAGCAGTTTGCAAAGACGCTAGTACTGTGATCTGCTCTGCAGGCTTCACCTATAAGGTAAACGGTGCGGGGAGGCCAGGATGGGAATTGGACACCAGGATGGGAAATCGGACGCCGGGGGGGTGGGGGGGGAAAGAAAGCTGACAGCAGCACTTCCCGACTGACGCTTCCTCCTCGCACTCTAAAGCAGGTGCGGCAGCGGCCGACCAACAAGAGCAACGCTGCCGCTCCTGCTTTAGGGGGCAAGGTGGGAGGATCCGAATCAGGAAGCCAATTTTTTGGTGTTTTAAATTGATTCGAATCGATTCACCTGAAGTGAATTGGTGAACCGATTCGAATCGTGAATCGGGCAGCACTAGTCTCCAGTAAGTCGTGGTAAGCTGTTGCAGTCTTCCCTGGTTTAGTGTAGAACTGTTGGAATTTGTTTAGTGGCCTTCTGGTCGCCGTCTCTGGTGCTGGACTGAGCAAGGCTTATCTTCAGGTGGCTGGGGGGTTCTGCATCTGCCTCGGGGGTCTCGGGCTTTTTTTTTTTGGGGGGGGGTTCATCCTCCATCTCCACTCTTGTTCAGCCCCCCTCAGCACTGGTTTTGACTCCCCCCCACTCCCAATTTCATCCAAGCGGCCAAGAGTCTCTTGGAACAATGATATTTTTGTTTGTGGAGACACTTTCCCTTGAGGACCTCCAGGATCATCTCAGGGGGACAGATACCGCTGGCAGATGTTTTTCGAAACCACCAGCTGACAAGGATGCATCTGTAGTGGGCATTTTTCAGCGGGAAGAGCTCCAGGAGCTTATTCTTCAAGTTTCCTTCGTTTTACGTTTCAAGGAAAATTCAAAGGAGCCCCCGCGTGTTGTGAATCCCCTGCTTCTGGGGATTCGCTCAGCCTCCTGCTCTTTTCCTATGCATCAGGATATTTGGGATATTGTGCTTGTGCAATGGAAGGCGCTAGAAACACCATTTTGTTTTGCACAGTCTATGGTCCACCTGTATCCCATCTCGGAGGGGGATAGGAATATGTTGAAGTCGCCAGTTGTGGATGCAGTGGGTTCGTCCATCGCGCGACAGCATATGATGACAGTAGAGGGCGGCTCGGCTTTGCAGGATTTTGGAGAGGAGGGGGTGGGACCATGGCAGAGAGAAGGCAGCTTGGAAGACCTGATGGCAGCTTGCAAAGATCGCTAACACTAGCGAGCTTATGCAGGCTTATGAAATGAGGTAAATTGATGCCGTGAGGCCAGGGGGGAAGCCGGACAGAAGCACTGACACTCCCCACTCGCTCTCTAAAGCAGGAGCGGCAGCAGCCGGCCAGCAAGAGGCAGCGCTGCCGATCCTGCTTTAGGGGCTGAGGGGGGAGGGTCAGTGCCGAATTGGGAGGCCGATTTTTTTGTTGTTGTTTTTGAATCGATTTGAACCGATTCACCTGAAATGAATCGGTGAATCGATTTGAATCGTGAATCAGGCAGCATTACTCACCAGCCCCCCTGCCGATTTCAGCTTCCATCCCCAGCCCCCAAGACTCATCAGCCCCCCTGCTGATTTCAGCTTCCATCCCCAGCCCCCAAGACTCATCAGCCCCCCTGCCGATTTTAGCTTCCATCCCCAGCCCCCAAGACTCATCAGCCCCCCTGCCGATTTCAGCTTCCATCTCCAGTCCCCAAGACTCATCAGCCCCCCTGCCGATTTTAGCTTCCATCCCCAGCCCCCAAGACTCATCAGCCCCCCTGCCGATTTCAGCTTCCATCCCCAGCCCCCAAGACTCATCAGCCCCCCTGCCGATTTCAGCTTCCATCCCCAGCCCCCAAGACTCATCAGCCCCCCCTGCCGATTTCAGTTTCCATCCCCAGCCCCCAAAACTCATCAGCCCCCCTGCCGATTTCAGCTTCCATCCCCAGCCCCCAAGATTCATCAGCCCCCCTGCCGATTTCAGCTTCCATCCCCAGCCCCCATTCAGATTCATTTACTTACTGGACTGGATATTAAATCGCGGGGAAGAGAGGAGAAATGCGGGGAAAGAGCCAGCCAAAAATAGTATTTGCTGCTGCACGAGGTCTGCTTGACTCTCCTACTCCTTTCGTTTCTTCCGATGTAACTTCCAGTTTTGCAAAACCGGAAGTTACATTAGATGGGAAGAGGCCGGCAGCATGAAATAGCCCGAACTCGTCTTACAGCTGAATCGGTAAGTCCGGTTTTTAACAAAAACGAACCGATTTGAATCGATTCACCTGATTTGAATCGGTGAACTGATTCGAATCGGGCAGCACTAGTCTTTACCAAATGTCTAGCAATGGTGCAGCCTCACTAGGCTGACTGGGAATCTATGGTTTTCTACCTGGATGATTGACTAATGCGAGCACATTGAAGGATTCCACTTCATGCGCAACTGGGCGACATTCTGGGGGAAGAGCAAGCTATTCAGGAAGGATGGACTTCACTTCAGCGGAGATGGAACGAGGCTACTTGCAAACAACATCAAGAGAGAAATTGAGAAGTTTTTAAACTAGGAAGAAGGGGAAAGCCGACAGTTGAGCAAGAGTCGATGGTTCAGAAACTGGTATACCCAGAGGATACCGTGCAGGAAGATAGCAGGGAAGACTCACCGGATCATAGGCAAGACAGAAATCCTGATGGATCGAAAGGGACACAAGAGGGAAGGAAATGCAAAAAGTAACAGGCCGCAAACTCAAATGTAAGTACAGGAAAGCAAGAAGCCTAAGGAATAAGCCAGTTGCTTCCCTTTAACATATCTAAAGAAAGGTTTGAAATTTCGTGCTTCCCTGGCTAGCCTCTCTTCATACTCTCTTTTGGCTTTTCTAACCACTCGGTGACATTCTTTTTGATACTTCCTGTGCTCTTTCCAGTTCCCCTCAGTTTTGTCATTTTTCCATTTCCTGAATGAATTTTTCTTATTGCCTATCGCTTCCTTCACTATTTTAGTTATCCACGCCGGGTCTTTTGTTTGACTCTTTTTGCACCCCTTTCTGAATCTGGGGATATACAGATTTTGCGCCTCGCTCACCGTGTTCTTGAGAAAAGACCAGGCATGTTCTACCGTTTGCCATTTTTTGGAAGTGTTCCTAAGTTTCTTCCTTACTATTTCTCTCATTGCTTCGTAGTTTCCTTTCCTGAAGTTGAAAGTTGTCGCTATGGTTCTCTTTCCTTTCGGTATTCCTACCTCAACCTTGAACTTGATCATGTTATGATTGCTGTTTCCCAACGGTCCCACTATCTCTACTTCCTTTGCAGGTCCTCTTAACCCATTTAGGATTAGATCCAGAGTGGCATTTCCTCTCGTTTGTTCTCTAACAAGCTGCTCCATGAAACAATCTTGTATAGCCTCCAGGAATTCTGTCTCCCTAGCGCATTTTGAACTTCCAAGACTCCAGTCTATCCCGGGGTAGTTGAAGTCTCCCATAATAACCGTGTTACCGCTTTTGCATTCTCGCTTCATCTCGGCTTCCATTTCTTCATCGATATCTCCGATTTGCCCAGGTGGACGATAGTATAGGCCTATCTTTATTTCAGGCCCTTTCCTTCCCGGTATTTTAACCCATAGCGATTCCAGCTTGTTGGTCATCTCTGCTGAGTCCATTTATGTATAGGGCTATTCCACCTCCTTTCTGTCCTGACCTGTCCTGGCGATAGAGCTTGTACCCCCGGCAGTGCTATATCCCATTTGTTGTTGCGTTTCAGAGACTCCAATGATGTCTATGTCCTCTGCATTGGCCATGGCTTCTAATTCCTCCATTTTGTTTCTTAGGCTCCTTGCATTAATATGTAAAAGTAGAAAGGATGCTGGGAAGCAGTGATCACAATATGATCCGCTTCAACCTGGACACAGGGGCAAAACATCGATCCAGAACAACGATCACAGCACTGAACTTCCAAAAAGGGAATTACGAAGGGTTGAGACTCATGGTGAGGAAGAAGATTGAGAAAGAGGATAAGCACTGTAAAAACGCTAGAGCAAACATGGTCCCTTTTTAAGGACACAGTCACCGAGGCACAAAAGCTACATATACCGGGTATCAACAAGGGATCCAAGAGGAAAAAGAACAAGGAACCGGCGTGGCTCACTGTAGCAGTGAAGGAAGCAATCAGAGACAAGAAGACTTAGTTTAAGGAATGGAAAAGGTCAAAAATGGACGAAAACTAGAAAAAGCACAAACAACATCAAAGCAGGTGCCATAAGGCGGTAAGAGGGGCCAAGAGAGACTATGAGGAAAAAATAGCCAAGGAGGCAAAAAACTTCAAGCCGTTCTTTCGATATATTAAGGGGAAACAACCCGCAAAAGAAGCAGGTGGCCATGAATGACCATGGAATACAGGGAGTGCTAAAGAAGGACAAAGTCATCGCCGACAAACTGAGCACATTTTTTTCATCTGTATTTACTGAAGAGGATATACACAACGAACGAAGGAACGCAGGAATGAAGACGAGAATCTGACAGGGTTGACGGTCAGTCTAGAAGAGGTATGCAGGCAGATTGATAAACTTAAAAATGATAAATCCCTGGAACCAGATGGCATCCATCCAAGAGTAATCAAGGAACTGAAAGGGGTTGAACTGCTTCAACTAATAGCCAATCTGTTGATAAAATTAGGAAGGATTCCGGAAGACTGAAAAGTGGCGAATGTTACGCTGATCTTCAATAAAGGTTCGAGGGGAGATCCAGGAAACTACAGACCGGTGAGTCTGACCTCGGTACCGGGAAAGATGATAGAGGCGCTGATAAAGGACCACATCATTGATCACCTTGATGGACAGAATCTGATGAGGACCAGCCAGCACGGTTTCAGCAAAGGAAGATCTTGATTGACGAACTTACTGCACTTGCTTCGAGGGAGTAAACAGGCAGATAGACAAGGGTGACCCGGTAGACATTGTATATCTGGATTTTCAGAAGGCGTTCAACAAGGTTCGGCATGAATGACTACTTTGAAAAATTGTGAGCCATGGAATGGAGGGTGAAATACTCACCTGGATTAAAAACTGGCTGGTAGATAGGAAACAGAAAGTGGGGGTAAATGGACAGTACTTGGACTGGAAAAGTGTCACGAGTGGAGTGCCTTAGGGTTCGGTGCTTGGACCCGTGCTCTTCAATATATTTATAAACGACCTGGAAATTGGTACGACGAGTGAGGTGATAAAAATTTACAGACGATACGAAGTTATTCAGAGTAGTGAAGATGCAGGAGGATTTGGAAGACCTGCAATGTAACATAAACACGCTTGAGAAATGGGCTGCGGCATGGCAAATGAGGTTTAACGTGGATAAATGTGAGGTGATGGATGTCGGTAACAAAAATCTTATATATGTATACAGAATTTCCGATGCAGTGCTTGGAGAGATCCCCCTGGAAAGAGACTTGGGAGTACTGGTCGACAAGTCAATGAAGCTGTACACGCAATGCACGGCAGCGGTGAAAAGGGTGAACAGAATGCTAGGAATGATTAAGAAGGGGATCAAGAACAGATCGGAGAAGGTTATCATGCCGCTGTACCGGGCCATGGTACAGCGTCCAGCACTGGTCGCCGTACATGAAGAAAGACACAATACTACTCGAAAGGGTCCAGAGAAGAGCGACTAAAATGGTTAAGAGGCTGGAGGAGTTGCCGTACAGTGAGAGATTAGAAACTGGGCCTCTTCTCCCTTGAAAAGAGGAGACTGAGAGGGGTCATGATCGAAACATTCAAGATAATGAAAAGAATTGACTTAGTAGATAAAGACAGGTTGTTCATGCTCTTCAAGGTAGAGAGAACGAAAGGGCACTCTCTAAAGTTAAAAGGGGATAGATTCCATACAAACGTAAGGAATTTCTTCTTAACCCAGAGAGTTGTAGAAAACCGGAACGCTCTTCCAGAGGCTGTTATAGGGGAAAACACCCTCCAGGGATTCAAGACAAAGTTAGACAAGAACCAGAACGTACGCAGGTAGGGCTAGTCTCAGTTAGGGCACTGGTCTTTGACCTAAGGGCCGCTGCATGAGCGGACTGCTGGGCATGATGGACCACTGGTCTGACCCAGCAGCAGCAGCAGCAGCAATTCTTATGTTCTTATGAGTGTGCTGGGGAGTTAATGCAGAGAACTATTCATTTGTTAGAGCTACTAAGTTTTTTTAGCACCCCTTAGTTCCAACTGACACAGGTCCAGTGATGGGAATTCTTAGGAGCCCTACTCAACACACTGCAAGTGTGAGCTTTTCTCCCTGGCACTGGCGGACACATTGCCCTCGCAGGTCACAGCTTGGCTGATGTTGAGGTTACTGGGCCACATTGCTTCCATAGTGCATGTCACTCCTTTGGCACATCTACAAATGAGAACAAGCCCAGTAGAACCTAGCTTCCCAGTGGCTTTTGGGAATCTGATATATGTCATCTGGTACTAGTACATCAGACCTAGTACAGTCCTTCCTCTGGTGGACAGTTTGATCCAATTTGATCATGAAGAATTCATTCTAGACTCCTCAGCATCAGAAGTTTCTGATGGTGGATGCGTCAAGCCTGGGGTAGGGAACTCATTTAGATGGACTTTCACACTCAGGTTCACGGTATGCCCAAGAGAAAGATTTTCATATCAACTTCTTGAAACTCTGTGCAATTTGGAAGTTGTAAAGGTTTTCAGAGATTGGCTAGTCAACAAAATTGTACAAATTTGGACAGATATACTACACCAACAAGCAAAGGAGAATGGGATCATACCTTGTCAAGAGGCAGGGTGTGGAACTGGGCCTTTCAGAACAATATAGTTCGCAGTCACATACCTGATGGGAAGATCCAACAGCCTGGCCGGCAGACTGAGCAGAATAATTCAATCACACTAGTGGTCTCTCAATGAAGGCATTGCCTGGGAGATCTTCAAAGGGTGGGGCACCCCCTCAGTGGATCTCTTTGCCACTCCATTCACTCACAAGGTCTTTGAGTACTGCTCCAAGCCCAGATCATACAACCGACTAGCATTGAATGCCTTTCTCCTGGATTGGGGATTGGATCTTCTGTTTGTGTATCCTCCCATACCTCTTATAAGGAAGACTTTGCTGAAACTCAAGCAAGACCATGGGACCATGATTCTATAGTATCTTATTGGCTCAGGCAGATCTGATTCCCTCTTCATCTGGAACTTTCATGTGAAGAAAGCTCCCTATCACTACTACTACCTCTACTTATTTCTATAGAATGTAATGTAATGTAATTTATTTCTTATATACCGCTACATCCGTTAGGTTCTAAGCGGTTTACAGAAAATATACATTAAGATTAGAAATAAGAAAGGTACTTGAAAAATTCCCTTACTGTCCCGAAGGCTCACAATCTAACTAAAGTACCTGGAGGGTAATAGAGAAGTGAAAAGTAGAGTTAGAGGAAAAATAAAAATAAAATAAACATTTTAACAAGAACTGCTAGACATACACACTGCTGTACATAGTGATATGCAGGTAGTTTGCCCCTTGCAAGCTCACAATCTAAGGTATTTTTTGTACCTGGGGCTATCAATCCTCCAGTAGTATTTTGGGACCTCAACATTATCCTTACCCAGATGATGAAGGCTCTCTGAGCCATTGGATACCTGTGTGTTGAAGTACTTGACCCGGAAGGTCATGTTTTTGGTGGCAATTGCTTCAGCTCGTAGGGTCAGTGAGCTTCAGGCCCTAGTGGTAGATCCACCTTACACGAATGTCCATCACAATAGAGTAGTTCTTCACACACAACCTAAGTTCCTCCTTAAGGTAGTGTCCGTTTCATCTGAATTAGTTGGTTGTCCTGCTAACATTTTTTTTCCTAAACCTCATGCCCATCCTGGAGAAAACGCACTGCACACATTGGACTATAAGCGAGCGTTGACCTTTTATATTGAGCGGACTAAGCCACACAGACGGTCTGCTTAGCTTATTTCCTTTGATCCTAACAGAATGGGAGTCTGCCATTGGTAAACACGTAATTTCCATTTGGCTAGCAGGTTGCATCTCTTTTGCTTATGCCCAGGCTGGACTGTCTCTCGAGGATCATGTCATGGCTCAAACTGTTAGAGCCTTGGTTGCATTGGAAGCCCACTTGAGATTCAGCCTGCATTGAAGAGATATGCAACACTGCAACCTGGGCTTCTGTCCACACATTCACATCTCGCTACTGTCTAGAACGAGATAACAAACATGACAGTTGTTTGGTCAAGCAGTCCTGCAAAGTTTGTTTGGGGTATAGAATCTAACCCCCCGCCCCCCTGCCCATTTTGTTCTGGTCCTGGCTGCACCTCCACAACAATGTACTTATGTTTTTAGGCTAATTAAACTTAGAATTCACCATTGTGAGTTCCTAATGTTCTTGTTTTTGGTGAGCCTGATAACTAGGGATTCCCAGATGTGAGAGAATATGGCCTGCTTTCTTGTAGCAGTGTTCTCCAAGGAGAGCAGGCCAGTAATCTCGCATACCCTCCTACTTCTCCTAAGAGTTGAATTCTGTAGTTTTAGATACATTTTTCATTGCTGGTCCAAAGCTCGCGAAGCTTATGGGATGGCACCTTAACGTGGAATGCTGTCTTCAACTTTTGAAGTGATACAAACACTTAACTGTCTGCATTGGGGCTCCATGGATACGTCACCCACATGTGAGATTAGTGGCCTGCTGTGCTCGGAGAACACCTTCTAAAGGGTAAGTACCTTTGCTACCTAGTTCTATGATAGATCAGGGAAATTCTGCATGTGAAACTTGAGAGGGGCTTGGTCCAAGCCAGTTTTTCTTTTTAAACCCACCAGACATTAACGCAAGACCAATATGAAGTTTCATGCAATATTGATGAAGCTCACATCATCATTGCATCAAGCAAGGAGCCAAAAATGGAAGTGAGAGTTTCCATCACATCCACTATATTGAAAGATGAAGAGGCTGAGAAAGGTATGTGCAAGGAGGGTTCCTCAAGATTTCCTATAATTTTAATCTGTTTGATCTTCTTGATCAGTGCTTATGCTTTTCAACTGTTAAAGATCTATTTTTCCTTTTTAATAATATATTTCTTTGGATCTTAAGATAGGAAAAGCTCTGGTAAATGAAGTTATATGTACAACCACAAACTGAAGCACAGTTGGGTCTGAATCCGGGAGGGGGGGAGAGGTTGTGCCTGGTATCCAGTTTTGAAGCTCCTTGCTCCTTGCACTGGACAATAATTCCTGCCTGTGTTCTTCGTCAGACTTCTAACAGTTCAAATAACTATCAGATATCTGGAAAGGATGGGTTTTATGCATAACTACTTAACAAGAAGCATCCCATGAACAAATCCAAACTGAATTTGTGGGAGAGGGGAGATATAAAGAAATTTCAGGGCAGGTCTGATGCCCCAAAGGTATTATTTTGTCCTACCATGTGAGGAAGCTGGATTCTATATCTGAATCTGGCTTCTATTATTCAAACCCATGGAGACTATGATTAATGCAGAGTATACAGTGAGTTTGTAGTTCATTCAGTGCTTGCACAGAGTGACAGGTTTTAGTTGTAAAGAAATGATTCCTAAAAAGCTAGATGACAATAACAGCTATTTAATATTTTTAGGTATAACTTTGTTTTTCAACAGAAGCAAAAGAGCCTGAGACAGAGCCTGAGCCTGAGCCTGAGCCTGAGCCTGAGTCAGACCCCCAGGAACTTCTGAACAAACAGAAATGTTTGGAGTCCTTGAGTGCCCTTCGCCACGCCAAGTGGTTTCAGGTAAAATACATTCCATGCTTGTAAAGATCTTAAATAAGAACAGCAGCTGAGGAAGGCAATGGATAGTTTCATTTCTCTGCCTCTGTAGCTTCTTTAAGTGGGTATTTTAGCGATTTGTTACTTTTTACTTTAAATTCTACAGCTGTTAAAGCTGTCTCTTATGGACACTGAGAAGAGTTCCCCTTCTAGTGATTTGTACATCCGTTTACAATACTAAGACTTTTGATTGGCTAACTTTTTTTTTTTTTTCTTTCCACAAAGTCACGAGCAAATGGCCTGCAGTCTTGTGTGATAGTTATCCGGATCCTGCGAGACCTCTGCCAGCGTATCCCCACCTGGGCTGCACTCCCTGACTGGGTAAGGAGCTGCAGGGATACCTTCTTGTCCATCTTGGTTTTACCTGCTAATTTTCTTTTCTTGAGTTCAATCAGACCAGTCCAGAACATGTGGGTTGAACCTCTCAACCAGCAGATGGAGACAACATACAAATGACATAAGTTCTTACTAAAGTGGAGTATTTATATTTATTTATTTATTATACGTTCTGACTATAAATTTTCCATGCAACCACATCTCACCAGTATTCCAATAACAAAACATGAAGACTAGGTAGAGCCATAATAAGTCAAATGAAAACATCAGAAAAAAATAAAAATAGCAAGTGCTTTCTGAAATAAATTTTCAGACTCCATTGAACCTCCAGAGATGAGCAAGAGAGAGCATATTTCCTTTGATAGGGATGATATCTGGACTGCTTTGAGTTGGATTCAAGAAAAGACAATTGGCAGATAAGACCAAATGTTTGCTTCCTTATCATCCTAACCAGACCAGTCTAGAGCATGAAAGATGCAACAAAGCAGTCCTTCTGTTACGTCCCTTCCAGATTCCATACGCTAGGTGTTCAATCCCAATCTGCAATCCGGGAGTTGCAGTAATCCACAAATTTTTCTGAGCACATGCTCCACCCCCTTAGCCTGAGAGCTAGCAAACATATCCAGTTAAAATTTCTGCAAGCAATCCGTGCAGAAGTCTTTGCATTTGCTCTGATTCTTTTTCTCGGTGGCTTTAGTACCTTGAGACCCCTTCCAGGTGGTCCCCTGTCAGAGGAAAGGATGCAATCCCGTGCTGCTGGGCTACTGTTTCACAAAGAAACTCTTGAGGATCTGTGGAGCCAGCTTGCTGTGTGCCACAATTTCTAGACTCTGGGTCCCTTCCCTTGGGAGTCTGCTTCCCGGTGACCTTGTCATAGGTTTCAAGCGCATGCTGTATGCGTCTGGAGTGAAACCCACCTGAGTTTCAAGGTGCAGGCTGCCTTTCCCACCCACAACCGCATGGGCAAGGATCCATGGGGGCAGAGTCATAGTCGGTGTCTGGCTGACTGAGAGTCCAAAGATTTCAAGTCTGGATCCATTTGGATCTGTTTCTGAGGCAGAAAATACTTTTCCTCTATTCAAATGCTGTTCAAGGCTGCTGACAGTCTGGCATTGCATAATGTGAGTAAACCCCCATTCTGTTTCGCCTAGTAGACTGGTATAGTCCTTACGAATAGTTTATACCTCACTGTGACCAGCAGGTGGAGACTGAGCCCACATACCTATCCAGTCTTTCTCTGTCTCCAGCAGTGTGGTAAGACTAATTCGGCTCTCCCCCCTTAGGGCTGTTGAAATTTATTTCGAACTCCTGGGTTCCCCTTTTTTGCCGGACAGAGCTTGGACGGGTCCTGTTTGGAGATCTGTCCAACCTCAGCAGTGTCAAACCTGGCTGGTCTTGTGCTAGGTCCCTCCCCCTTTCCTTCACCTCCCCACATTTTTGTAGAGATGCCTCAGCTGTTAGCCTGATCCCCGAGGTTGGTCATTCTTCCAGCTTTGAAAGCCGTGGAGTCTGTTCCGAGTAAAGAAAAAAAAATCCTGAGGCTGTGAAGGTCTAAAGGGCTCATTTCCCTTTAAAATTGCTGTGTTTTTCTGTCTGTTCTCAACTAACTGGTACTTTTTTGCAGCTAGGAGCGGTTTTCAGCACAATGAGAACTTTGAAAGGGAAAAAGTGCTCATTGTGTTCCAGATGTCAGGTACTCGCAGCCATCCTGTGCAAGCGTTGTAAAGGCCAGAGCGGTGGAGGAGTCTTGTCAGCATTCGGTGCTGGAGGCCAGGGAACCCGGCTGCAAGTACCTCGCGAGTCGGCTTCAGATCGTGGAGAATCTCGGGCTTCCCCCGCTGCCCACATGGTGATTCCCCAGCCGCCGATGGTCAGGGTAAAAAGGATTCCTTTACCGCATTGGTTGGCTCCTTGGCTTTTGCGGCAGGAAAGTCCCAGGCTTCTCAGACGCTGCAGGCCTCTGGAGCTCCATTTTTGGCAATTTCAGGCCAGATTTTGGCGGGAACCACCTCCATCATCTCTGTAGCCTCAGGTGGCCTTTCCCCTGTATTGGAGAAACAGGGGCAAGGTGTTGCTGGGTCCCCTACTGTGGCAGGGAGTCCCTTGGGGCCGCCGGGGGTTTTCCCCCTTATTTCATTTTGGCACTTTGCAAAGCTTATATGCTGGTAGCTTGAGGTTTAGATTCCAATCCGGGTGATTGACCTTTGGGAAGATTTACAGGATCCTCTTAGGGGACAGATTCTGCCAGCGGTGGGTTTGAGCGCCCACCTGCTGGCGAAGATGCATCTGTGGTGCACATTTTTCAATGGGATGCGCTTCATGAGCTAATTCTTCAGGTCTCTTCTATGTTAAAATTTGAGGATACTGTGTCGGAGCCCCTGCGTATGGTGGACCCCTTGATTAAGGAGATCTGCTCTACTTCCCGCTCTTTTCCTATGCATCAGGATAGTCGGGATATTATGGTCGCACAGTAGCAGGTGCCAGAGGCACCCTTTCACACTCCATGGCCCACCTCTATCCCATTCCAGTAGGGGATAGGGACACTCTGATGTTACCGGTGGTTTCGTCCATCTCAAAACGGCATTCTGTTCCTGTTAAAGGTGGTGCTGCCTTGAAGGACCCTGAGTAGCATAAGTTGGAATCCCTCCTTAAACATAGTTTTGATGTGACAACTCTGGCGGTCCAGGCGGTGATTTGTGGCAGGCTGGTGGCTCGGGTGTGCTTTCGCTGGGCCAAGTGCGTTCTTGACCGTGAGTCTGATAATTGTGAATTAGTGGAGCAGGAAGTTGCCAAAATTGAGATGAGTGCTTCTTATCTCTCAGATGCCATGTATGACCTCTTGTGAGCTTCTGCCAAGGCTTTGGCTTTTGGAGTGGCAGCACGCCGTACCTTGTGGCTTCATGGTTGATCAGCAGATATGGTGTCTAAAGCTATGTTGACAAAGTTTCCTTTTAAGGAGTCTTTCTTGTTTGGTGAGGACTTGGACAAGTTGTTTCAGACATTAACTGATTCTAAAGTGCCTCATTTGTCTGAAGATAGGCCTAGGCTACTGGCTTGGGGTGGTGCTGCTCGTGGGCATGATTTCTGCTGTTGCTGCCCTGGTCAAGGGGCCGCTTCTTTTCAGTCACCTGGACTCTCCAGAGGCCAGTTCTTCCAGCGCATGCAGTCCTTTCGAGGGGCCCACCGGGGTGTGGGTAACGCCTCCGCTGGGTCCCCTGCAGTCCATCCTGCCCAATGACTCATTGCTGGTGCCCACCTTGGTTCCGGTGGGTGCCTGGCTGCTTGACTTTTATCCAAAATGGGCAGAGATCACGTCAGATCAGTGGGTTCTGGAGCTTGCCCGTTTCTTGCCAGATCATTTCTCGCTTCTCTCTCGCAGGTGGAATGGAAGCAGCAGGCCTTTTGCCAGACCCTTCAAATATTGATAGATCTCAAAGCTGTAGTCCCAATCCCTCCTCAGGAGTGGGGCACAGGCTGGTACTCGATTTACTTTGTGGTCACAAAGAAAAAAGGGATTTTATGGCCCATCTTAGATTTGAAAGGGGTCCACAGAGCATGGAAACTCTGGGGTCTGTGAATCTGGCAGTTCAGCCAAGGGAGTATCTGACTTCTCTCGATCTGATGGCAGCCTACTTGCATATTCCAATTCGGACCCCCAAAATCACTTCCTATTCTTTGTGATCTTGGGGCACCACTATCAGTTCCGTGTGTTTCCCTTTAGTCTGGCCATGGAACCTCAGACGTTCACCAGGGTTATGGTGGTCGTCGCGGCAGTGTTGCGCAAAGAGGGCATTCTGGTTCATCCCTATCTGGATGACAGGTTGATTCGAGCAAAATCGTTCCAGGAGAGCACCCGGGTCACGACTCTGGTGCTGGAGTTTCTGCAGTCGCTGGGATGGGTTGTCAACCTTTCCAAGAGCCGATTGGCTCCCTCTCAGCACCTGGAGTATCTAGGAGTTCAGTTCGACACCTCCTTAGGGAAGATCTTCCTCCCAGAGACCCGGATAAGCAAATTGCATTCTCAGATTCTCCTACTTATTGCATCCCAGTGTCATTGGGCTCAGGATTTCCTCCAAGTCTTGGGGTCGATGGCGGCTTCCCTAGACGTAGTGAGGTGGGCTCATGCCCATATGCATCCTCTTCAGTATGTTGTTCTTCCGAGTTGGTCGCTTCAGAGGCACAGTCTGGATCATCCTGTCCCTCTGCGGGGCTTGGCTCGCTGCAATCTTCGTTGGTGTCTCCAGACCTCCCATCTAGTGCAAGGGGTGAGTCTGGACAGGCCACAGTGGACGGTGCTGCTCACGGATGCCAGTCTCCTCAGTTGGGGAGCACAGTATCTGGACATCTTGGCCTCCCACATAGCAGGCGTAGAGAATGTGCAGGCGGACTTTGTCATCATGCCCTAGATTCCGGAGAGTGGTGTCTAAGCCTTTCAGCTGATAGTTCAGTCTTGGGGTCAGCCCCTCATTGACCTGATGGTCATAAGTGTCAATGCCAAAACATCCCGCTTCTTCAGTCGTCGCAGAGACAGACCGGATACTGGTTGCTCTGGTTCAACCATGGCCAACGGAGGGTCTGTTGTATGTGTTCCCTCCGTGACCATTAGTGGGCAGAGTTCTTATTCGCATAGTTCAAAATCCAAGCTTTGTGTTTCTGGTAGCTCTGGATTTTCCTAGGCACCCGTGGTACGCAGACCTAGTGAGGCATCTGGTGGCGGATCCTCTTCCTCTCTCGACCAACTTTCTGACTCAGTGCCCCATTCCAATGTTCGATCCAGGTCCCTTCTGTCTTATTGGCTCTTGAAAGGGAACACCTAGATAAGAAGGGGTATTCAGATAAAGTGATCTCGACCCTCTTGGGATCCCGGAGACCTTCTGCTTCACGGATTTGGTGTATATTTGAGGAGTGGTGTGCTGCGCATGGAGTGGTCTCTTTTCACGCTTTCCATGCCTAACATCTTTGAGTTCTTGCAGGATGACCTGACTTGGTCTTCTCTCCGGGTTTAGCTTGCGGCCTTGTCAGCCTTTCATGGGTTGTTGAGAGGTCAGCGTTTCACTGCCATTCCTGATGATATTCGCTTCTTGCGGGTGGCCAAATTACTCAAGCCTCCCGTGCGACCCTCTGTTCTATCTTGGGATCTGAATCTGTCCTGTCTGTTCTGGTGCGTCCACCTTTTGAACCTTTGGATGACTGCTCTTTGAAGGACCCTACTCTTAAAACGGTCTTCTTGGTGGCTATTACATCTGCTAGACATGTTTCTGAGCTGCAGGCTTTCTCTTGTAGGGCTCCCTTACTGGATTTTTCAAAGGAGCGGGCTGTCTTGCGGCCTGTTCCTTCCTTTCTGCCAAAGATAGATTCTCCTTTTCATGTCAATCAGGCAGTGGTCCTCCCGGTGTTAGGTAGCTGGGAGGGATCTTCAGAGCAGAAACAGTTGCACAAGTTGGATGTCGGGTCCTTCGCTCTTATGTGCAGAGGACCCAGGTGATCAGGAAATCAGATCATCTCTTTATCCTTCTAGCGGGTCCTCGTAAGGGGGATGGTGCTTCCATTGCGCGCTGGATCAAGGAGACTATTGCTTCCGCTTACCTTCCTCAGAAAAAGCCTGTTCCGGAATTTCTCAAGGCTCATTCCACTAAGGGTCAAGCAGCTTCTTGGGCTGAGACTTCTCTTGTGCCTCCAGTGGATATTTACAAGGCTGCAGTTTGGTCTTCTCTGCATTCCTTTGTCAGACATTACGGTGTGGATATTCAAGTGTGTCGGGACGCAGTATTCGGTGAGCATGTTCTGGTGTCAGCCCTTCGGGGGTCCCACCCTTGGTGGGTAGGAGAAATTAGATTCTTACCTGCTATTTTTCTTTCTGTTAGCCTGTAGACCTGTATAGTCACCCACCCTTTCTGTTTTTATTTGGTGATTGTGGTTTTTGCTTGCAGATTTTGTTTTTTCTGCGGGTTCTAGTATTTTTCTAGGACCATGGAGATTTAAGAACAGCGACTATGGCTCAGCTGGTGAGCTGTGGAGACATTTTATATGCCAGTTGTTTCCAAGTGTTTGTTGTTTTTACACTCCTGTTCGGAATATGTGTACTGTTCTCAGTTTTAGTATTTCCTAGATTCTGCTTGGCTATTTGGCAGACTGGATTGGTAGAGGGGAGCCTCTCCTAATATAAAAGTTTTGGTCTCAGTCTCCACCTGCTGGTCACAGTGAGGTTATAACCCATTTGTAAGGACAATACCGGTCTACAGGCTAACAGAAAGAAAATTAGCAGGTAAGAATCTAATCTCCCTTTATCTCCTATTGGAACATCAGGGGTGGCTTGTAAAACGATTTTAAAGTCATTTTTCACATTTTCTGAGGGTAGGGTTCAGGTCCCCCACCTCCCCAGACCCCAAATTGCTATTTCTTATTTTCGCTTTTTGTTTATTTTTGCCATTTTTTGTATGAATTCGTGATGGTGGCAATCTTGGATTTTAAAATCGATCTTAAGACCATAAGAAAAGCCTTACTGGGTCAGACCAATGGTCCATCAAGCCCAGTAGCCCGTTCTCACAGTGGCCAATCCAGGTCACAAGTACCTGGCCAAAATCCAAGGAGTGGCAGTATTCCATACTACTGATACAGGGCAAGCAGTCTTTCTCAATAACAGACTATGGACTTTTTCTCCAGGAACTTGTCCAAACCTTTCTTAAAACCAGCTACGTTATCTGCTCTTACCACATCCTCTGGTAACGCGTTCCACAGCTTAACTATTCTCTGAATGAAAAAAAATTTCCTCCTATTAGTTTTAAAAGTATTTCCCTGTAACTTCATCACGTATCCCCCTAGTCTTTGTAATTTTTGATGGAACGAAAAATCGATCCACTTGTACCCATTCTGCTCCACTCAGGATTTTGTAGACTTCAATCATATCTCCCCTCAGCCGTCTCTTTTCCAAGCTGAAGAGCCCTAACCCCGTTTTAGTGTTTCCTCATACGAGAGGAGTTTTATCCCCTTTACCATCTTGGTCGCTTTTCTTTGAACCTTTTCTATTGCCACTATATCTTTCTTGAGATAAGGAGACCAGCATTGAACGCAATACTCCAGATGAGGTTGAACGCAATACTCCAGATGAGGTTGCACCATAGAGCATTATAACATTCTTAGTCTTGTTAACCATCCCTTTTCTAATAATTCTTAGCATCCTGTTTGCTTTTTTGGCTGCCGCCACACATTGGGTGGAAGGTTGTCTACGAGGATACCCAGATCCTTTTCTTAAGCGCTAATCCTCAAGGTGGACCCTAGCATCCGGTAACTGTGATTCAGGTTATTCTTCCCAATGTGCATCACTTTGCATTTGTCCACATTAAAATTCATCTGCCATTTAGACGCCCAGTCTTCCAATTTCCTAAGATCTGCCTGCAATTTTTCACAATCCGCATGAGTTTTAACAACTTTGAACAGTTTAGTGTCATCTGCAAATTTAATCACCGCACTCGTCGTTCCAATTTGCAGATCATTTATAAATAAGTTAAATAGCACCAGTCCCAGTACAGACCCCTGCGGCACTCCACTGTTTACTCTACTCCATTGAGAAAAATGACCATTTAACGCTACCCTCTGTTTTCTATCTGATAACCAATTCCTAATTTACAACTGAACTTTGCCACCTATCCCATGACACTTTAATTTTTTCAGGAGCCTCTTGTGAGGAACTTTATCAAAAGCTTTCTGAAAATCTATGTCAACCAGCCCACCTTTATCCACATGTTTATTTACACCTTCAAAGAAGTCAAGCAAATTGGTGAGGCAAGATCTCCCTCGGCTGAACCCATGCTAACTGCATCTCATTAAATCGTGTTTGTCTATGTGTGCCACAATTTAATTTTTTGTAATCGTTTCTACCATTTTGCCCAGCACCAAAGTGAGGCTTACCAGTCTGTAATTTCCCAGATCTCCCCTGGAGCCCTTTTTAAAAATCGACGTAACATTGGCCACCCTCCAATCTTCACGTACTACAGACAATTTTAGCAACAGGTTACAGATCAGTAACAGCAGGTCAGCAATTTCATGTTTGAGTTCTGTTAGTACCCTGGGATGTATACCATCCGGTCCTGGCGATTTATCACTTTTTAACTTGTCGATTTGGTTCAGTACATCTTCCAGATTCACCAAGATTTCTGTTCCTCCGCATCATCTCCCTTGAAAACCATTTCCAGTTACATCTTCTTCCATAAAGACTGAAGCAAAGAATTCATTCAGTCTTTCTGCTATGGCCTTATCCTCCCTGAGCACCCCTTTCACTCCTTGATCATCCAATAGTCCCACAGATTCCCTCACAGGTTTTCTGCTTCTGATATACCCTCTTTTGCAAGTTTCTCTTCATATTCTTTCTTAACTATCTTTATCAAAGCTTTGCATCTTCTTATTTTCTTCGTTCAGATCCTTTTTCCATTCTTTAAAGAATATTTTTTTTGGCTCTAATAGCCTCTTTCACTTCACCTTTTAACCATGCCGGCTCTTGTTTCCTCTTCCACCTTTGCTGATAAATGAAATACATCTGGTCTGGGCTTCCATGATGGTATTTTTAAATAAAATCCACAACTGGTTTACAGTCCTAACCTTTGCAACGGATCCTTTTAGCTTCTTTTTAACTATTTTCCTCATTTTATCATAATCGCCCTTTCGAAAATTAAACGCCCCCTACAATAGATTTCTTTTGCGACGTTACTCCCTGTATCAGCTCAAATTTGATCACATTATTCCTCTGACTCCTTTATATTTAAATCCTTTATATTAAAATCAAACAACAAACATTACTATATGTTTAATTAATGTAAGATCTATTAAAACCAAATTTCATATAATTAAAGATTTAATACTACAATCAAATTTGGATATTCTTTGTATAATAGAGACTTGGCTCTCTACGGGAGAAGAAGCATATCTTTCTTTTGCGTGCCCTTCAGAATTTTCTTACATTTATAATCACAGAATAGGAAAAAAGGGTGCCGGATTAGCTGTCATTTTTAAACATTCCTTATTATTTAAAGTAGACCAATCACCAACAGGAGCACTTATTGAATTCCAACATTTTAGAATAATACCTCCCCACCAACTGATTATCCCAGGACAAGCAGGCAGGTATTCTCACTAGTGGGTGATGTCATCAGACAGAGCCCCGGTACGGACGTCTCACAAGCACGTGTTGCTTGTAGAAACTTAAAGTTTCTAGATGCCCGCACCGCGCATGCGCCGGTGCCTTCCTACCCGGAGATCCGGGCGTGTCTCCTCAGTTCTTTCTTTTCCGCGGAGCTGAGAAGTTCAACTTCTTCATGCGCTAGCTGAATTCAGTTAAATTTGCCTTCCTTGTCCGCGTTTTCGCTTTCT
This sequence comes from Geotrypetes seraphini, assembly GCF_902459505.1. Lineage (NCBI taxonomy): Eukaryota > Metazoa > Chordata > Amphibia > Gymnophiona > Dermophiidae > Geotrypetes > Geotrypetes seraphini. The sequence continues at coordinate 110,392,349 of NC_047091.1, forward strand.
TTTAATTACAGTTAACAGTTCTTTTCTTTTTCAGTAAAAAAAAAAAAAAAGAAGATTATTTCCTCCGGCGGGTCGAACGGGCCGGCCACGTGGCTCAGGCCCACTGGCTTCGACCTCGCGGCGGAGATTTTCCGGCCTATGTCCCGGCCAATCACCGGGTTTAAAAAGTGCAGCAAGTGCCAACGCGCGATTTCACTCACGGACCCTCACTGGCGCTGTTTGCAGTGTTTGGGCCCTGACCACATCCCGAAATCGTGCAGGCCTTGCTCTACCCTTACGGCACGCTCATTCAAGCGGCGTTGCCTATTGTGGGAATCGATGTTCAAGATGGACGCAGCTAAGGATCCCTCAGCCTCCACTTCATCTGATACCTCCCCGGTTCGGGCGAAACCGGCATCGACCCCTCCTGCATCGAGTGTGGTGAAACCGGCATCGCTCACCCCGACACCATCCACGAGCTCGACGTCGGTGCCTGCCCCGGTCTCCTCGGTTCAGGTACCTCTTCCTTCCACAGTGCCACCAATGGTCATCAAAGTGCCGAAAGCTACTAAGCAGAAGCACTCGGCCTCGAAGGAGCGCGATGTCCGTGCAGGAGGACCCCCTTTCGGTGCGGATCCCTCCTTATCGGCTTCGCTACGGTCCGTGCTGGAAGCTCAATTCGTTGAGCTCATGCAGACCATCGGACCCGGGCTCATCGCTGCCATACAGGGTGACCTCCCGGTACCGGTCCAAAGGGGCGGTCCGCCCCCTCCCCCTCCCCCACACCGTTCGACCTCGACAACCGACGAGGACGAACGGGGGAGGGCGGCGATGCCCGCGCGGCAAGCCTCGCTTACCGATATGCCGCCATTAGAACCCATTACGCCTCCGCGCCAACATGGGACCAGACCTCCGATCGATACTCGAAGCCCTGGGCATAGTCAGGAAGAGTTCTTCCGTACCCCTTACCAGACTTGGGTAGCATCGCAAGAACCCGCATCGCAAACCCAGTTGCGATCCACTGCTTCCAGCCCTATCCACTTGGGGGCCTCGGGAGACCATGCGATGCACAGACGATCCCGATCCCCGTCCCGCCACCGAGACGGGCACCGATCGAGACACTCATCCTGGCACTCCTCACGCCATTCGGAGGTGTCACCGCAGAAAAAACTGCAACGTAGGGGATACTCCTCATCAGAGGTGTCCCCTCCGAGGGGCCCGGAGTACGAGGAGACACCGGTGCCCGATTCTCCTTGTCACTCCCCGATGTCCACGGACCTGGAGGCCTCCTCCTCCTCCAGCCCGTCCCACAGACCGACGCTGGCGGAACAATTGTCCTTCTCATCATTCCTCCGACAAATGGCGGATGATCTGGATGTGACCCTTGACACGGGCTCCCGATACTCCAAAGAGTATCTGGACACCATGCATTTACCTAACCCTCCAACGGAGTCGCTTCGGCTCCCCTTGCATAAATTACTGGACCAGACCTTCATGCAGTGCTTCGAAACGCCGTATTCCATACCGGCGATCCCCAGCAAACTCGATGCTCGATACCGCATCGTGCACCATAAAGGGTTCGAGGGCCCTCAACTCTCCCACCAATCCCTACTGGTCGAGTCCTCCCTTAAACGCTCTCATCCCTCCCAGGTCTACGCCTCTGTACCGCCGGGCCGAGAGGGGAGAACGATGGACAAATTTGGTAGAAAATTCTACCAAAACTCCATGATGGCGTCACGGGTGCTAAACTACAACTTCTTTTTCTCTTCCTATCTGGAGTTCTTCTTGCCGGTGCTCCGCAAGTTCACTCCGTTCATAGACAACCAAGCTCGATTCGAGTTCGAGGAAGTGGTAGCCTCCCTCTCCCAATTACGCCTCCAGCTGATGCAATCCTCCTTCGATGCATTCGAACTCTCGGCACGCGCCGCCGCAAGCGCAGTAGCTATGCGTCGCCTGGCATGGCTCCGTACTATCGATATAGATCCCAACCTACAGGACAGACTCGCCAACGTACCATGTGCTGGAGCTGACCTGTTCGATGAGTCTATCGAAACTGTTACCAAGAAGCTGTCGGATCATGAAAAATCCTTTCAATCCATCCTGCGGCCCAAACCCAAACCTCAACAGTCTCGACCTTCCAGGCCACCCCTGATTTACCAGCGGCGTTACATGCCCAGACAAACGCCTGCTGCGAGACAGCCTGCGAAGAGACAACCTCCCCAGAAGTCTCAGCAAAAACCTCAGCCACCGGCTGTACCTAAGGCTCCCCAGCCCTTTTGACGCCCCTCCCGGGAGCATAACCTCGGCCTCTCCCATAGGGGGCCGCCTCCATCTTTTTTACCATCGATGGGAGGCCATAACCACGGACCTATGGGTCCTCACCATCATAAGAGAAGGATACTCTCTTCAATTCCACCGGGTCCCCCCGGACCATCCTCCAAGAGAGTATCCTTCAAGCTCGACGCAGACCGCCCTTCTTCTTCAGGAAGTCCAAACCTTACTTCAGCTTCGGGCTGTCGAGCCGGTCCCGTCAGACCAATTGAACCGAGGATTTTACTCCCGATACTTCCTCGTCCCGAAGAAAACGGGCGACCTGCGACCCATTTTAGACCTTCGGGCCCTCAACAAGTTCCTGGTCAAAGAGAAGTTTCGCATGTTGACTTTGGCTTCTCTATACCCCCTCCTCGAGCAGAACGACTGGTTATGCTCCCTGGATCTCAAGGAGGCCTACACTCACATCCCCATTCACCCGGCCTCCCGAAAGTTCCTCAGATTTCGGGTGGGAAATCTGCACCTACAGTATCGAGTGCTACCATTCGGCCTATCTTCATCCCCCAGAGTCTTCACAAAGTGCCTGGTGGTAGTGGCCGCAGCACTCCGGGACAGGGGTCTACAGGTGTTCCCATACCTCGACGACTGGCTCATCAAGGCCCCGTCAGCCCCAGAGGTCACTTCGGCGGCCTTGGCTACAACCTACTTCCTCCAGAATTTGGGCTTCGAGATCAACTTCTCCAAGTCTCATCTACAACCCACCCAGTCCCTCCCCTTCATCGGAGCGGTCCTGGACACCACCCGACTCCGAGCATTCCTGCCTCGGCAACGCATGGAGTCTCTTCTTCATCTCAGCCAGTCGGTGTCTACTCGCCAAACCCTACCGGCGAGACAACTGATGGTGCTCCTGGGCCATATGGCCTCCACAGTACATGTGACACCCTTTGCCAGACTCCACCTCAGGATCCCCCAGTGGACCCTGGCATCACAGTGGAATCAGACGTCCGATCCACTCTCCAAACGCATCTTAGTCACACCTGCTCTTCGGCAGTCTCTACTTTGGTGGATGACATCTTCGAATCTATCCAGAGGTTTGCTGATGCACTCTCCCCCCCATCAGAAAGTTCTCACAACCGATTCGTCGAATTACGCATGGGGGGCCCACCTGGAGGGTCTCCGCACCCAAGGATTCTGGACCAGTGCGGAAAGACTACACCAAATCAATCTACTGGAACTCAGAGCCATCTTCAATGCGCTCCAAGCTTTCCAACACCTACTCCACGACATGGTAATCCTCATTCGCACAGACAATCAGGCCGCCATGTATTATATCAACAAGCAAGGAGGCACGGGCTCGGCCCTCCTTTGCCAGGAAGCTCTACGAGTCTGGGACTGGGCGGTGCGCCACAACACCCTACTCAGAGCAGTATACATCCAGGGGGAGAACAACGTCTTAGCAGACAAACTAAGCCGTCTGCTACAACCGCACGAATGGACTCTCCATTCCAGCCCCCTTCATCAAATCTTCACGCAATGGGGGACGCCTCAGATAGACCTCTTTGCGGCTCCCCACAACGCCAAACTGCCTCAGTTTTGCTCCAGGATCTACACTCCTCATCGCCTCGAGGCAGATGCTTTTCTACTGAACTGGGGGAAACGATTTCTATATGCGTTCCCACCATTCCCGCTGATCCAGAAGACTCTGGTCAAGCTGAAACTCGAACGGGCCACCATGATTCTAATAGCTCCTCGGTGGCCCAGACAACCTTGGTTCTCCCTCCTACTTCAACTCAGCAGCAGGGAACCAGTACCACTTCCAGTGTTTCCTTCACTACTTACTCAACATCAAGGATCACTACTTCATCCCAACCTGCAGTCTCTCCACCTGACAGCTTGGTTCCTCTCAACGTAACCCCTCACCAATTCTCACAAGAAGTGAGGGAGGTCTTGGAAGCTTCCAGGAAGCCCGCCACCCGACAATGCTACTCCCAGAAATGGACCAGATTCTCCTCATGGTGTGTTTCTAAGTCAAAGGAACCTCAGCGAGCTTCCTTATCCTCCGTGCTGGACTATCTCCTACACCTATCTCAATCTGGGCTCAAGTCCACATCCATACGAGTCCACCTGAGCGCTATTGCGGCGTTCCACCAGCCCCTACAAGGGAAACCCCTCTCGGCCCATCCGGTGGTCGCCAGATTTATGAAAGGACTCTTCCATGTTAACCCTCCTCTCAAACCACCCCCAGTAGTTTGGGACCTCAATGTAGTCCTTTCCCATCTCATGAAGCCCCCGTTTGAACCACTCAACAGGGCCCCTCTGAAGTATCTCACCTGGAAAGTGCTTTTCCTTGTAGCCCTTACGTCCGCTCGCAGAGTCAGCGAACTCCAGGCATTGATGGCGGATCCACCATTCACAGTATTCCACCATGACAAGGTGGTCCTCCGCACTCACCCGAAATTCCTGCCTAAGGTGGTCTCCGAATTTCATCTCAACCAATCCATTGTACTTCCAGTATTCTTCCCTAAGCCTCATTCTCACCACGGAGAATCGGCCCTTCACACTCTAGACTGTAAACGTGCCTTGGCTTTCTACCTGGATCGCACCAAGCCACACAGAACCACTCCTCAACTTTTTGTCTCCTTCGATCCTAACAAGTTGGGAAGACCCGTATCAAAGCGCACCATCTCTAATTGGATGGCGGCTTGTATCTCTTTCTGCTATGCCCAGGCTGGATTATCACTTCCTTGTAAGGTCACAGCCCATAAGGTCAGAGCAATGGCAGCCTCAGTAGCATTCCTCAGATCAACACCAATCGAGGAAATTTGCAAGGCTGCCACCTGGTCCTCGGTTCACACATTCACCTCACATTATTGTCTGGATACCCTCTCCAGACGGGATGGACAGTTTGGCCAAACAGTATTGAAAAATTTATTCTCTTAAGTCGCCAACTCCCCCTCCATCCCACTGAGGTTAGCTTGGAGGTCACCCACTAGTGAGAATACCTGCCTGCTTGTCCTGGGATAAAGCAATGTTACTTACCGTAACAGTTGTTATCCAGGGACAGCAGGCAGCTATTCTCACGTCCCACCCACCTCCCCTGGGTTGGCTTCTCAGGCTAGCTACCTGAACTGAGGAGACACGCCCGGATCTCCGGGTAGGAAGGCACCGGCGCATGCGCGGTGCGGGCATCTAGAAACTTTAAGTTTCTACAAGCAACACGTGCTTGTGAGACGTCCGTACCGGGGCTCTGTCTGATGACATCACCCACTAGTGAGAATAGCTGCCTGCTGTCCCTGGATAACAACTGTTACGGTAAGTAACATTGCTTTTTCTGCTTTTATATATTCCTCCACCAATGAGACGTGATACTTTTGACTCATTACAAGCACTATTATTTGATTTTAACTCATTATCAAATAATGTCATACTACTTGGTGACTTTAACATACATTTAGACGACATATCTAATCCTTTTACAGAAGAATTTCTAGAATTAATCTCAAATTTAAATCTTACTTCTTTGATCAAAGAACCAACTCATTCTGCTGGTTATACATTAGATACGATTCTTACTTCTACATCCCTTAATGAAGTCATTTCAAATCTCAAAATTACCTCTGTTCCATGGTCAGACCACTCTCTAATTACTTTGAATTTTCTTTCTAAAACTGTTAGGAACAACTACTATTCAAAATCAATCACCTAATCGAGACTGCAATAAAATTGAACTTTCCTCAATTATTACATCATTCAACTTAAAAATAGAAGACTTTTGTCTTTTACCAATCAGTGAACAAATCAAAGCTTGGTCCACTGCAACAGAAGAACTAATGAGAAAATAGCTCCATTATGCACAAAAACTATAAGTCAAAAGAAAATAAGAAACCCTAGGTATACAGAAGAACTCACTCTAATCAAAAAACAACTTAGGGCCTTAGAACGGAAATGGAGAAGAACTAAATCATGAGAGAATTTGAGTACATTACATTAGGGATTTCTATTCCGCCATTACCTTGCAGTTCAAGGCGGATTACAAAAGAATTATCCAAGATGTATTATAACAAGAACTTACAAAAAAAAAAATTGGTCATTTTCAAAAAGAGTGAGAAATGGGTAAGGTTATTTGTTTGGGGTAGTTGGCTTTAGTGAGAGGTGGAGTTTGAGACTTGCGGTATTTCTTTTTTCAGAGTTTTCTTGAAGAGTATGGTCTTTATTTCTTTTCTAAAAGTCTTGTAGTCGAGGGATGCCGTCAGTAGATTGGCGATTTGGTTGTCTAGTTTGGCTGCTTGAGTGGCCTGGAGGCCATCGTATAGTTTTTTCCGTTTGACCTCCTTAATTGAGGGGTATGAGAATGGGGTGTGAGTTTTCCTATGTCTGGTTGCGGTGTTGTGGATGAGGCGGTTATTCAGGTAGATTGGACTGTCTCCGTATAAAGTCTTAAATAGTAGGCAGTAGAATTTAAATTGTATTCTTGCTGGGATCGGAAGCCAGTGCGATTGGAGATATGCTTCTGTAATGTGATCATGTTTCTTTAATGAGTAAATGAGTCTTAGTGCTGTGTTTTGGATAGTTTGTAGTTGTTTTGTTATGGTTGTAGGGCATGGGAGGTAGAGGATATTACAGTAGTCAAGTAGGCCTAGTATTAAGGACTGAACTATGAGCTGGAATTGAGTTTTCTCGAAGAATTTCCGAACTTGTCTTAAGTTTCTCATGACTAAGAATGACTTTTTTATTGTTTTATTGATTTGCGGTTGCATGGTGCAGCATCTGTCGATAGTTATTCCTAGCAGTTCTAGGGTGGTTTGTATGGGGTAGTTGATTGCGTTGATTTCAATGTTGGTTATGGTTGGTATTTTGTTGTTTTCTAGGAGGATGAATTTCGTTTTATCTGGGTTCAATTTCAGTTTGTGATCTTTCATCCAGGTTGCTATTGATTTTAGTGTTTGGTATATTGTGTTCGTCATGGAGAGTTCAGGTTGATCGAAGGTAATGGTAATGTCATCGGCATAGCTGTAGGAGATTATGCCTTGTTTGTCCAGGTGAGAGCTGAGGGAGGCTGTATAGAGATTGAAGAGAGTCGGGGATAGAGGGGATCGTTGGGGAACTTCGCAGGGGTTTGACCAAGGTTCAGATTTTTGTTTGTCTGATTTTACTCTATAGGTTCTTGATTTAAGGAATCCTTCAAACCATGTGTATACTTTATCTGTGATACCTATTGTATCCAGGATTTGTAGTAGAATGTTATGGTCCACCAAGTCGAATGCAGCGGTAAGGTCTAGTTGTATGAGCATCATTTTTTTTCCTGTGCTGAGATGTCTGGCTGTGTCCAAGAGAGATCCTAGTAGTGTTTCTGTGCTGAAGTTGTTTCTGAAGCCGGATTGTGTGGGATGGAGTATGTTATGGTTTTCTAGGTAATTAGAGAGGAATTTGGCAACTAGTCCTTCTATTATTTTGACGTAGAGTGGAATAGAGGCAATGGGTCTGTAGTTGGCTGTTTGGTCTATCGGTCCTTTGGGGTCTTTGAGGATCGGGGTGATGATGATTTCGCTGGGTTGGTAGGGTAGTAGCCGTTTATTAGCGAGATTTGTATCCAGTTTAGAAGAAGAGTGCGGAATTTTGTGCTGGATGTTTTTAGGAGATATGGTGGACAGTTGTTGAGGTCACAGGATGCATGGCTGTATTTTTTGTAGTATTTGTTGAATTCGGGCCATTGAATGTTGGGGAATTGAGATCATATTCTATCTGCTGCAGTAGAATCTCTATCTATGGGGAGAATTGTAAATTCGTTAGGATGGGTAGAGGTGTCATTGAGGGTACTCTTGCATTGGTAATTTTATTTTGGAAGTGTTCTGCTAATAGAGTGGCTGAGGGGCATAATATTATTAGTGGTCAGGTAGGGTTTGGTGTCGGTTAGGGTTTTTAGAATTTGGAATAGTTTTTTGGTGTCTTGGGTTTCAGTGCCTATTAGGTGTGCTTTTCTCTTGTCCTTTAATTGTGATTTGTATTGTTTGTTGATTTTTTTCCAGGCGGATTTTGTATGATCTGAGTTTGATTTTCTCCATTTTCTCTCTAGTCGTCTACATTGTCTTTTGAGTTGTAGCAGTTCGGAATCGAACCATTTATCTGATCTCCTGCTGGGTCTGGATTTGGTTTGCAGTGGGGCTAAATCATCAAGGGTGTTGGAGCAAAGTCTTTCCCAATGTAAGATGAAGTCCTCGGGGTTGTTTTCTAGAATAGTTTCATCTATTTTAGACCAGAATATGGAGGGTTCAATGTGTTTGTATGTTACTTTATTGAGTTTTGGTATAAAGAACAACTGCTGTATTATAAAACCAAAATAAACTTAGCAAAAACAACATATTATTCTAAAAAAAATTGAAAGCGCTAAAAATTCCTCTGCCCTTTTTTCCATTTTAAAAAATCTTACAGCCCCAAAAAGAATAGAAAACCCAGAATTAGAAGATAAACCAAAAGCACAAAATCTAGCAAACTACTTTGTAAACAAAGTTAATAAAATTAGAGATAGCATTAGCTCAAAAAGTAATTTTAACGTCGATATGGAACCAATACAAACTTTATCTATTTCAAAATGTACCAATTTTAAAATACCAACCCTAGAGGTCCTTAAATAATTGTTACAAAGTATAAACATCAAAGGTGCAGGTTCTTACTCAGTTTCTCCCTTTTTTATAAAACGTTTCTTTTCCTTCTTTGGTCCTTTCATTCAGACAGTAATTGAAAATAGTTTATCTACAGGAATTATACCAAAAGAATGGAAAGAAGCAATCATCTGTCCAATAATTAAAAATCCTAAAGACTCAATTTCAACTGAATCAAATTATCGACCTATCGCCAACTTACCATTCATCACTAAACTAATAGAAAAAGTTGTTTTCAATCATGTAAGCAACTTCATTGAAAAAACTCATACACTACATCCCAACCAGACAGGTATTAGAGCCAATTATTCAACAGAACATTCTATGATAGGTCTTACAACCAACATTCAATGTTATGTGGATCGCCATAAATTGGTACTTTTGATTTCACTCAATCATCTGCAGCATTTGACATAATTGACCATCATTTACTCATCAAGAGACTGTCTTCCATTGGTATTTCTGAACAAGACAGGTCAGCTAAAGTTATTTTCAATAATTCATCATCAAGCAACTATACAAACTCTTATAGTATTCCTCAAGGTTCTATTTTGTCCCCCATTTTATTCAATATTTTCTTAGCTCCACTTCCATTGGATTCTCCGTTTTTGCTTGCGCAGATGACATCCAGCTTTTACATCCTTTAAATACTGCCGATTCTAATGAGAAAACGAACATAAACAATAAATTAAAACAAATTAGTCAATGGCTAAAAGACAACATGTTGGCTCTGAATCCATCTAAATCTTCAATAATGTTTTTTCAATGGAAAAAGGATCTTACTGCATCACAAATTTTCTTGGACAATTTCCCACTACAAAAAGTGACGACGACAAAAATATTGGGAGTATTATTGGACCATGAACTATCCTTCCATGATCAGATTAGTTCCGTAGTTAAAAACTGTTTTTATAAACTACGTCTCATTAGATCCTTAGCCAAAGTCTTAGAACCCAAAGCTCTTAATGTTCTAATTCATTCCTTGGTTATTTCCAGGCTGGATTACTGCAATACATTATACCATGGCATAACTCAGAAAGAAATAAGAAGGTTACAAATTATACAAAACACAGCAATAAAAATTATTACTAACTCCAAAAAATATGATCATGTCACTCCTCTTTTGCAAAAAGCACCTATCTCACACAGAATAATATGTAAAATTGCATTGCTAACCTTCAAAATTCAACAAACCAATACACCAATATTTTTACATCGTTATTTAATACCATATTCTCCAGCTAGATCTCTAAGATCAACAGATCAGCATCTGCTGACCATTCCGTCTCTGAAAATAATAGGCACTAGAAGAGCTACAATTTTTTCTATCCTAGCACCCCAGCTTTGAAATAAGCTACCAATTTATCTATGTGCTGAAACCTCTTTAGAAAAATTTAAAAGCACACTAAAAAGCCACCTATACAAAGATGCATATGAGTCATAGATTGGATTACTTTTTCTATCAACAATCTTAGGATCAAACACTTAAATATAACCAGATCTGTATATAGGTCACAATTTCTCCTATTCACTTTTAGACCTAGTTTTATTTAAAATATTTTAATTACCCTCCTGATGTTGTTTCTCCTTAAATGTTTTTCTATTTTCTTAAACAATTGTAATTCACCCTCTCTTTCCTTATGTATCACTATTTAATTATGTATATCGACTGTATGTTTATTAGTATAAATTGTCTTATTTTGTTCCCCAAAATTATTATTGTTATACGCATTGAAAATATTTGATATTGCGTTTACATCAAAATTTTAATAAACTTGAAACTTATGATCACTGTTTTCCAGTGGACCCTACACAGTTAGCTCCTGTACTATGTCTTGCATTCCACTAAGGACCAAATCTAAAATAGCACCCCCTCTTGTCGGTTCCCGGAGCAGTTGCTCCAAAAAGCAGTCAATTATGACATCTAGGTATTTTACCTCCCTAGCACTCCCCGATGTAACATTTAACCAGTCAATGCTGGGATCATTAAAATCACCCATTATTATAGTGTTTCCCATTTCTCCAGCTTTCCTAATCTCTGAAAACATTTCTTCATCTGTCTGCTTATTTTGTCCCGGGGGACAGTAGTATAACACTACCTTTATATTCCTTCCCTTCACACATGGAATTTCTATCCATAAGGACTGCTATCTATGTCATGCAGAATGTTTATTTTATTTGATTCAGTTCCCTCTTTAACATATAGCGCAACCCCCTCCAATTTGATCTACTCTATCCTTGCAATATAATTTGTACCCAGGTAACAAAGTGTCCCATTGATTGTCCTCCTTCCACCAGGTCTCCGAGACGCCTTTTATTTCTATCTCATCATTCAGTGCTATATACTCTTAACTCTTCTATTTTATTTTTTAGACTTCTAGCATTTGTATACAGACACTTCAAATTGTGTTTTTTCCTTGCAACTACAATCTGCTGAGAAGACAGGGAAAATTTGAGTCTTTTACTCTGCCTTCCTCTTAAACACTCCTGGCTTTCTTTCACCATTATTGGAATCTCTCTACCAGGATTCCCTAGATATCCTGTTTCAATAGTATTCTCCAAGGATACCTCACACTGAACCATCCGCTCCTGGGCAACTGTTGGCTTTCCCCCACATCTCAGTTGGGAGTGTGTGGCGCAGTGGTTAAAGCTACAGCCTCAGCACCCTGGGGTTGTAGGTTCAAACCTACGCTGCTCCTTGTGACCCTGGGCAAGTCACTTAATCTCCCCATTGCCCCAGGTACATTAGGTAGATTGTGAGCACACCGGGACAGACAGGGAAAAATGCTTGAGTACCTGAATAAATTAATGTAAACCGTTCTGAGCTCCCCTGGGAGAACGGTATAGAAAATTGAAATTGAATTAAAAAAAAAAAAAAGCTGCTCTATCTTCTTTTTAAACATTAGCACCAACAGCCTGGTTCCATCCCAGTTAAGGTGGAGTCCGTCCTTTCGGAACAAGCTCCCCCTTTTCCAGAAGGTTGCCTGTTCCTAACATATCGAAATCCCTCATCCCTCCACCATCTTTTTTTCTAACTTTTATTTCTTCCTCAAAAAACAAACACCTCAATTTGACAAAAAATTGTTTGGGATGGACTTCCCAACCCCTAATCTGTGGCATGTGGACATTGATTGTGCTGGATCAGCGATTGTGTGATGTAGCACACTGGGGGAGGGGGTAGGAGCTTCAGATTTCTCCTTGTCTGAGTAATCTTGGGCTGGGAAGCTGGCCTGGGTCTGTGCCTTCTGAAGAAAATCTCGCCCAGAGGTCGTCCTGGAGTCTGGTGCAAAACGCCTAAATTCCGAGTCTGGGTACTCTTTTGGCATGGCACATGTATCTAAACAGAGCCCTTCCATGATTGCAGAGTGGGCCTTTACACCGGATTTTATTCGGCTCTTCTGTAAGGCGTATTCCTCAAACCCTGCTTGTTTGACGTAGCCGGCAGGTGCATCAAGGCTTTTTCGGTCTGTTACACCTGTGGCAAAGCTTCCTGTTCCAGAGCCCTCTCATCTAGCCCAGAGCCCTCTCATCTAGCTGTGCCAGACCTCAATTACTGGAGATTGTGTATCCAACTTTAGGTGCAGGATAGAGTTGCGCGGGGACAGAAATCCCCTCCATCCCCGCCCACACCCCATAAAAGTTACCTGCCCCCATAAAAAGCCGCAATTACTTCAGAAAGTTTTTTTTTTGGTGGGGGGGGGAGTCTCTGTACTAGAATAGCTATGCATTTCTAGTTTACTGATGTACCACATGCAACAAAATATTTTTATATTATTCCAAAGTATAATGAATAAGAGAGAACTCAGAGGTATTAAACCATTTCTAAACTATACATGTGGGGATAATTGAATAAATGTATTTATACATACTGTAGAGAAGGCTGTTTTACATACACAAAAGAGTTTTAAAAGCATGTGTGTCCTCATTTGCACATAAAAAGTATGTGAACAGAAAGTGCATACCTTTTAAGTAGTCTGCAGAAGGGTATTGCTGTGTTGAATTTGGTTGGCATGGAAAAGGAGTATGTTGAATGAGGCAACCATTGGGAGAGGAGACACCAGGGATCGTTCCTGCCCCCTTTAACTAGACCTCCGGCGATCGAGTTCAGTCCGGGTCTGGCGTCGTGGCGGGAACGTCTATGCTGAGCATGGAGCTCAGCTCGTAGGCAGTGAGCTCAGCACATAGGCACACAGAGTCCCCTCCCCCGGATGATGTGTGCCTACGTGCTCAGCTCACTGCCTACGTGCTCAGCTCTATGCTCAGCATAGATGTTCCTGCCGGACCCAGACTCGGACTGAATTTGAAATTAGGTAGACCTCCCTGTGGGAGTCCCGTGGGCTTGTGAGGGGTCCCCATGGGAGTCCTGTGGGTCTGGAAAGGGTCCCAGTGGGGGAGGATCCCCGCGATCCCCATTCCCGTGCAGACCTCAAGTGCAGGAACGCCAATTAAAATAAGCTTCTACGAGTTCTGCTCCCTGATGCCATCACATACACTGTCTTTGTATATCCTCTCCATCTTAGCAGGGTTAATCCACTCATTAAGAGGGATCTGCTTTTACATTCATTTGAACATTGTCATAGTATCACTCAGTATGGCATAGCATATCACAACCACTGCCTTAACCTTTTGGGAAACAGCAAAATGAACTGTTATTAAAATAAGTGAAATCTGACCTCTTTCCTATACATGGAAAGAACTTATATAGACGACAGTACTTGTTTGTCCTATTAATGGGTAAGACTGGTAAGAGAGCCTAATGTATGATTCTTTAAATCTAGAGTAGCATGATTTAAATGAAGGGAAATTGCCCAGTAACTTTGGAGAACTTTGTAGTAAGAAGCAGAGTAGACGTCTAATAAATAAACTGAGGCCCTCAGAATGGATCTCAAAGTGACAGGCTGGGTCAGGAACTGGTTGAGTGGAAGGCAACAGAGGGTAGTGGTCAATGGAGATCGCTCTGGGTGGTGTGCCTGAAGGTTCTGTTCTTGGACTTGTTCTTTTTAACATATTTGTGACAAGCAGAACAGCACCTCGCCTTGAAATACAAACAGTCCAAGGAAAGGCAAGGGAGCTGTCTATTCAACCAATGAGAAGATCTTTGTTCATAAATGTAGTCCCAACAAGGATCCAAGTTTCAGCGTATTCAAGACACCTTCCTCAGGGGACACTCATATAAAACTCACTGAATGCGCTGAGGAGTGGAGCCATGTGGAGTAGCAGGCAGATGCTCTAAGCATCTGCACATGTCTCTTTGCGGATGATACTAAAATCTGCATAGAGTGGACACCCCAGATGGTGTGAATAACATGAAGAAAGACCTGCCCAAAAAACCGAGGGAACGGTACAGTTTAGGGGGTGAAGAACTTATGTGCACGTCAGAAGTGTGGGACTTGGGTATGATTGTAATGATCTTAAAGTGGCCAAATAGGTTGAAAAGCCAGAAGGATGCTAGGGTGCATAGGGAGCCAGTAGGAAGGAGGAGGTATTGATGCCCCTGTTTAAGACTCTGGTGAGACTTCATTTAGAATATTGTGTACAATTCTGGAGACCACACCTTCAAAAAGAAGGAGTCGGTCCAGAGGAAGGCTACTGAAATGGTGCGTGGTCTTCATCATGAGGTGTATGGGAACATACTTAAATATCTCAATATGTATACTTTGGCAGAAAGGCAGGAGAGAGGAGATAATGATAGATGTTTAAATACCTATATGACGTAAATGCGCATGAGCTGAGTCTCTTTCATTTGAAAGGAAGCTCTGGAATGACAGGGCATAGGATGAAGTTAAGATGTGATAGGCTCAGCAATAATCTTTTTTTTTTTTTTCAAATTCTTTATTCATTTTTCATCTTATATCAAAATACACAAAAATTAATTCAATTAAACTTATAGACATCACTTGAATTTCTTTCTATTATCATCTTAATACATAAATTTATTTCCTCCACCCCTAACCCTTCCCACAGATATTGTAATCAAAATTTCATATAAATATTACATTCATAATTATTAATTAAATCTTTAATATAACTATATTCCAAACTCCCCTTCCCCTAAATATAAATATACTTTCAGTGTAAAAAAGGCTTCTAATCATTTCAATAAAGCTCAGCAGTAATCTAAGGAAATACTTTTTATCCCAGGACAAGCAGGCAGGTATTCTCACATATGGTGACGTCATTCGACGGAGCCCCGATGCGGACGCCTCACAAGCAGACTTGCTTGAAGAAACTCGAAGTTTCGAGTCGTCCACACCGCGCATACACGAGTGCCTTCCCGCCCAGCACAGGGCGCGTCTCCTCAGTTCTTAGTTGTCTGCGTTCAACTTTGTTCACTTTTGCCTTCTCTACAACCGCGGTTGGTGTATTTTCTTCACAAATCGCTGTTTTATTTTGTTTTATTTCCTTTAGTTCAAAAAAATATATTTTTTTTCATTTTCCGTCCGTTCTCCGGGACGGGCCGCTCGGCCACAGCCCGCGAGCTTCGACTTTGCGGCGGCTATTTTTCTGCCTATTTCCCGGCCTGCTACAGGCTTTAAGAGGTGTAGCAAGTGTCAGCGCGCGATCTCTCTCACGGACCCTCACATACGCTGCCTCAAGTGCCTTGGTCCGAAACATCATCCAAGCTCGTGCCGGCCTTGCCAAACACTTCAGTCTCGTGCTGTCAAGCGTCGTTGCATTCTGGTGCACAAACTCTTCGAGATGGAGTCTCCGACTGATCCCTCGACTTCGAAGGCGTCTTCGGCCTCGACTTCCATCGAGGCTCCTTTGCCTCCTGCTTCCACCTCGAGCCTCATCAGACCTTCATCGTTTGCAGCGGCTCTTGCTTTGACGTCATCTGCTATATCTTCCCCTGTTTCCTCAGGTCAGGTAGCTCAGCAGTCGGTTCCACCGGTGGTGATTAAAGTGTCCAAGACTACTAAATCGAAACACACTCACACTGCCTCGAAGGAACCTCCAGCCAAGGCAGGTGGTCTGGTTTCAGACGTGGATCCATCCTTGCCGGCTTCTTTCCAGACCATATTAGAGAAGCAGTTTCTTCAGTACCTTACTATTATGGGTCCTAAACTGCTTCCTCTTATCCTGCCTGGGCATTCAGCAGACTCCCACGAGGTCAAGCCGCTTCCTATGTCCCAGTCGGAGCTTCCACACTCTTTGCAGGGAGCAGAGTCTCTGCGAGTGTCTGGTCTGCCATCCAAGCACGAAAAGCAAGGAGTAGATTCTTTGTGAGTGCATCGACAAGAATCCTCACACTCTCGGCAAGGAGCAAAGTCTTTGCGAGTGCATCGAGGTTCCTCCTCTAAGCCTCTGGAGCTTCGATCTACAGCCTCTAGCCCTATTCATACATCGGCTGCTTACGTCTCCGAGGCGAAATCTCCTCGATCCTCGAGATCTGGTTCTAGACACAGTTCTCACCACCGTTCGAGGCCTTCATCGAGGCATTCTTCCAGGCATCGTTCTTTGCAGGATAAACCATCTTCCTCGAAGCCTCGCTTTACTCCAACCTCGACCAGACCACCGACTCCTCATTTGAGGTCTCCGATGCCGGACCTCGAGGATATTTCGGTGTCGATTGCCTCGTCCAAGTCACCAGGTTCCTTTGATGCTTTTTTCCATGCCGAAGCTTCTTATTCGACACAAGCTGCCTCGACGTCCTCGAGTCCTTCTCGAGGCAAAGCATTGCCAGATCAGCTATCTTTCTCGTCTTTCCTCCGACAGATGGCTGTAGACTTGGATGTACAATTGGATACTGGCTCCAAATATTCTAAGGAATATCTAGAAGTCATGCGTCTTCCTCAGCCTCTGGCAGAGTGTCTCAAGCTTCTGCTTCATAAGCTTTTGAACCAGACTTTTGCTCGATGCATGGAGACTCCCTGTTCCATACCAGCAGTTCCAGGAAAATTGGACTCGAGGTATAAGACTGTGCATCACAAGGGATTTGACACTTCACAGTTATCTCATCAATCCGTGCTTTGTGAATCTTCCTTGAAGAGATCCCATTCTTCCAAGGTCTATGCCACAGTTCCTTCTGGAAGGGAGGGGAAAACTATGGACAAATTTGGACGTCGCATCTACCAGAATGCTATGATGTCCTCTAAAGTCCTCAATTATAATTTTTATTTCATCACTTATTTTGAATTTCTTCTTTCTCTTCTACTGAAGTTTTTGGCTTATATGGATAACCACATGCATTTTGAGTTTCAAGAAGTCATTGCTTCTTTCTCTCAGTTACATCTCCATCTCCTGCAATCATCTTACGATGCCTTTGAGTTATCTGCCCGAGCGGCTGCTTGCTCTGTGGCTATTCGTCAGGTGACATCATCTGACGGAGCCCCGATGCGGACGCCTCAATCCATCGTCCTTCCAGTATTTTTTCCTAAGCCTCATTCTCACCATGGAGAATCAGCTCTTCATACTCTGGACTGTAAACGTGCTTTGGCCTTCTACTTGGAACGCACCAAACCACACAGAACTGCTCCTCAACTTTTTGTTTCTTTCGACCCAAATAAGTTTGGACATCCAATTTCTAAATGCAGCATCTCCAACTGGATGGCGGCTTGTATCTCATTCTGCTATGCCCAGGCTGGATTACCCCTTCACAGTAAAGCTACAGCCCATAAAGTCAGAGCAATGGCAGCTTCAGTAGCTTTCCTCGGATCTACACCTATTGAGGAAATTTGTAAGGCTGCTACTTGGTCCTCGGTTCATACCTTCACTTCTCACTATTGTCTGGATACTTTCTCCAGACGGGATGGAAAGTTTGGCCAAACAGTATTACAAAATTTATTCTTCTAAATTGCCAACACTCCCACCATCCCATTCTGGTTAGCTTGGAGATCACCCATATGTGAGAATACCTGCCTGCTTGTCCTGGGATAAAGCACAGTTCCTTACTGTAACAGGTGTTATCCAGGGACAGCAGGCAGCTATTCTCACAACCCATCCACCTTCCCTGTTTGGCTTCTCTGCTAGCTATCTGAACTGAGGAGACACACCCTGTGCTGGGCGGGAAGGCACTTGCGCATGCGCGGTACGGGCAACTCGAAACTTCGAGTTTCTTCAAGCAAGTCTGCTTGTGAGGCGTCCGCATCAGGGCTCCGTCGGATGATGTCACCCATATGTGAGAATAGCTGCCTGCTGTCCCTGGATAACACCGGTTACGGTAAGTAACACTGCTTTTACAGAAAGGGTGGTCGATGCATGGAACAGTCTCCCAGAAGAGGTGGTGGAGACAGAGATTATGTCTAAATTCGAGAAAGCGTGGGATAGGCATGCAGCATCTCTTGGAGAGGGGAAGAGATAATGATTACTGTGGATGGGCCATTTGGTCTTTATCTGCCATTATGTTTCTAATAGACAGCCCTTGGCATTAGCAAAATTTTGGCCTTCTGCACATGATAGTTATTTTGCCAGTTGTGCTGACTTCTTTTTGTTGCATCATTCTCTTGCAGGCAATGGAACTGCTGGTAGAAAAGGCTTTAAGCAGTGTGTCTGGACCATTGAGTCCAGGGGATGCCTTGCGGAGAATCTTAGAATGCATAGCCACTGGAATACTCTTGCCAGGTGAGGTTTGTAGTCATGTATATGAGAGCACAATAGAATTGCTTTCATCCAAATACTTGTGTTCTTGGGTTTGATGGCACAATTACCAACCTGTAGCCATGCCATATCAGATAAAATGAATTAAAAGGTTAAAATGTTCTTGATCATCAGGACCAATATTCCCACTATTCGGTTTTTTTTTTTTTATTCTTTATTCCTTTTTAATCATTCAACAAGTGTACAAGAAAAATCATACACAGTCTCAAAAACAACACTTGATAAATCCATCAAGACAATAACAATTGTGTGTGTATATATATATATATATATATAAACCCATAACCCACCCTCCCTCCCAACACTATTTTGCTTAATTCATTTTACCCTCTCATAAAATGTACAAGAATTATAAGAAACACTTAGTTAAACACTTGAAAAACTTATCATTATCCTCTATTAACTTAAAAGAAATCCTTACCCTACCCTCCCTCCATCCCTATTATTAATTTTATTTCAACATTTTATCCAAACAACCCCTCCCCCCTCCCTTCCTTACATGGTGTATTTTCAAAAGAAAAATGGTATCTATTCATTACAAAACAATGTTAATGGCTCCCATATTTTAATAAAACTTTTATAATTTCCTTTTTGTACCGCTATTGAACGTTCCATTTTATATAAATGACATAGCGAATTCCACCAAAAATTAAAATTAAGTCTGCTATGATCTTTCCAATTGTTAGTAATATGTTGAATGGCAACTCCTGTCATAATCAATAAAAGTTTGTTATTGTTTGCCGATATCTGACTCTTTTTTTCTCATAGACATGCCAAATATCACAGTATCATAAGTTAATGCTACAGGATTTTCTAATAAACAATTTATTTGATCCCAGATCGATTTTCCAAAAGGCCAAGATATAGGGACAATAAAATAAAAGATGATCCAAAGTCCCTACATCAAGATTACAATGCCAGCATCTATTAGATAATGAACTATTCAACTTTTGTAATCTAACTGGGGTCCAAAATGCTCTATGCAAAAGAAAAAAACAAGTTTGCCTCATAGATGCTGAAAATGTACATCTTATTCTCCAAGACCAAATTTGTGGCCATTGAGATGCTGAAATCTGATGCTTAATCTCAATGCTCCAAATATCCCTAAGACCATTTTTAGGCTTTTTATTAACCAATTCACTAATAACTTTGTACCACTGTGCGCCCTGGTGACCCAGAAAGTTTGCCTGGAAGCATAAAAATTCCATGTTATACTGAGAATTAAGACTTTTCCATTCAGGGAACCCTGCCTGAATGGCCTGCTTCAATTGCAACCAACGATAATATTGTGATTTATTAAGCCCAAATTTATGTTGCAGTTGTGTAAAATCAAGCAGCTTTCCATTTGAAATAACATCACTTAAAGTTCGTATTTCTGCCCTTAACCAATGCCTCCAGACAATCTTAGATCCGCCAATTTGAATCTTGGAGTTTAGCCATATAGATTGATTTGTTGATTTATTTATAGGATTAACAGTTAAGTTACTGACATACCTCACAGTTTTCCAAGTGTCTAATAAAATTCTATTTTCTTTATACAATCTGGGCATCTTGATACTGAGAATGTGACAAGGATGTAAAGGACACAGGAGTCGCCATTCCAAATATCAGGAGTGTACTCAATGAGCTCCGGGAGGACCCAATACATACCTTGACGTAAAATATAGGCCTGATGGTACCTATAAAAATTTGGAAAATTTACCCCTCCCTCCTTAATTGACTTTTATAAAGATACTAAAGCAATTCTAGGAGTTTTACCAAGCCAAATAAACTTAATAATTATCGAATTCAATTTTTTATAAAAAGATTTTTGAAAAAACACTGGAATCATACCCATTTGATAACAAACCACAGGCAACACCATCATTTTCTCAGTTTGAACTCTCCCCCACCAAGATAAATGTAATGGATTACATTGTTCACATAATTCCGAAACCTTTTTTAATAAAAGTTTTTCATTTTCTTTTACTGTATCATCCACTGTATTTTTGATCCAAATTCCTAAATATTTTAATCCATCTTCCTTCCAAACAAAAGAAAATGAATCAAACATAGTTTTTATGCAATGTACATTAAGAGAAAGAATTTCAGATTTACCCCAATTAATTTTGTATTATGGAAAATCTAATAAGGCAGGAAGTTTACTTGCAAATTATCTTAAAGCAAAGAAGAGAAGAATAAAAAATATTCCCACTATTTGAATAATGAAAGGTCTATTAGAATAATCACCACTTTATAAGGGAGACTTTGTTTTCCTTTTAAGTATTTTTGTTTTGTTTTGGTTTTCTTCTCTCCTAGATATGGACTAGCATCTGTGGTATGATGTGGAGCTGTTTGCTCATTGTATCTTTTTGCATTTTGACTTGTTTTGTTACATATTTGGCATATACTATTTTTGAAAATGCTTAATAAAATAAAACACTTTTTCTTTAATCAGCACTAATTTCTCTGCATCACCTCTAATTTCTCTGCAGGTGGTCCAGGAATACAAGACCCTTGTGAGAAAGAGCAGGTAGATGCTCTAGAGACTATGACCAATCAGCAGCGGGAGGATGTCACAGCTAGTGCACAGGTAGAACATAATTAACAACAGCAGATTTTGTGTTTTTATTTCAGTGGAAAATGTTTTTGTTTTGGTATGTTTATGTAGGCAAACTCAGTGTTGTCATCCCTAAGCAAGACTTCAGTGTACCTGAGCGTACAGGAGATACAAGTTAATGTTATAGACCAGTGGTCTCCAATGTGCTGCCCTGACCCAAAATCCTCCATTGTGGCCCTAAAACAGTTGACTGCAATGCTCTTTAAATCCTATAAATGAGTTAATTTCAATTTTGTCTACAATTTTGCAAACAATCTCTTAAGTGTATTACCTCATTGCTTCATTATCGATGGACATCGATGCTGATTAAGACTTGATTGGTTCTAGATTGGTAGAACTCCACCCTGCGGTACCGTTGATACCCGCTCAGTCAGGTATTGGTATACTTTTTCTGTAGACTAATCTCTACGTCAGTGTCAGCAACCTCATCGGTGCCAGCTAGCCTGAACATAGTTCTCATAAGGCACATGGTTACTGCTTCGGAGTCTATCCTTAAATGTCGCTCTACTTAGTATCGATGTTCTTCAACTCGTCGATGTCATCTTTAGAACATCGGTCTGTATCCAAGGGTACAGTACTGTGGCGTTTGCAGTACCTGGTACCTCTCCTAGATCCAGGAATATTGAGTGTACATCATTTAAGAATCACATCGACACCGGTGTCGTCCTTCTGTGCAGGTTGTGTTGCTTACTGGGGTGCATCCTCTGTGAGGTCTCCCACCCCTTGACTCCTTCAGCATCATTGATATCCACTCAGCTCAGATTTGGTGCTGGATATTTTTTCCAGGATCGATGACTTATTCACTACTTTGCAATGGTTACATTAACTATGACCTGCTTACTCTTGACAGAGCATCACATCAATAGCAGTTTGATGGAATGTTCCATTTCTTCGGAGCAGTACTAAACACGTAAGGTATCGACACCATCAATGATTCTCTTCATTGGAATATCGATTACCAGTAAAACACTGATGTTCTTCACATCGAGGCTCTGCATGGCACAGCATTCCAGCTCTAGTTTCTTAATTTCCAACAGTCTTTGGACTTTAATTTCCTATGGACTCCATTGCGCAGACTCACATAAGAAGAGAATTTGATGTTTTTCACAGATAGTGTTGCTACATGTCTTGGAACGCCATTCTGGGTCCAAAAGCCATCGACATTTTGTTCCCGTTGACGGTGATCTTTCCCATATGACTTCAGTCATCTTCAAAGCATGAACACCCTTTTCTACATTGACATCGATGGTTTGTCATCAGGATACCATGAGGCTTCATCTACGTCTCGGAGACCAGCTCAGTCATTTTGACTTGTTTCTAGAGACTGCTTTTTTGCTATCAGTCCTACCTAAGCATAGCATTATCCCAGGACAAGCAGGCAGGTATTCTCACTAGTGGGTGATGTCATCAGACAGAGCCCCGGTACGGACGTCTCACAAGCACGTGTTGCTTGTAGAAACTTAAAGTTTCTAGATGCCCGCACCGCGCATGCGCCGGTGCCTTCCTGCCCGGAGATCCGGGCGTGTCTCCTCAGTTCTTTCTTTTCCGCGGAGCTGAGAAGTTCAACTTCATCATGCGCTAGCTGAATTCAGTTAAATTTGCCTTCCTTGTCCGCGTTTTCGCTTTCTTTTAATTACAGTTAACAGTACTTTTCTTTTTCAGTAAAAAAAAAAAAAAAAAAAAAAAAGAAGATTATTTCCTCCGGCGGGTCGAACGGGCCGGCCACGTGGCTCAGGCCCACTGGCTTCGACCTCGCGGCGGAGATTTTCCGGCCTATGTCCCGGCCAATCACCGGGTTTAAAAAGTGCAGCAAGTGCCAACGCGCGATTTCACTCACGGACCCTCACTGGCGCTGTTTGCAGTGTTTGGGCCCTGACCACATCCCGAAATCGTGCAGGCCTTGCTCTACCCTTACGGCACGCTCATTCAAGCGGCGTTGCCTATTGTGGGAATCGATGTTCAACATGGACGCAGCTAAGGATCCCTCAGCCTCCACTTCATCTGATACCTCCCCGGTTCGGGCGAAACCGGTATCGACCCCTCCTGCATCGAGTGTGGTGAAACCGGCATCGTTCATCCCGACACCATCCACGAGCTCGACGTCGGTGCCTGCCCCGGTCTCCTCGGTTCAGGTACCTCTTCCTTCCACAGTGCCACCAGTGGTCATCAAAGTGCCGAAAGCTACTAAGCAGAAGCACTCGGCCTCGAAGGAGCGCGATGTCCGTGCAGGAGGACCCCCTTTCGGTGCGGATCCCTCCTTATCGGCTTCGCTACGGTCCGTGCTGGAAGCTCAATTCGTTGAGCTCATGCAGACCATCGGACCCGGGCTCATCGCTGCCATACAGGGTGACCTCCCGGTACCGGTCCAAAGGGGCGGTCCGCCCCCTCCCCCTCCCCCACACCGTTCGACCTCGACAACCGACGAGGACGAACGGGGGAGGGCGGCGATGCCCACGCGGCAAGCCTCGCTTACCGATATGCCGCCATTAGAACCCATTACGCCTCCGCGCCAACATGGGACCAGACCTCCGATCGATACTCGAAGCCCTGGGCATAGTCAGGAAGAGTTCTTCCGTACTCCTTACCAGACTTGGGTAGCATCGCAAGAACCCGCATCGCAAACCCAGTTGCGATCCACCGCTTCCAGCCCTATCCACTTGGGGGCCTCGGGAGACCATGCGATGCACAGACGATCCCGATCCCCGTCCCGCCACCGAGACGGGCACCGATCGAGACACTCATCCTGGCACTCCTCACACCATTCGGAGGTGTCACCGCAGAAAAAACTGCAACGTAGGGGATACTCCTCATCAGAGGTGTCCCCTCCGGGGGGCCCGGAGTACGAGGAGACATCGGTGCCCGATTCTCCTTGCCACTCCCCGATGTCCATGGACCTGGAGGCCTCCTCCTCCTCCAGCCCGTCCCACAGACCGACGCTGGCGGAACAATTGTCCTTCTCATCATTCCTCCGACAAATGGCGGATGATCTGGATGTGACCCTTGACACGGGCTCCCGATACTCCAAAGAGTATCTGGACACCATGCATTTACCTAACCCTCCAACGGCGTCGCTTCGGCTCCCCTTGCACAAATTACTGGACCAGACCTTCATGCAGTGTTTCGAAACACCGTACTCCATACCGGCGATTCCCAGCAAACTCGATGCTCGATACCGCATCGTGCACCATAAAGGGTTTGAGGGCCCTCAACTCTCCCACCAATCCCTACTGGTCGAGTCCTCTCTTAAACGCTCTCATCCCTCCCAGGTCTATGCCTCTGTACCGCCGGGCCGAGAGGGGAGAACGATGGACAAATTTGGTAGAAAATTCTATCAAAACTCCATGATGGCGTCACGGGTGCTGAACTACAATTTCTTTTTCTCTTCCTATCTGGAGTTCTTCTTGCCGGTGCTCCGCAAGTTCACTCCGTTCATAGACACCCAAGCTCGATTCGAGTTCGAGGAAGTGGTAGCCTCCCTCTCCCAATTACGCCTCCAGCTGATGCAATCCTCCTTCGATGCATTCGAACTCTCGGCACGCGCCGCCGCAAGCGCGGTAGCTATGCGTCGCCTGGCATGGCTCCGTACAATCGATATGGATCCCAACCTCCAGGACAGACTCGCCAACGTACCATGTGCTGGAGCTGACCTGTTCGATGAGTCTATCGAAACTGTTACCAAGAAGCTGTCGGATCATGAAAAATCTTTTCAATCCATCCTGCGGCCCAAACCCAAACCTCAACAGTCTCGACCTTCCAGGCCACCCCTGATTTACCAGCGGCGTTACATGCCCAGACAAACGCCTGCTGCGAGACAACCTGCGAAGAGACAACCTCCCCAGAAGTCTCAGCAAAAACCTCAGCCACCGGCTGCACCTAAGGCTCCCCAGCCCTTTTGACGCCCCTCCCGGGAGCATAACCTCGGCCTCTCCCATAGGGGGCCGCCTCCATCTTTTTTACCATCGATGGGAGGCCATAACCACGGACCTATGGGTCCTCACCATCATAAGAGAAGGATACTCTCTTCAATTCCACCGGGTCCCCCCGGACCATCCTCCAAGAGAGTATCCTTCAAGCTCGACGCAGACTGCCCTTCTTCTTCAGGAAGTCCAAACCTTACTTCAGCTTCGGGCTGTCGAGCCGGTCCCGTCAGACCAATTGAACCGAGGGTTTTACTCCCGGTACTTCCTCGTCCCGAAGAAAACGGGCGACCTGTGACCCATCTTAGACCTTCGGGCCCTCAACAAGTTTCTGGTCAAAGAGAAGTTTCGCATGCTGACCTTGGCTTCTCTATACCCCCTCCTCGAGCAGAACGACTGGTTATGCTCCCTGGATCTCAAGGAGGCCTACACTCACATCCCCATTCACCCGGCCTCCCGAAAGTTCCTCAGATTTCGGGTGGGAAATCTGCACCTACAGTATCGAGTGCTACCATTCGGCCTATCTTCGTCCCCCAGAGTCTTCACAAAGTGCCTGGTGGTAGTGGCCGCAGCACTCCGGGACAGGAGTCTACAGGTGTTCCCATACCTCGACGACTGGCTCATCAAGGCCCCGTCAGCCCCAGAGGTCACTTCGGCGGCCTTGGCTACAACCTACTTCCTCCAAAATTTGGGCTTCGAGATCAACTTTTCCAAGTCTCATCTGCAACCCACCCAGTCCCTCCCCTTCATCGGAGCGGTCCTGGACACCACCCGACTCCGAGCATTCCTGCCCCTGCAACGCATGGAGTCCCTTCTTCACCTCTGCCAGGCGGTGTCTACTCGCCAAACTCTACCGGCGAGACAACTGATGGTGCTCCTGGGCCATATGGCCTCCACAGTACACGTGACACCCTTTGCCAGACTCCACCTCAGGATCCCCCAGTGGACCCTGGCATCACAGTGGAATCAGACGTCCGATCCACTATCCAAACACATCTCAGTCACACCTGCTCTTCGGCAGTCTCTACTTTGGTGGATGACCTCTTCGAATCTATCCAGAGGTTTGCTGATGCACTCTCCCCCCCATCAGAAAGTTCTCACAACCGATTCGTCGAACTATGCATGGGGGGCCCACCTGGATGGTCTCCGCACCCAAGGATTCTGGACCAGTGCGGAAAGACTACACCAAATCAATCTACTGGAACTCAGAGCCATCTTCAATGCGCTCCAAGCTTTCCAACATCTACTCCACGACATGGTAATCCTCATTCGCACAGACAATCAGGCCGCCATGTATTATATCAACAAGCAAGGAGGCACGGGCTCGGCCCTCCTTTGCCAGGAAGCTCTACGAGCCTGGGACTGGGCGGTGCGCCACAACGCCCTACTCAGAGCAGTATACATCCAGGGGGAGAACAACGTCTTAGCAGACAAACTAAGCCGTCTGCTACAACCGCACGAATGGACTCTCCATTCCAGCCCCCTTCACCAAATCTTCACGCAATGGGGGACGCCTCAGATAGACCTCTTTGCGGCTCCCCACAACTCCAAACTGCCTCAGTTTTGCTCCAGGATCTACACTCCTCATCGCCTCGAGGCAGATGCTTTTCTACTGAACTGGGGGAAACGATTTCTATATGCGTTCCCACCATTCCTGCTGATCCAGAAGACTCTGGTCAAGCTGAAACTCGAACGGGCCACCATGATTCTAATAGCTCCTCGGTGGCCCAGACAACCTTGGTTCTCCCTCCTACTTCAACTCAGCAGCAGGGAACCAGTACCACTTCCAGTGTTTCCTTCACTGCTTACTCAACATCAAGGATCACTACTTCATCCCAACCTGCAGTCTCTCCACCTGACAGCTTGGTTCCTCTCAACGTAACCCCTCACCAATTCTCACAAGAAGTGAGGGAGGTCTTGGAAGCTTCCAGGAAGCCCGCCACTCGACAATGCTACTCCCAGAAATGGACCAGATTCTCCTCATGGTGTGTTTCTAAGTCAAAGGAACCTCAGCGAGCTTCCTTATCCTCCGTGCTGGACTATCTCCTACACCTATCTCAATCTGGGCTCAAGTCCACTTCCATACGAGTCCACCTGAGCGCTATTGCGGCGTTCCACCAGCCCCTACAAGGGAAACCCCTCTCGGCCCATCCAGTGGTCGCCAGATTTATGAAAGGACTCTTCCATGTTAACCCTCCTCTCAAACCACCCCCAGTAGTTTGGGACCTCAATGTAGTCCTTTCCCGTCTCATGAAGCCCCCGTTTGAACCACTCAACAGGGCCCCTCTTAAGTACCTCACCTGGAAAGTGCTTTTTCTTGTAGCCCTTACGTCCGCTCGCAGAGTCAGCGAACTCCAGGCTTTGATGGCGGATCCACCATTCACAGTATTCCATCATGACAAGGTGGTCCTACGCACTCACCCGAAATTCCTGCCTAAGGTGGTCTCCGAGTTTCATCTCAACCAATCCATTGTACTTCCAGTATTCTTCCCTAAGCCCCATTCTCACCACGGAGAATCGGCCCTTCACACTCTAGACTGTAAACGTGCCTTGGCTTTCTACCTGGATCGCACCAAGCCACACAGAACCACTCCTCAACTTTTTGTCTCCTTCGATCCTAACAAGTTGGGAAGACCCGTATCAAAGCGCACCATCTCTAATTGGATGGCGGCTTGTATCTCTTTCTGCTATGCCCAGGCTGGATTATCACTTCCTTGTAAGGTCACAGCCCATAAGGTCAGAGCAATGGCAGCCAAAGTAGCATTCCTCAGATCAACACCAATCGAGGAAATTTGTAAGGCTGCCACCTGGTCCTCGGTTCACACATTCACCTCACATTATTGTCTGGATACTCTCTCCAGACGGGATGGACAGTTTGGCCAAACAGTATTGAAAAATTTATTCTCTTAAGTCGCCAACTTCCCCTCCATCCCACTGAGGTTAGCTTGGAGGTCACCCACTAGTGAGAATACCTGCCTGCTTGTCCTGGGATAAAGCAATGTTACTTACCGTAACAGTTGTTATCCAGGGACAGCAGGCAGCTATTCTCACGTCCCACCCACCTCCCCTGGGTTGGCTTCTCAGGCTAGCTACCTGAACTGAGGAGACACGCCCGGATCTCCGGGCAGGAAGGCACCGGCGCATGCGCGGTGCGGGCATCTAGAAACTTTAAGTTTCTACAAGCAACACGTGCTTGTGAGACGTCCGTACCGGGGCTCTGTCTGATGACATCACCCACTAGTGAGAATAGCTGCCTGCTGTCCCTGGATAACAACTGTTACGGTAAGTAACATTGCTTTTTGGGGCTACAAGGTACCGAATCCAGTTTCTATCAGGGTATCGATCCACATTGCATCTGCCTTTCCATACTACTTCAGGAATCCACCAGGGGTGTAGAAGCCTAGAAGGTGTTTTTTTCCTGCTGCCTGGACATTTCGGGGGGGGGGGGGGAATCTAACATGGGTGTAGAGCCTGTTAAGTTAGATTCCTTTCTGTGTTTAAATAAAAAAACAGAGTAAGAAGAGAAGCAGTGTCTGCCTTTGTACTTTTACACTATCAAATGTACATTCTTTTTTTCCATGTTAACCAATGAAGCTGAATGGTTCTCTGTTTTATCCTCTAACCAGGATCAGCCAGCATCGATCCATGTTGCAACTGCCTTTCCATACTACTTCAGGAATCCACCATGGGTGTAGAGCCTGTAAGGTGGTCTTTTTCCTGTTGTCTGGATACAAGCATGCAAAGACAAGTGGCAGGATCTAACATGGGTGTAGAGCCTGTTTAGTTAATTCCCTTACCATTTAAAAAAAAAAAAACAAGCAGTGTTTACTTTTCTGTTTCTGCACTATCAATGGACATTCTCTATATTAATCATTGAAGTAGAATGGTTCTCTGCTTTATCTTTTAAGCAGAATCAACCAGGTTTTTTCTTGAAATATGCCTTCCACTGTACTATCAATGTTTATACGGAACTGTCCAAGAGGCTCATATAATTACTTGAAGTATCTTTTCCTACATGTGTTTCTCCTATTGTTTTACTTCATCCTTTTTAAGGAACCCGGAGGTTTGAGAGTGGCTTTAGGGAGAAGGAGGCCACTACATCCTTTTTAGGATGTTTTTTCATTTACTCCAGTTTATCTTGAACAAAGTCTGTGAACCGAAGATTGCATCACTCGGTCTAAAGTTAGAGGGTTATATGTTTGAACATCAATCTGCACTACCCAAATTCTATTAGATAAGATTTTAATTCTAGACCTGTTCTTGCTCTGCATTTTATCTACACAGGTCACATTCATGTTTTTCATTTTGATTTTCAATCTCTAGACAGAGAAAATGGATATGCTCGGGTGCAATTTAACATATGCAAATTTTTATAGCATCGCTTAATACCATTGGTTATTGTTCTAGTACTCAAATCAGGCCGTACCTTTATCCACTGGTCCTTTGTTTTATATAGATCTTTATTCAGTGCATTACTGTTCTTCCTGTTACACTTATCTTGTCTAACATGGTTACATGTTGTGACCTCTAGACTATTTCAAGGTCACCTCCTTTTTACCTCTTTTATCGTTAGTTTATTCATTTCTGCTAGCATAGTACAGTCACATCTTTGTAAGACTCATTCCTGTTTTGCAATTTTCTATATTTCTCAAGAGAACACTCAAGTGGAACCAAAAGCTTGTACTCATGATTCACTGTTGAAC
Source organism: Geotrypetes seraphini (assembly GCF_902459505.1). NCBI lineage: Eukaryota > Metazoa > Chordata > Amphibia > Gymnophiona > Dermophiidae > Geotrypetes > Geotrypetes seraphini. The sequence goes on from NC_047091.1 coordinate 110,422,074, forward strand.
TCATTTTAAGTGACCTGGAGGTCTTTACTTAAAAATAAAAAAAATTGTGTCTTGGGTAATGACTTTTGTGATCTGCTACAACCGTTTCTTAATAGTCTCGCAAAATTGTTTTACTTTTTGTTTTTAATTAGAGGAAGAGTTAAGGGTATCTGAGGAGGAGCAGAATGGTAGGTCTGTTTGACACTTTCTGCCATTATGCTTCTATATTTTAGTAAGAAATATCGTGGTAAGAACATAAGAATTGCCGCTGCTGAGTCAGACCAGTGGTCCATCTTGCCCAGCAGTCCGCTCACGCGGTGGCCCTCTGGTCAAAGACCAGCGCCCTAACTGAGACTGGCCCTATCTAAGTACATTCTGGTTCAGCAGGAACTTTTCTAACTTTGTCTTGAATCCCTGGAGGGTGTTTTCCCCTATAACAGCCTCCAGAAGAGCGTTCCAGTTCTCTACCACTCTCTGGGTGAAGAAGAACTTCCTTATGTTCGTACGGAATCTATCCCCTTTAAATTTAGAGAGTGCCCTCTCATTCTCCCTACCTTGGAGAGGGTGAACAACCTGTTCTTATCCCAGGACAAGCAGGCAGGTATTCTCACTAGTGGGTGACGTCATCCAACGGAGCCCCGATGTGGACATCTCACAAGCATACTTGCTTGTAGAAACTTTTAGAAGTTTTGAGTTGCCCACACCGCGCATGCGCGAGTGCCTTCCCGCCCGATGCACGGGTGTGTCTCCTCAGTTCTTTCTCTTCCGCGGAACTGAGAAGTTTGCCTTTGAAACTCTCTGCGCGAAGTTCCTTTTTGTGCCTTCTGTGCCCACGGGTTTGGGTTTTTTGTGCTCATTCCTGTTGGCTCACGTTACGTTTTGTTGTTTAAAAAAAAAAAAAATTCATTCGATCGTTCGACCGGGCAGGTCGCGTGGCCGCTGCCCCGCAGCTTCAACCTTGCGGCGGAGCTTTTTCGGCCTATGTCCCGGCCTGTTACCGGTTTTAAAAAGTGTGTCAAGTGCCAGCGCGCGATTTCGTTGATGGACACGCATCGACGTGGTCTTCAGTGTCTCGGGCCTCAACACCTTCCGAAATCATGCCGGCCTTGCTCTACACTCACAGCACGTGCGTTTAAGCGTCGCTGTATTTTGTGGGAGTCGCTGTTTGGCATGGAGGTATCCCCGGTGCTGCCCTCTTCACAGAGCGCCACGCCTTCGACTTCTGATTCTACATCTTCGGCCTCGAGTCTGCTCAAGCCTGCCTCGTTCATGCCGGCTTCGACCTCGACACATGCTGCGGTGTCTTCCGATGTCTCTTCAGGTCAGGTAGCGCAGCCTCCTATCCCTCCAGTGGTGCTTAAGGTGCCCAAGGCCTCTAAATCCAAGCCCCCTGGTGGCCGAGTGACCGATGTCCGTGCGGGAGGTCCCATTGCTGATGTGGATCTCTCTTTGCCGGCGTCGTTCCACGCCCTGATGGAGAAGCGATTTGTCGAGCTCTTTACCAAAATTGGGCCGACGCTTCTCTCCCAGATCCAGCCTGGGCACGCGGAAGCCTCCCGCGAGGTCGAGCCGCCTCCGGTGCCTCCTCGGCGCACACTCTCGCTGCTGGGAGCAGAGTCTCGGTGAGTGTCTGGTCTGGCTTCGGGGCATGTCTCGCAAGGAGCAGAGTCTTTGCCCATGCCACCTTTGGAGCCGATACCCTCGATCCATGGCTTGCCTGGTCCGGACCCTTCCTCCGCGATGCCGGGCTTCGAACCTTGGGGAGCGCCTCGGGGGGCCTCGTCTCAGCCTCTGATGCTTCGATCCACGGCCTCCAATCCCATCTACTCGGAGGCTGCCTCGTCTGGGTGTCGCTCGCCTCGTCGCTCGAGGCCTGCTTCTCGACACAGCTCCGGTCGTCGATTGAGGCATTCATCGAGGCACTCATCGAAGCATTCATCGAGACACGCCTCACCTCGTCGGAAGCAACCTTTCCGGGAGTTTTCTTCGGAATACTCGCCCCCTCCTCCTATGCCGGAACTCGAGGACTGCAGGGGTTCGTTCTCTTCGTGCCGGTCCTCGGCATCGGCGGACCAGGCCGCCTCATCGTCTTCGAGCCCGCCTCAAGGCCCGGCTCTGGCGGACCAGTTGTCATTCTCGTCCTTCCTGAGGCAGATGGCGGTGGATCTGGATATCACCCTGGATTCGGGTTCCAAGTTCTCGAAGGAATATCTGGAGACGATGCATCTTCCTCAACCTCCTGCTGAGTCTCTACGCCTGCCTCTACACAAGCTTCTGGACCAGACTTTCATGAGATGCTTCGAGACCCCGTACTCCATCCCGGGTGTCCTGGGGAAGTTGGATGCTCGATACCGCACGGTGCACCATAAGGGCTTCGACGGGGCACAGCTCTCGCACCAGTCTCTCTTGGTTGAATCCTCTCTGAAGCGGTTTCATCCCTCCCAGGTCTATGCTTCCACTCCTCCTGGCCGGGAGGGCAAAACCATGGACAGATTTGGCAGGCGCATCTACCAGAACTCGATGATGGCTTCTTGAGTCCTCAATTACAGCTTTCATTTTGCAACCTACTTTGAATTTTTTCTCTCCATTCTTCAAAAGTTTTTACCCTATCTGGACTCTCAGGCTTGCTTCGAGTTCTCGGAGGTGCTGGCATCATTGTCCCAACTCCGCCTGCAGATGATGCAATCGTCTTACGACGCTTTTGAGCTCTCGGCCAGAGCGGCGGCCTGTTCGGTGGCCATGAGACGCTTGGCGTGGCTTTGCACCATTGATATGGACCCGAATCTCCAGGACAGGCTGGTGAACGTTCTCTGTGCGGGAGCGGACCTTTTCGACGAGTCCATCGAGGCGGCAACGGAGAAGCTATCCAAACATGAAAAATCTTTTCAGTCTATCCTCCGCCAGAAGCCCAAGCCTGCCTTCTCTCGTCCGTCTCGTCCTCCTATGATTTATCAAAGGCGCTACCCGCCGAAGCAGGCCCCCGCCATTCGGCCGCCAGTGAAGAGGCAGCATCAGCAGAAGCCCCAACAAAAGCCTCAACCTTCTGCTGTCCCCAAGGCTCCCCAGCCTTTTTGACTGTCTCGTAGGGAGCATAACTTCCATCGTTCTGCCCTCCCCACTTTTTCCCATCGGAGGTCGTCTCCATCATTTTTACCATCGATGGACAACTATTACCACCGACCTCTGGGTCCTTTCCATCGTAAGAGAGGGATACTCTCTTCAGTTCCATCATGTTCCTCCGGAACATCCTCCAAGAGAGTATCCTTTCAACTTAACCCAGACCGCCCTTCTTCTTCAGGAAGCTCAGGCTTTGCTCCGGCTTCGTGCCGTCGAGCCGGTCCCTGTGGACCAACAGAACAGGGGTTTTTACTCCCGGTACTTCCTTGTTCCGAAGAAGACGGGCGACCTGCGTCCTATTTTGGACCTCAGGGTGCTCAACAAGTTCCTGGTCAGGGAGAAGTTTCGCATGTTGACCCTGGCTTCTCTCTATTCCCTCGTCGAGCAGAACGACTGGTTATGCTCCCTGGATCTCAAGGAGGCCTACACTCATATTCCCATCCATCCGGCATCCGGTCAATACCTCAGATTTCGGGTGGGACACCTTCATCTTCAGTACAGAGTGCTTCCTTTCGGCCTCGCTTCGTCTCCCAGAGTCTTCACCAAGTGCCTGGTTGTGGTGGCCGCAGCACTCAGGAACCATGGTCTGCAGGTGTTTCCCTACCTCGATGACTGGCTCATCAAGAATTCCACGTCTCAGGGGGCCATCCGGGCCACTCAGAGGACAATCTGGTTTCTACAGAGTCTGGGATTCGATATCAACTTTCCCAAATCCCATCTTCAACTTTCACAGTCTCTCCCCTTCATCGAAGCTGTTCTGGGTACTATTCACCTCAGAGCGTTCCTTCCTCCTCAGCGCCTGGCGGCTCTTCTTCATCTTTGTCACTCGGTCTCTTCTCGCCTGTCCATCTAGGCGAGACACATGATGGTGCTCCTGGGCCTACATGGCCTCTACGGTTCACGTGACTCCTTTTGCCAGACTTCACCTGCGAATTCCTCAGTGGACCCTAGCTTCTCAATGGTCGCAGATCTCCGACCCTCTGACTCGTCACATTCAGGTCACTCCTGCTCTGCTGCAGTCGCTTCGCTGGTGGATGCTGTCTTCCAATCTTTCCAGAGGTTTGCTGTTTCACATGCCTACCCATCAGAAGGTCCTCACGACCGACTTCTCGACCTATGCTTGGGGGGCTCATCTGGACGGGCTCCGCACCCAGGGTTATTGGAAGAGTGCGGATCGTCTGTGCCATATCAATCTCCTGGAACTCAGGGCGATTTTCAATGCTCTCACTGCTTTTCAGCATCTACTTCACGACATGAAGTAGTGGTCCTCATTCGTACGGACAATCAGGTCGCCATGTATTATGTCAACAAACAGGGCGGCACGGGATCGGCCTCCCTCTATCAGGAAGCTCTGAAAGTTTGGGATTTGGCGATTCGACACAACGCCTTCCTCAAAGCTTTCTACATTCAGGGGGTGGACAATGCCTTGGCGGACAACTTGAGTTGCCTTCTACAGCCTCACGAGTGGACTCTCCATTCCACGCCCCTTCATCAAATCTTCTCCCTGTGGGGAACGCCTCAGATAGACCTCTTTGCAGCTCCCCACAACTTCAAACTGCCTCAGTTCTGCTCCAGGATCTACACTCCTCATCGTCTCGAGGCAGATGCTTTTCTTCTGGACTGGGGGAATCTCTTTCTGTATGCGTTTCCTCCGTTTCCTCTCATTCAAAAGACTCTGGTCAAGCTCAAGTCCGACCGGGCCACCATGATTCTGATTGCTCCTCGGTGGCCCAGGCAACCTTGGTACTCCCTTCTTCTGCAACTCAGCAGCAGGGAGCCCTTCCTTCTACCAGTGTTTCCATCTCTGCTTACGCAGCATCAGGGATCTCTGCTTCATCCCAATCTGCAGTCGCTACACCTGACAGCTTGGTTCCTCTCAGCGTAACTTCCCTTCAGTTTTCACCAGCTGTGCGGGATGTTTTGGAAGCTTCAAGGAAGCCTGCTACTAGACAATGCTATTCCCAGAAATGGACTAGATTCTCTACTTGATGTTTTTCTCATCACAAGGAACCTCAACATGCCTCCTTGTCCTCTGTTTTGGACTACCTTTTGCACCTGTCTCATTCTGGTCTCAAGTCTACATCGATCAGAGTCCATCTTAGTGCAATTGCTGCTTTTCACCAGCCTCTTCAAGGGAAACCTCTTTATCCCAGGACAAGCAGGCATGATATTCTCACATGTGGGTGACGTCATCTACGGAGCCCCGATGCGGAAGCATTTTCAAGCAAACTTGATTGAAGATTTAAGTTTGCTCTGTTGCTCCACGCATGCGTGCCTTCTTGCTCCACTAGGGGGTGCATCCCCTCGTGGTCTCCAGTTCAAAATTTTCCGCGAGCCTAGAAGCCGTGTTTTTCAGGCTCTGCCCCAACTGCCTTCTAGCACCGCAATTTTTTCTTGTTTTTTCACGATTAAGTCGCTGTGCGCGAATTCTTTACCTTTTTATTTGATTCCTGCTTCGTTTTCGACGACCCGGAGTCTTCCGGGTCCCCGTGGCCGCGTGGCTAATAGAGCCGCGGCTACTTTCGATTTAATGTCCCGGCCTTTGACCGGCTTTAAAAAGTGCACCCGGTGCGAGCGGCTTCTTTCCCTCACAGATCCGCATCGCCGGTGCATCCTCTGTCTGGGGGCGGCTCATCCAACCGACTCCTGCCCCCAGTGCGCTAATTTCCAGAACCGGGCCCTCCGCCGAAGAAAAGCCCGCATGGCGGACCTCTTCACCCCGGACCAACCCTCCACCTCGGCCTCGAGGTCGGCCCCGGCCTTGACCTCGGCCCCGGATACCTCGGCATCGCCTAGAGACTCAACCCCAAAGTCCTCGGGACAACAGAAAGCCTCGGCCCCGGGTAAGTCCCCTCTTCCCTCTTCAGGTTCTGTAACAGCGAAGAAGCCAGCCTCGGGGACAACGTCGACGCATGGCGGAAGCCCCATGCTTACAGCCCCGCCTAAGCCCTCCAAGCCTTCGGGCCGTGCCTCCACCACACGGGAATACTCTAATACGAGGTCGCCCCCGGTGGAGTGCACCGAGGCAGTGGACATGCCTTCGATGCTGTCCGTGCCCGTCTTCCAGGACCTACTCCGAGCGATGATCACGTCGGAGCTGTCCGCTGCAATGGCCCAGTTTCAATCGGCCTCGACCTCGAATGTGCCAGACCAGCCTGAGCCTCGAACCGAACAACCTCGAGGAAAGGTGCGCAATCCTCGCCGCATCCCATCCTCCTCAGACTCCTCGCCGAGGCGCCCGAGACGTTCCCCCTCCGCAGACCGCCGAGGGGCAAAACGTCGGGCTAAAACGACAGAAACCTCGAACCGCCGTGCCTCCAAGAAGGCCCGAGGTTCACCAACCCTACGAGGCCGTTCTCCCACACCTCGTACGGGACCACTAAGGGTGGCTGAGTTATCACTCTCCAACCCGCGCATCCTCCAAACTCCCCCTCGGACGTATTCTCCGAGGGAGTCCGGATCGGGGTCACCAATCCGACATCGATCGGTACCCCTAACTCCGGCATCGTCTCCGAGGGGCTCCTCGAGACGCCGAAGATCGACAACCCCGGAACACTCTCACAGTGCTTCCCCAGCCTCGGAGCATGGATCAGAGCATAAACCTCGATACTCGAGGGAAGCCTCCCCATCCTTCTCCACCCGACGAAGGTCTCGTTCCCCGACCCCGCACGGGGCGCCGGGAACATCTCGCCCATCCTTCACTCGCTTTGTCCAAGACATGGGCCACGCATTGGACTTAGACCTCCAGTCCGACTCCAGATACTCTAAGGAGTACCTGGCGGAGCTGGATATGCCATCACTGCCCAGAGAGTCCCTTCGCTTACCACCTAACCCGGTGCTCCAGCAGGCCTTCTTCAGGAACCTGGAGACCCCCTACATGGTCACGGCCGTACCCTCCAAAATGGAGGCCAAGTACCGCACAGTACCTTACCCGGGATTCGAGCAACCACAGCTCTCCCACCAATCGCTGCTAGTAGAATCCTCCTTGAAAAAGGCTCACCCATCCCGGGTCTCAGCAGCGGTCCCCCCAGGCCGAGAAGGCCGAACCCTGGACAAGTTCGGCAGGAGACTATACCAAAACGCAATGATGGCCTCTAGGGTGCAAAGCTACACTTTCACCTTCACATCCTACCTCAAACACCTCATTGGACTATTGAGAGCCTTTGAGACTGACCTACCGGCCCCCCGGCAAGGAACGTTCGGCCAGCTTGTAGACTCCCTCTCCAACCTGCGCCTTCATCTATTCCACGCGGCCTACGATGGCTTCGAACTCTCCTCCAGAGAAGCAGCCTTCGCTATCGCCATGCGCCGACTTGCCTGGCTGCGCCTGGTCGACATGGATCCCAACTTACAGGACCGTTTGGCTAACCTCCCCTGCGTGGGAAAGGAATTGTTCGATGACACTATCGAGGCGGCGACAAAACGCCTCTCCGAACATGAACGCTCGTTTGCCTCCCTTGTCCGGCAAAAGCCCAAACCGCCAGCGTCCAGGCCGTATAGGGCCCCTCCGCGCCGCTACCCACAAAAGTCCACCCCTGTCTTCTCGCGGCCCCCACCCAGGCGTCCGCAAGCCCACCACAGGGCCATGACCAAGTCCCAACCGCCTGCGACCACCAAACCATCCCCGTCCTTTTGACGGGACACGCGGAAGGGGCCGGGCCCCCTCCGCCATAGTCCCAGGCCTCCTTCCCATCGGGGGCCGACTCAAAGCCTTTTACCCTCGCTGGGAACAAGTCACGTCGGACGCATGGGTCCTTGGCATGATCTCATCAGGGTACTCTCTCAACTTTCGGGCCATTCCCCCGGACAACCCCCCAAGGAATTGCCCTCCCAACCGGACTCAGCTATCCCTACTCCTCTCCGAAGCTCGAGACCTGCTTCGCCTGAGAGCAGTGGAGAAGGTTCCCCCCGACCAACGGGGGAAGGGCTTCTACTCCCGTTACTTCCTGGTACCGAAAAAAACGGGAGACCTACGCCCAATACTAGACTTGAGACGCCTCAACAAATTCCTGGTACGGGAAAAATTTCGGATGCTCTCACTACCGACACTTTACCCCCTGATCGACGAGGGCGACTGGCTCTGCTCCCTCGATCTCAAGGAGGCGTACACACATGTCCCAGTGCACCCCGCTCACCGCAAGTTCTTGCGTTTCCAGGTAGGGGACTGGCACCTACAATACCGAGTCCTCCCCTTCGGACTAGCATCATCACCTCGGGTCTTCACCAAGTGCCTCGTGGTGGTAGCAGCAACCTTACGTTCCCAGGGCCTCCAGGTATTCCCCTACCTGGACGACTGGCTAATCAAAGCCCCGTCCAGGGAAGGGGTTATCTCAGCGACCCAACAGACTATTACCTACCTACAAAGTCTGGGGTTCGAAATAAACTTCCCAAAATCTCAACTACGCCCCTCGCAGTCCCTACAGTTCATCGGGGCCACGCTGGACACGGTTCGCCGCCGTTCCTTCCTCCCCCCTCCACGCCTGGAGGCGTTAGTAAGTCTGAGCCGAAGGATCTCCCTGCTGACCTCGGTATCAGCTCGACAAATGATGACCCTCCTGGGCCACATGGCCTCCACCGTCCATGTCACACCCTTCGCCTGCCTCCATCTGAGAATCCCTCAATGGACCCTGGCGTCTCAATGGCGTCAAGACCGGGACCCGATCGACCGTCCCGTGACAGTGACTCCTTCATTGCAACGATCGCTCCGCTGGTGGGCCGACTCTTCAAATCTTTCCAAAGGTTTGCTCTTCCTCACCCCACCCCACAGCAAGGTACTCACCACGGACTCGTCGGAGTACGCTTGGGGAGCCCATCTGGACGGCCTACGCACCCAAGGAATGTGGTCAGCACAAGACCGTCGCTGCCACATCAACGTGCTAGAACTTCGGGCCATCTATCTCGCAGCTGTAGCCTTCCAACATCTGCTCCACGACCGAGTGGTTCTCATCCGAACCGACAACCAGGTAGCGATGTACTACGTAAACAAACAAGGGGGGACAGGGTCTTGGCCCCTTTGTCGGGAAGCCCTGCGCCTCTGGAAATGGGCAATCTCCAACAACACCTTCCTCCGAGTGGTGTACATACAAGGAGAACAAAACTGCCTGGCGGACAGACTCAGCCGCCTCCTCCAGCCACACGAGTGGTCACTACACTCTCTGACCCTACGAGGGGTGTTCGAACGGTGGGGGACACCTCAAATAGACCTGTTCGCGTCCCCTCACAACCACAAGCTGCCTCTCTTCTGCTCCCGGATATACTCTCCGGACCGGCTCGAGACCGACGCCTTCCTCCTCGACTGGGAGGGAAGGTTCCTGTACGCGTTCCCGCCATTTCCTCTGGTACTGCGGACGCTTGTCCACCTGAAAACAGTACAAGCCACCCTGATCCTGATTGCCCCTCGCTGGCCTCGCCAGCCGTGGTTTTCCCTTCTACTTCAACTCAGTGTCAGAGATCCACTGCCTCTGCCTCTGTTTCCCTCTCTACTGTCACAGGGTCAGGGTTCATTGTTACATCCCAATCTTCAATCTCTTCATCTGAATGCTTGGTTTCTCTCCCCCTGACTGCTCTCCCCGTGTCTCAACCAGTCAAGGAGATATTGGAGGCCTCTAGAAAAACCTCGACGAGAACCTGCTACTCCCAAAAGTGGACCAGATTCTCAACCTGGTGCTCCTCCCACAGCCAGGACCCGGTGTCGGTCCCCGTCCCCCTGGTCCTTGACTATCTACTTCAACTATCTCATTCCGGTATAAAGACCAACTCCATTCGAGTACACCTCAGTGCGATTGCGGCCTTTCATCAGCCCCTGGAAGGGAAAGCCCTCTCGCTCCATCCCTTAGTCACTCGCTTCATGAAGGGTCTGCTGAACGTCCACCCCCCTCTCAAACCTCCCCCGGTGGTTTGGGACCTTAACGTGGTTCTGGCTCAACTAATGAAACCTCCATTTGAGCCACTAGACAAATACCATCCAAAATTCCTCACTTGGAAGGTAATTTTCTTACTCGCGCTCACGTCCGCACAGCGGGTTAGTGAGCTATAAGCTCTGATAGCGGACCCACCCTTCACGGTATTCCATCACGACAAGGTGGTACTCCGCACCCATCCAAAGTTCCTACCTAAAGTAGTGTCTGATTTCCATCTCAATCAGTCCATCGTCTTACCCGTGTTTTTTCCCAAGCCCCACTCTCACCCCGGAGAGGTGGCGCTCCACACTCTTGACTGCAAAAGAGCGTTGGCCTTTTACCTCCAACGCACTCAACCACACCGGAAAGTCCCACAACTGTTTCTGTCCTTCGACCCAAACCGGTTAGGCCACCCAGTTTCCAAACGCACCTTGTCCAACTGGTTGGCCGATTGCATCTCCTTCTGCTACACTCAGGCTGGTCTCGCGCTGCATGGTCGAGTAACGGGACACAAAGTCCGAGCGATGGCAGCCTCCGTAGCGTTCCTCAGGTCCACACCTATTGAGGAAATCTGCAAGGCTGCCACGTGGTCTTCGGTTCATACCTTCACCTCCCACTACTGTCTGGACTCCCTGTCCAGAAGCGATGGCCGGTTCGGCCAATCGGTATTGCGAAATCTATTTGCTTAAATTGCCAACTTCCCTCCATCCCTCTTCAGTAAGCTTGGAGGTCACCCACATGTGAGAATATCATGCCTGCTTGTCCTGGGATAAAGCACAGTTACTTACCGTAACAGGTGTTATCCAGGGACAGCAGGCATATATTCTCACAACCCGCCCACCTCCCCGAGGTTGGCTTCTTGGCTAGTTAAGTGAACTGGAGACCACGAGGGGATGCACCCCCTAGTGGAGCAGGAAGGCACGCATGCGTGGAGCAGCAGAGCAAACTTAAATCTTCAATCAAGTTTGCTTGAAAATGCTTCCGCATCGGGGCTCCGTAGATGACGTCACCCACATGTGAGAATATATGCCTGCTGTCCCTGGATAACACCTGTTACGGTAAGTAACTGTGCTTTCTGCACATCCTGTGGTTTCCAGATTCATGAAAGGACTTTCCCATGTCAATCCTCCCCTCAAACCGCCTCCGGTGGTTTGGGACCTCAATGTTGTTCTTTCTCAACTTATGAAGCCTCCATTTGAACCTCTTAACAAGGCTCCTCTGAAATTTCTCACTTGGAAAGTGGTGCTTCTCATTGGCCTCACTTCTGCCCGTCGAGTGAGTGAACTTCAAGCGTTGGTTGCGGATCCGCCCTTTACAGTGTTTCATCAGGACAAGGTGGTCCTTCGCACTCATCCCAAATTCCTCCCCAAGGTGGTCTCAGAATTTCATCTGAATCAATCCATTGTTCTTCCTGTGTTTTTTCCGAAGCCGCATTCTCATCCTGGTGAATCAGCTCTTCACACTCTGGACTGTAAGCGTGCTTTGGCTTTCTACCTGGAACGCACCAAGCCTCACAGAACTGCTCCTCAACTTTTCATCTCCTTTGATCCGAACAAGTTGGGATGCCCTATCTCTAAGCGCACCATCTCCAACTGGATGGCGGCTTGTATCTCTTTCTGCTATGCCCAGGCTGGATTGCCCCTTCACAGTAAAGTCACAGCCCATAAGGTTAGAGCAATGGCAGCCTCTGTAGCTTTCCTCAGATCGACACCGATTGAGGGGATTTGTAAAGCTGCCACTTGGTCCTCGGTTCATACCTTCACCTCACACTATTGTCTGGATACCTTCTCCAGACGGGATGGTCAGTTTGACCAAACAGTGTTGCAAAATTTGTTCTCCTAAGTTGCCAACTCTCCCACCATCCCATTGTGGTTAGCTTGGAGGTCACCCACTAGTGAGAATACCTGCCTGCTTGTCCTGGGATAAAGCAATGTTACTTACCGTAACAGTTGTTATCCAGGGACAGCAGGCAGCTATTCTCACATCCCACCCACCTCCCCTGGGTTGGCTTCTCTGCTAGCTATCTGAACTGAGGAGACACGCCCGGTGCATCGGGCGGGAAGGCACTCGCGCATGCGCGGTGTGGGCAACTCGAAATTTCTAAAAGTTCCTACAAGCAAGTATGCTTGTGAGATGTCCGCATCGGGACTCCGTTGGATGACGTCACCCACTAGTGAGAATAGCTGCCTGCTGTCCCTGGATAACAACTGTTAACGGTAAGTAACATTGCTTTATCGAGTCTATTCCTTTCAGTACCTTGAATGTTTCGATCATGTCCCCTCTCAATCTCCTCTGTTCGAGGGAGAAGAGACCCAGTTTCTCTAATCTTTCGCTGTACGGTAACTCCTCTAGCCCTTTAACCTACTCATAGTTCCTTCCATGGGTTTAAATGCAGGAAATTTTTCTCCTATGTTTTCTCTAGATTCCAATTTTAAAAATCTGCACACAAGACTTTATTCTGAGTGTAAGTTAGTTTTGTGCTGGACCTCTGGTATTACGCTTCTGTTCCAGTAATTTTAGTTCTCTTCATTTTGTTTTTCTTCATTGTGTACTTCTGTGTACAACACTGAGGTTTCTGCTGGTTGCCATTTCCTCTCGTGTTTTCTGATGTTGGTGACCACTTTTCTAGAAGCATCTCTATGCTGCTGCTGGAACAGAAGGATGTGTGTCATAGCTTGCGACGAAAGCGACAGTTTCTTCAGATTTGGGATTCCTATCTCCATTCTCTATCGCCAAGGGCTCGAAGTGACATTTTGAATTCCTTGTGAACCTCTCCAAGGCCGGAGCTCTCTATATTGTTCTCCCTGGGGCGCCAGGGGTGTGTGGGAGGCTGTGAACTTTTCTTCTGTGTTGTTTTAACTTCCTTCTATTTCTCGGTTTGTTTGTTTCTTTTTATTATTATTTTTTATTAAAGTGTTGGGGTTTCGTTCCTAATCCTTGGCAGTGAGTTATAAGAGTCCAAGCCTACTGCTCTAAGATTTTTATTTGGTTTTGGATCGGGAGGTTTGGGGTGGGAAAGGTTTGGGTTGGGATTGTTGGTTCTGATGCTTTGTACTTGGGTTTTTTTCTATTATTCTCATTTGTTGGGGGGGGGGGGGGTTTGGTTTGAAATTAAAAATTGATTCAACATAAAGAATGATTCTTTATGAAAAACTTATGCCTTAAGTGTCCGGCGGTCACATTCTGGAACGTTGCCCGCCTCACTGCTGTAACCTCACGCAAATGCTTTCCTGCAATTGTACGCAATTGTCTTCTCCATTCCACCTCATTGTCACATACAGATGCAGGAAAGCGCTTGTGTGAGGTTACAGCAGTGAGGTGGGCAACGTTCCAGAACATAAGGTAACCATTGGAGGCAGTGCAGCTTGTGTGTGTGTCCAGTGCTGGAGGAGGTGAGAGCTGAAGGCGGTTGTGGACGCGACCACCAGACACTTAGGGCCTGATTCTCTAAAAGTGCATCCTGATTTTAGGCAGCTGTAGGCGCCCTACAGCTGTCTAATCAGCCAATCGGGATGCACGTTTTTAAAAAAAAATGCTCCCCAGGCAGGCCGCCTATATTGAAGGCGAGGCCCGCAAGAAACCTAGGCCCTGATTCTGAATAGGATGCCCGGGAGAGGTGTCCTATTCAGAATCGTCCTAAACTAAACCCCGATTCTGTAACCGGCGTCCATGTTACAGACGTGGGTTAGAGAAACGGGTTAGATTAGAAACAGCCCTCTACACTTATCGCGGCAAGGGATCTCTCTGCCGCTATAAGTATAGCGGGCCACGGCCCCCCTGACCAGGAGGGTGCCCAAACCCTCTGCCTGGAGACGCACCCCCCCCCCCGACACTACCGATCCCCCCCTCCCCCCCGACATTACCGATCGCCCCCCCCTGACATTACCGATCCTCCCCTCCCTCCCCCCCGACAATATCGATAGCTGGCAGGAGGGTGCCCAATCCCTCCTGCCCGAAGACGCACCCCCCCCCGGCGCTAACCCCCCCCCAAACCTCCACTCCACCAAACCTGTTCTTAGAAGGGTCTTGCACGTCTTGAGCCGGCAGGCACGCCTCGTCGAAATGAAGCGGGCCCGCCTCTTCCCGGCCCATCCCGCCGAAGCCTAAGGCCTGATTGGCCCAGGCTCTAGAAGCCTGGACCAATCAGGCCTTAGGCATAGCGGGTCCGCCCATCCCCACTAAGTCTAAGGTCTGATTGGCCAATCAGGCCTTAGATTAAGTGGGAATGGGCGGACCCGCTATGCCTAAGGCCTGATTGGTCCAGGCTTCTAGAGCCTGGGCCAATCAGGCCTTAGGCTTCGGCGGGAAGGGGCGGGCCCGCTTCATTTCGACGAGGTGTGCCTGCCGGCTCAAGACGTGCAAGACCCTTCTATGAACAGGTTTGGTGGAGTGGAGGTGAGATCCCTTGCCGCGATAAGTATAGTGGCCGCGTCTACTTACAATGTAGGCCAGCATTTTGCTGGCCTACATTTTAAGCTTCTCCTCTACTAGGGAGACGCGTAGGGCCGCCTAGGTTCAGCCTAAGGCCCTTAGACGAGCTTAGGCATCTTGCGGGTCTCCCTAGGCTCCCGGAGGTGCCTTCAGGCTTGCCTGGGGAGCATTTTTTTTTAAAAAACGTGCATCCCGATTGGCTGATTAGACAGCTGTAGGACGCCTAAAATCGGGATGCACTTTAGAGAATCAGGGCCTTAAGGCACAAGTTTTCCATAAAGAATCATTCTTTATAGTACCAAGAGCCTCAAAATAGTTGGTCCAAAATCTTGTCTTTTGCAGTTGATACTATGATAGTTTTTCACTTTCTGCATGTTGCACTGCTTTCAGTTTCAAGTTTTATTAAAATTTTGATGTATCACAATATCATTAGTTCAAAGCGAATTACAATTAAACAGGGTCTTAATTATTAACTAAAACCAACACACATGGACATGACGTACCAATACATAAGGTAAGTAAGGAGAACTACAATAAGTATAGTAAAGGACATTTGAAAGGAAAATACAAAAGGAGGGTAAGAAATTTTAAAAGTATTAATAAAAATGGAATAGAAAATTAAGAACTTTAAAAATAATAATAATAAATTTTAATTCTATTTCTCGGAGCCTAAGACAGAGGACATGTGAGTTTAAGCAATGAATGGGATCAAAAGAGACTCCGATGATTAGGTCTCAAAAGCATCCTTGTGCAACCAGCATTTTAACAGTCCTTTAAATTTACTTAGTGATTTTTTTTTTTTTTTCTTCTTCCTTAATAAATGATAGTAAGGAATTCCATATTCTGGGTGATGTAACCGCAAAGATCATATCTTGTCTTGTATTTATTATACTAAGCGGTGGAATTACTAGAAGGTTTTTGTCCTCTGATCTCAAACTGAAATTATTATCAGAAGCAATTAAGGAAAGATTTATAAACTACAGTTTAGAAATCTTTCCTTAATTGCTTTTGATAATTTCAAATAATCCACATTTTGGATTTGTAGGTACTTACCTCATGCAAAGTTGTCATTTCTTTAATAAGACATTAACTATTTTTTCTGCGGCCCTTCAAGTACCTACAAATCCAAAATGTGGCCCTGCAAAGGGTTTGAGTTTGAGACCACTGGTCTAGATGCTCTAGTTCAGTCATGGCCAACGGACGGTCAGCCTTGCGTGGATGGTTGTGAGGTCAGCGTCACACTGCCATTCCTGATGTCGTTTGCTTCTTGCTGGCGGCCAAATTGCTGAAGCCTCCCGTGCGTCTGTCTGTTCCACCTTGGGATCTTAATTTCGGCTTGTCCGTGCTGGTGCGTCTGCCTTTTGAGCCCTTGGGTGCCTGCTCGTTGAAGGACTTACTCTTAAGGCAGTCTTCTTGGTGGCTATTACTTTTGCTAGGTGTGTTTCTGAGCTGCAGGCTTTCTCTTGTAGGTCTCCATGGAGTTTTCTAGGGAGTAGGTCATGTTGCAGCCTGTTCCTTCCTTTCTGCCAAAGGTAGTTTCTCCTTTTCATGTCAATCAGGCAGTGGCCCTCCCGGTGTTGGGTAATTGGGAGGGATCTTCAGAGCAGAAACAGTTACGCAAGTTGGATGTTGGTCGGGTCCTTTGCTCTTATGTGCAGAGAACTTAGGAGATTAGAAAATCAGATCATCTTTTTTGGTCTTCTAGAGGGTCCTCATAAGGGGGATGGCACTTCCAAGGCTACCATTGCGCACTGGATCAAGGAGACTATTGCTTCTGCATACCTTCTTCAGAAGAAGCCTGTTCCGGCCTTTCTCAAGGCTCATTCCACTTGGGGTCAGGCAGCTTCTTGGGCTGAGTCTTCACTGATGCCTCCAGTGGATATTTGTAAGGCTGCAGTTTGGTCTTCCTTGCATTCTTTAGTTAGGCACTACTGTGTGAATGTTCAGGCACTACTGTGTGAATGTTGAGGCACGTCGGTACGCGGTGTTCGGTGAGCAGGTTCTGGTGTCGGCCCTTCGGGAATCCCACCCTTGATGGGTACTGCTTTGGTACATCCCATCTGTAAGATCTATAGCTATACCGGTCTGGAGAGTTGCTAAAGAAAGAGAAATTAGGTTCTTACCTGCTAATTTTCTTTCTTTTAGCCTCTCCAGACTGGTATAGCAACCCACCCTGTCTGTTGTTGTGTTGTTCTTGTGTGAAGATTTTGCTTTTTCTGCTGGTTCTAGTATTTTTGTAGGGCCGGGGAGATCAAAGAACAGCGGCTGTGGCTCAGCTGGCATAGCTGGCAAGCTGTGGGGACCTTTGACATTTGCATTTGCTCCTTTGCATTTTCCAACAGAGTTCAGGTTTTATTAGGTGTTACTCCTGTTCAGAGTCCTGTTTTTCTGTTTATAATTCTTCGTTCTGCTTAGTTATTCGGCAGACTGATGGAATTAAGGGGGAATCACTTATTATGTACAGTTCCAAAGTTTTGTTTGTCTCCACCTGCTGGTCATGATGAGATATATACCCATCTGTAAGATCTATAGCTATACCAGTCTGGAGAGGCTAAAAGAAAGAAAATTAGCAGGTAAGAACCTAATTTCTTCTTTTTCATTCTGTTGCCATTTTTATGGAACAACTTACCACAATCTATTCACAATGAACTTTCATTTCTAAAATTCAAAACTTAGTTAAAAATTAATTTTTTCAATTTGCATTTAATATTTTACCATAAATTTAAATAATAATCAGCAGGGAGGAGAGCTGTATTCCAGAGACCATGAATTTTTATTTTCCTTTATGGGGGGGGGGGAGAATGTATGTTTAGGTCTTTTTATTATCAATTATGGCATCATTTTCCTGATTTTAGTAGTTTTAACATGTACTTTTTAAATTAATTGTAAGCCGTATTGACCTATTTTATATTGCAGGATATCAAATGTTAATAAATATAAACATAATAATCAGAGACAAATTGCTGAAAGATGAGTATTGACATAAAGTGCCTAAATTTTCTCCCACCTTATTTATTTCCTTCCAGTTTTCAATCCAGAGGCATTGCACTAGAGCTTCTGTTTGAACTCTACAATCATGAGCCCCCCTAACCTTGCTTATACCATATTATGTGGACTACATTAAAGATGACTTTGCATTCATGTTGATCAGCTTTTTGTGCACTAATCTAGCTTCTTCTGTGTGTTCTGTATATCTTGACGATGAAATCTGGTTACCAATATGTTCTTTTCTCTCACAGCACGCTTTGAGAATGCTGGCATTCAGGCAGGTCCATAAGATGCTGGGCATGGACCCCCTACCACCACCAAAAAATAGGCCCAACATCCGCAACAGAAAACGAAGGCGAGACACTGGTGAAACTGGTGATGGAGAAGGCGAGGGGAAGAAGGACAAGAAGGATGCAGCAGAAACCGCCTAACCACTTCCGTAATATTGACTAAGATAAAGTTCTCATGACTTTAACTTTTTTATATATATATAAATATATATATATATATGAGTTGCTGTTTAGTCTGACATTTGGCAATTTTAGTGTTCTTTTTTCCCTTGAATAACGTATTGTAGATTTGTTTTAAATTGTGCTTAAATCATTAAAAACACAAAACAAAGCTAAATTGTATCATTCCATGAGAGAAAAGTTGCTTCTAGCAACAGCATCTTTCTTGCTTCCTCCTCTTCATTCAGCGCCACCGCTCCCCCTCTTTAAAAGAAACCCTCCCCACAGCAACATAGGCAAACTGAGACAGGTATATTTGACTCTAGCACCACTGTGTGAACTTTAAGATACCGCAGGTTAAAGGGGTGTAGGCAGGCGAGGGAAGAATCTGCATTGTAACATTCTCTTGCTGATTTCCCAGCCCGAAGCTGGAGGGCATCTACACAGATCCAGAAGTTGCTATTCCATTTATTGAAAAGGTTCAGAAGAATTTCTCCTTTAGCTATCTGGTGGTAAAGGAGTGAGTTTGACCCAGTTTCTGTTCTTGGAAGGGCACCGTGTCTGTAGGAAAACTTGGACAGAAATGAGTTTCTTATTAATACACAAAACACTTTAAGGGCAGTTCTATAAATTATACAATAGGGCATTTAACATGGGTGAATGACATCACAAATTGGCATTTATGCACATATGTGCTATTATATAAAATTGGTGTGCAAGTCGCATGTTGCAAATGGGCTGTACCAGTGGGTGGAGCATGGGTGTGTTATGGGCATTCCATCTAGCAATGGATGCACCTTATAGAATAGTATCAGATCTGCACATTGCAAGGTGCATTTAGCTTTTGTCTGCTTTGACCTGGCATAAGATGTCATGTCTAAGTTTTGGCGCGCCAGAGTGACTTTCTACTACTATTCTATAACAGGTTGTGTGTGCCTTAACACCGTTATAGAATTGAAACTAAGAGCACTTTTGTCGTACCTACATGTAGACACCACTTTATAGAATTGCCCCCTTTGGTTTTAAAGGGGCTCACTTAGACACAGATTGCCTTAAATGACAACCAGGAGAATTGCTGCAAGTAGGCAGCATGAGGTTCCTATGGCTTCTGTTGAGAGCACACAGCTTGGGACTGCCAGCCTTCCCCAGTTAATGTATGCTCTTGAAATCCCTCTCTTACACCGCAGGTGCAAGTTTTCTTCTATAAATACTCGAGCTGTAGAGATGAGTTTATTGTTTGTATGGGGAGAGAGAGAAGAGGAAAGTACTCCTTTACCAACCGAGCTATACCTTGCAGAATTGTTGTCAGGAAAAATCAGGGTGAAAACTTTCTATAAATAAATATATTTTAAAAAAAAAACAGTTAAGGGGCAGGAAAGTGGCAAAACTACAGCTCTTTTCTGCATACCAATGAGTGCCTTCTATTGAGAGGTGACCAGGACATGTCTGGCAATTAAAATTGCATTTGTCTTTGATTTATTGCATTTTATTTTTTATCTGCATGTTGACATGTGTTTGTTGGAAACCACAATTAGTACAGTCAGGTTTTTGGTGGTTTGCTTAGTCAGTCCTTGGAGTGAAAGATGTTCTGCATATTCAGATGCTGAGGAAATCTGGCTTAGGCATCCTTGCATGAATCTAGTAAATTGCCATCTGAAAGATTTGATAGCCCAGGGCCTGCTGGCCATTAACATATGGTTCAGTCTGTTTCTCTGTGGAGGGTTTCAATGTTGCTTTGCCCAGTGGCGCAATTTTTATTTTAATTTTTTAGTTTAAAAGAAATCTTATTTTGATGATGATGTGATATAGGGTCAATGGACACGGTTTCTTTCTGTTTGTTTTATATGTGTTTAAAGGACAGCCCTGTAATGTGGCTTTAATATTTGAATGTCTTTGTAGTGTTACCTGAAAAGAGGAAAACACAAAAAAGGGAAAAATAAAGGATTATTTCCTGTTCCTGCGTCATGCCTGGTGCTTACCCTAACATTACCATCCCTGCTTTTCTCCAGCCTTTGTCTGTGTACAGTCCAAGTGGTGGAAACAAATACATTTTCTCAGCTTTTAAATGATTTTGTGTTTCCCTTTTAAAGGTATGCTTCATCTTCTGCTTGATGGTTACATGGTAAATAAACACTGAACTCTTACTTAAGAGGTTATTTAGAACGAAATCTGTTAAAAGTTACAAACCTCTCCTTTTTTGAGTAATTTGTTTTACTATGGTTCAGCAGATAGCTGATGTCATGGCAGGGTTTGCCTCCCCGTGGAGGGTTCTTGGACAGAATTGTGGCAATGAATTTAGATGTACTTTCAGCACCACTTTAAAAATGTTAAAAACAACAATCAAAAACCCCCTCACAAAAACCTAATCCTGGGTTTCCAGAATCATAACATTATTTGGGAAGTCTTTTACTTAAACTACTTTTTAAAGATTGTATTGTGTTTCTTTACAGCTGAATAAGTTCCTATATGCTGGCTATAGAAAGTCTATACACCTTTCCAAAATGTTTGCCTCTTGTTGCCTTATAGTCTGTATGTAAAATGCATAAAAACAGAATGTATCCACACACCCTACACCACCACAGCCAAGTGAAAAATATATTACAGAAATCTTTGGATAATAAAATAGAAACAAAAAACCTTCAAATAGCTTGATTATATAAATGTTCATGTCCTTTGTGCTACTGTAGTAATCATTTAAAATCTGGTCTAACTGATCACCTTCAACAGCACATACCAAGTGGATTTTCCCAACCCATGTTAAACTTTGTTGATTCACATGGTAGCAGGATAAAGTTGGCAGTTCCAGTTGATTCCCTCTGCTCTGTAGTCTATTTCAGTGGAGGAATCCAACTATGAACACCTAGAAGCTGCCAAAAGAATGCCAGCATAAAGTTGGGAAAAGGCACAGATCTGATGTAAAGGTTTTGAAAAGTCCTTGCATATTCCTTGGAGTACAACCAAGGGGATTAAGAAGTGAAAGGTATATGGCATCACTAAGATCTTGCCTTGAGGTTGGCACTCCAATCTGGTTGATTGATCAAGGATGCAACCAAGAGGCCAGTGGTAAATTTGAAAGAATAACAAGCTTCCATAGTGTACATGTGACATTATTCCAAGCAGTTAAATCTGGCCTGTATAGTTGGGGTCACAAGAAGGAAGTCATGACTCAAGCAAGTCCACCTTGAATCTGATATGCAAAGGAACACTTAGGAAATAGTGTATTCAAGTGACAAAAGATTATGGTTCAACAAACTGGGTTCTCCCAACAACACTTAAGGGTACTCTGCTGAGGAAACACTGCAACTGTGTACCCCCCTGAACTTTAGGAGAAGAAACCAGCAGGAGGGTAGTAGAGGGGAGACCAAGCCCTCCAGATGTTGCATCTCTGGGGCAAAAGATACCCCTGTGGGCCTTATCCCCCAAACAGCAAAGAAGAAACACCAGAAAGAGAAGGTGGGGTTTTTTGTGTTTTTAAAATTTTTTAAGTAGAGTATGTGAGAGAGATGCTGGAGGGAAGTGCCATCATTTTTTTAAGACTGAGAAATACCAACGCTCTGGTTTGCACAGAAGCCACTTAGAAGCCAGTTCTCAGTCTCCATCTGTTGGCAGGAGTACATAACTCATCAGTCTGTAGGGACTAAAAGAAAGCAAATTAGCAGCTAAGATCTAATTTATCCTTGAATGCAAATCATTTTTAATGCAAACAAAATTTTGAATGCAAATCATGTTTAATGCAAACCAAATTCAGCACATTACCTAGAAAACACCATCCTTTCTTGTGAAGCTTGGTGGTTTCAGAAATGCAATTTGGGGAATTTTCTCTTTGTCAGGGACTGGGATACTTGTAAGTCTGAAAAAGACAATATATAGAGAAAAGTTTAGAAAGATCCTTGCTGCCCTCAGTGAAAAAGCTGAAACTGGAATGAAAATGGCACTTTCCTGAAGCACGAAGCAAAAGCTTGTATTTGGGTATCACAGGCTTGATTAAAAGGAATTTTTCAAACACATCCTGATCCATTCAAGCACTTTCATGTTACATCTTTTTCAAACACATTCATGTTACATCTTTTGAATTCCAGAAGGAAACTCCTTAGTGTTATGGTCAGCATTAGCAGTAAATTTGAGAAACAGATCATACACCACATACCCTGGTTTAGGAGTGAGGTTCATTATTTTAATGTACAAGATATCCATTTGTAGACATGGAGGGGCATTTTCGATAGGATGTCCATTTTCAAAACAGCAAGACGTCTATCTTTTTTTTTTTAATGACCTATCTAGACATTTTGCCCTTAGTATGTCTACCTTTTTAGGCCATTTTCAAATTCAAAGATATCCAAATGAAAAATTCACAAAAACAATCTTTTGGAACCTCCAAGCAGCTAGCATTCTTAGCAAACTGGCCACACAGACATCTGAGCACAGAGGCACTCTAGGGGATTCTGCAGTGAATGTCACATTAAAAAGTCCCAGCACCCATCACTATAACCTGCTTATATTGTATGGTGAGCCCTCCAAAACTCATCCAATACTTACTTGTACCCACCTGTGCACCACAACAATAACTGTTATGCCTGCAGATGTCATCTTTATGTAGATACAGTAGGTTTTGGGTGTCTTTTGGAGGGCTGTCTATACAATATAATAAGTTGTAGTAACGTGTACCTGGAACTTTTAAATGTGACATTCACTGCAGTACCTCCCCCCCCCCCCCCCCACCGACTGCCCCTCTACTCGGCTCTGCTCAGATGTCTGTGTGACCATCTGAAGCTGTAAAACGGTTGGAATGTACTGGGGGTATTTTTTCACATCTTGGGGTTGGTGACTATTGGGGTAGTAAGGAAGGGGTTATGCCATAATCTCTCCAGTGGTCATCTAGTCAGTTTGGGCACCTTTTTGACCCTTATTTAATTTTTTAAACAGGTCTAGCTCCAAATGTCTAAATCAAAGTCCCTCCTTGAGGGACGCAATCCAATCGGGTTTTCAAGATTTCCCTAATGAATATGCATGCACTGCTTTCATTGTATGCTAATAGAGCTCATGCATATTTATTGGGGAAATCCTGAAAACCCAACTGGATTGCAGCCCTCGAAGAGGGACTTTGCCACCCCTGGTCTAAATGATGACCTGGATGTTTTGTTAAAACTTTAATTATCCCTGCAGAATGTTCACATCCTAAGCCTGCCCAAAACACACCTTAACACACTCCCTTAAGATTTAGACCCAATAGAGACAAAACAATCTGAAAGACGTCTGCCCACTTGGACATTTTGACTAGTAAGACATTCAAGTGCTAGTTTATGCCGTTTTTTGGGCATCTATCTTTTTTGAAAATAAGCTCCATTGCCTCTAGAGCTACAGTAGTGTGGCGAAGTAGCATGAAGGTAGATATCCTTGAGTAGCCCAGTCAGAAACTCCCTAAATTCAATTAAAAATCTGTGGTGTGACTGATGATTACCTTCTGTCAACGCTCCCCAAGTAAATTGACAAAGTTTGATCAGTTTGGCAAAGAAGAATGGTCTAATATTGACAAATCTGCTTAAAGTTGATGAAGATGTATCCCAACCAACTTGTTAAAAAGCACTGCAATGTACTGACAGGGATGGAGACCTATTGTTGAATTTCAGTTTAGTGTTTTAGGCATATTTCATCCTCCCCAAATAAAGTACAATTTTCCTCTGAAATGTATGGAATAGAATGTGTTGATGAATAGAAAAAAATGCATGCTAATCTAACACAACATGTAACAAATATTTTTAAGATTCTATAAGTGCTCTGTACATAATATGCTTTAGTTATGGCCATGTTTTAAACTCTTTAAGCCCCTTTCTCTGGCACCTTAACTTTGTTTTCTTTAGTAGTAGATTGGGACTTCTATACTGCCTTTGTAGATTTCCCATTGATCCTCAAAGTCCCTGTTTTTAGATTGTTTTCAGAACTTTTATAGTGGATCTATTTGTGCAGCAGAGACACAATAACAGTGGGTCCTGGCTTTTACCCTAGTAAGCTACACTGGGGTAGTTGTGAGTGGAGACTTTTGCCACTGGTTCATTTTGGACTGAGTCAGAAGCCCACAAGTGCAGTAAGAAATTCCAAGCTGAAAAAAAAAA
Organism: Geotrypetes seraphini; assembly: GCF_902459505.1. NCBI lineage: Eukaryota > Metazoa > Chordata > Amphibia > Gymnophiona > Dermophiidae > Geotrypetes > Geotrypetes seraphini. The sequence goes on from NC_047091.1 coordinate 110,446,047, forward strand.
ATCTGAAATAGCAAATGAGCTACGTGGAGAGGATATGACTGGGATGATCTCATAAGAATAGCCATCCTGGGTCAGACCAATGGTCCTTCTAGTCCAGTGGCCACTCTTGGAAACAGGATAATCAGGTCAGAAGTACCTGGCAGAAACCCAAATAGTAGCAACATTCCATGCTACCAATCTCAGAGCAAGCAGTGGCTTCCCCCCATGTCTGTCTCAATAACAGACTATGGACTTTCCAGGAACTTGTCCAAACCTTTTTTCTTAAATCCAGATATGCTAACTGCTGTTCCAGTGCAATAGGAATGGTATGCTGACCCTTAGGCTACTCTGTCCATTCTCGCTAGCATACTGCAGAACGATGTCAATCACAGCTTTTGAAACCTCCTTCCAGGAGTCCGCTGCCCCCTTCTGTTTCTCTTTCTCAGGTGAGCATGAAAGGTGTTTTCTGATCTGCTTGGTTTATTTTATTTGTGATAGATTTGCAGTTTTTTGCTCTAGTCATGGTCTTTATTGTGAGATTAGAGATACCTTTTGATAAGGGTCTACTCTGCCTGCATGGAGAGGAGCAGCTGTATCCTTCAGGGACCTGTTTCAGCCAGTCTGTTTGAAGATTAGTGGAACTTCAGGTCCATTGCTCACCCCCTTTGACTTGGTTAGGGGCTGGAGTGCAGGCTGTTTGATGCTAATAGTGTTTCTTCTGGGTGCTCCCGGTGCCGTCTACATTTCATCTCCCCCTTTTTCGTGAGAAGTCGGAAGGGTTGAGGGTCGGTCCCCCCCAGCAGCATGAAGATCCCAGCAAAGTGACTGGAAGCAGAGGGCCTCCTAGAACAGCTACACCTGGAGGAGCTGAAGCAGGCAGCAGCAGCAACATCTCCCCAGTGACTGGAAGCAGAGGGCCTCTCCTAGAGCAGCTACACCTGGAGGAGCTGAAGCAGGCAGCAGCAGCACCACCTCCCCAGCACATGGTCTGTGAGTAAGGCTGTGACATCTAGTGGGAAAAATGGGGGTGGGGATCTTCAAAAGCTGTTTTTAACTCTTTCTACAGCTAAGGTCTTGATCTCCCTCCCCTAAAATCCTGTTTTTGGTCAGCCCTGAGGTGATTTTAAGCTGTTTTATAGCACTGAAATTCACCAGCGGCAACCATCTTGGATTTTCCAAAAAATTTTTCCCCAAGTTCTCAAACTTCTCCAAAACACCTCGTTTTGCTTCCAAAGTGCCAGGGATGGAGTTCCCCTATATAATGCCTTGTTTGCAAAAGATGTGTAGCAGAAGAGTGCCCTTGCACCACGTGCCATGTCAAGTGAAGCGGGGAGGCATGAACTTCATTTAGCTTTCACGTGAACTATGGGGCAAGGCACATGGCTTTTGAACCTGTTAGAGGAGTAAATATTCCCCCAGTATCCTTGGAAAAGCAGCACAGCACACCAAACTGGCACAGAGGCCTCTTAGCCAAAGAAGAGGTGTCTCCTTTTAAAGAGGAAGGAGAGTTGCCTACTAAGGTTCATTCTGTTATGTCCCCTCCGGATTCCATATGCTAGTTGTTCAATCCCAACCCGCAGTTTGGGTGTTGCAAAAATCCACATCTTTTCTGAACTCATGTTCCACCCCTCTAGGCTTAGAGTTGGCAAACAACCTTAGTTTCAATTTCCGCAAGCAGTCTAAGCAGAAGTTTTGCTGTTGCTCTGCTTCTGTTTCTTTTTTTTTTTTTTTGCTTAAAGTTCATTTTTTGGTGACTTCAGTGCCTTGAGACCCCTCCCCTGTAGAAACGGATGCAGTCCTGCGACGCCAAACTTCAACTTCACAGAGAAACTCTGGTGGATCTGTGGAGCCAGCCTGCTGTGTGCCATCCTTTTCAAGTGCCTGAGGTCCTTTCTCATAGAAGTCTGATGACTGATGACTCTGTCACAGGTTTCTAGCGCAGGCTGCATGCATCTGGACAGAAACCCACCTGGGTTTCAAGGCTCAGGCTGCTTTTTCTGCCCCCAACCACGTGGCAGAGGATCCATGGAGGTGGAAGTTGTAGTTAGTCTCTGGCCAGCTGGCAGTCTGAAGATCTTCATTCTTGTGCATTTGGAGGTGTTTCTGAGGCAGAAAGTCCTTTTTATCCATTCAGTTGCTTTAAAAACACTGACAGACAAAGACACTACACTACAGAGACACAGAGTACCTTCATTATTTCCTATGGGAAATTTGGAGGTGGCTTGTGGATCAATTTAAACTTAGTTTTTCATAGTTTCTGTGGGTAAAGTCAGGTCCCCCACCTCCCCAGACCCCAAATCACTATATTTTATTTTCATTTTTTGTTTATTTTTGGTTCAAATTTTTGACGGTGGCCATCATGGATTTAAAAAATGATCTTTTTTTCTAACTTTGATTTCTGCCTCGAAAACCCCTCGATTTGACTCAAAATCAATTGGGATGGACTCCCCAGCCCCTAATCTATTGAATGTGGACAATGATTGCACCGGATGGGCACTGGATCTGCAATTGCATACTGCATGCCATAGCACACTGGGGAAGGGAGCAGGAGCTTTGGATTTCACCTCCTCCATGTCATCTTGGGCTAGGGAGCCAAGCCTGGGTCTGTGCCTTCCAAAGAAAATCTCGCCCAGTGGCCATTCTGGAGTCTGGCGCAGTACACCTGTGTTTCGAGTCTGGGGATGCTTTTGACACAATGCATGTACCTCAACAGAGCCCTGCCATGGTTGAGGAGTGGACCTTTTCACTGGATTTTATTCAGCTCCTCTGAACGGTGTATCCTCAGACCCCGCTCATTTGATGCAGCCGGTGGGCACGTCAGGGCTTTTTTGGTCTATAGTGTTTCTGGTGAAGCTTCCTTTTTGGGAATTCTCTTGTCTGGCCATGCCAAACCTCGATTGCAGTTGTTACCATGCAAATTTTATGTTTCTTCTGTCTTCTACCACTGTATTTAATTTGGATCCAGCTGATGCCTGGTCTCCTCAGCTGCCCTGAGCGTCTGGACTTGGCGATGCTGATCCTTCTTCACATTTTCAGCGGGCTTCTGTCTGCCTCTTTACAGCTGATGTTCTGAAACAGCTCCATTTGGATTTTCCACCTTCAAGGCTTCGGACCTGGACTGTTCTCCTGTGACTTTTCCATTCCATCCACAGCTCCTGGGTCCGGTTTTAGAACAATGTGTGATCCCTGAAAGCTCTTTCCAATCTGCTACAGCTATGTCTATGCTTTATCCCCTGAATCCTGCTTTTTGGCAGGTTTGCTCAGCCTGAGGTAGATTTTGCCGTGGCACAGGTTTTCCAGCACGCAGCCCTCCCTAGTGATGGGAAGTGAAGTTTCAGGGCTCTCAGGATCGCAGGAGGCTGTTACGTTGTAGGTATATGTTTGACTTTGGGACTGAACTAAGGTATGGTGACTCTTAAGCTTAGGGGGTTGGAGCGTGTATTCAGAAAATATGTGGATTTCTGCAACACCTGGACTGCAGGTTGGGATTGAGCACCTAGCATATGGAATCCTCCAGGGACTAACAGAAGATTATTGAAGGTATAAATCTAATCTTCCATTAATCTACTCTGGTAGGTATATGCACATGGCCAAAATATGCATTTTAGGTCCACTGAAGAGTGACCCTCGGCATACGTCTCTAAGAATCTTGAGAGCACTTCTTTTATGGGAGCGGAGATTGTCAGTCGGAAAGGGATTCAGGGGATGACAGTTAAATTTTGAGCTCTTACTGTCTCAAAATGAGGTCTCCCTGATTGCTCTGTTTTTATTTATTGAAAAGCTATAAAATTTTAAGACATTAAGGGGGGGAGGGGTGGGTATTTTTGATTATAATTGAAACAAATCATTTTCATAAATAAATGAGGGAGGGGGATAATATTTTATATTATGATGATCAATTATAGGATTTCAAGTGTATTTGAATGCTTAATTGATAAATGTCAATATTGATTTAAGATTTGAAATGAATAAAGATTAAAAAAAAAAAAAAGCTAGATGTAGAAGAGTAAGTTTTCTAAGGAGCTGCTATTGGTGCTATACCTACAGCATATGCTGCCAGGGAGACTGGGCTACTAGTGGGGTGCAAATGGTGTTTGCTCTGAGCACCCTAGACTTACCCAAAACTAAAGACAGCACAACCTATTGGCCGGCTTTGGGACCCCTTTGCAATTGTCTACCCTGAGTCCCAGCACGTCTTATATTGCATCTGAACTGGTGATTAGAGTAGTGTCTCTCAAACTGTGTGCCACGAAGAGATTCCGGCTCTGCCATGAGTGATTCCAGAATTTTACATTATTTTTTAAAATTCCCTTCATAAGTAGACACTAGAATAGATGACATGCATGTCGTGCAAGCAAAAGTCTGTCAGTGTTATGAGCGTCTGTATGCTCAGACAAGCATCATTCTTTGATGTGATTGAGCATAGAAAACTAACAGCAAGTAATTTTATTTTTATGTTTTTATGCAGTAGTTATCCTAACTTGAGCAACAAAGCAATCAAGGCTTTGTTGTTGTTTGCTTTTTATTATCTTTGCGAACTTGGATTTTCAGCTCTGACAGAAATTTAAAAAAAGAGAACGACTGCAGATGGAGGATGATGAAATGCGTGTTTGCTCGTTTTGAGTTAATTTGCATTCAAAACAAGCACATCCATGCACTGATTAGCAATTCTGTCTACTTTAGTTTCACCGTTGTTACAATTACCCATACATAGCTTAAAGAACTTTAAATAAGTCTCAAATTTAATTTTTTGTTGGTTTTTCAATTATAATGTGCTGTGAAAAACATTTTGCTCCATTTAGACTGCAAGAGCTAAAAAAAAAAAAGTTTGAGAGACACTGGATTAGAGGCTGCCACTTGAAATAAACCATGAGTCATCTTACAACCAAAGAGGAGGACCTGAACCTGTATATAGAGCAGACACTAGGACCTATGGAGAGCTACACATCAGTGCTACTGGTGATAAGGAAATAGTAATTGCTTCAAAGTCTTTCAGTCCCTTAGAAGGAAAGAAGTGAGAGGACGCTGGGCGTAGGACAGAGAAGTGCAGGGTAAGGAACATACGTTCTCCTGGGTGGGTGAGGAAACGCAAGAGCCAAACAGAACCCAGGAGTGCTAAATTCAGTTGAAATTGCCCTTCTTTGCTCGATAAGTTTATTACTTAATGAGAGTTTTACATTGAAATTGTATTTTAAAATATATCTGTATTTTTATTGTATTTTTGGATTTCGCTGATTGTCCAGCTCTTTTTAGTGGAAGCCAAATAACAAATCCTTTATCTGTAGCACTCCTTCCATAGTATACTGAATCCTTCTCAATTTGCATTTAAAACAAGATGTCATGAGAGGTAAAATAATTGTGTGGTTCAGTGGTTAAAGCTACAGCCTCAGCACCCTGTGGTTCAGGGTTCAAACCCATGCTGCTCCTTGTGACCATGGGCAAGTCACATAATCCCCTCATTGCCCCAGGTACATTAGATAGACTGTGAGCCTGCCAGGACAGCTCACCTGGGAGAATAGTATAGAAAATTGAATGAATGAATGAATAAAAGTGTGAAAAGTTTCAGCTTCTGATAACCAGAGCTGGTATTGTGACATCATAAAGCCTCATTCCACCAATACCAAAGAGCCAACCTCATCTGTGATGTAACAATGGCTTGATTGTCCTATACTTGGCTCACTTTCACTAGATTTTGATTTCTAGAGTGGTGCAACGGTTAAAGTTACAGCCTCAGCACCCTAAGGTTGGGGGTTCAAACCCATGCTGCTCCTTGTGACCCTGGGTAAGTCACCTAATCCCCTCATTGTCCCAATACATTAGACAAATTGTGAGCCTGCCAGGACAGACAGGGAAAAATGCTCGAGTACCTGAATAAATTAATGTAAACCGTTCTTAGCTCCTCTAGGAGAAAGGCATATAAATTAAATAAATAGGACCAATTTAACCTGTCCTGGGTTCAGGTTTCCTCCCTTTCCCTTGTATCTCCAAGTCATAGCATTTTTCCAAAGCATTTCTGTTGGTGACATTATCCTGCCAGTTTATGTGAATTAAAAATAGAGAAGAGACGGCCAAACCCACTTCTTTTTTTGTTCCAGGAGAAACTGTCATGCTGACATCAGAAAACAATGACTCTGGAAAAATCAGCTTGCTAAAGCAGTAGCTGGAGGCAGAAAGTTGCCAGAGTGCATGGGGAAGGTTGAAACCAATAGAAGAGCAGGGGGTGAGAATGCCTTTGTACAGGCTGTTGGTGAGATCTCCAAGAAAAATAGGAGGTGGTCCAAAGACAACACCACTTTTATACCAAAGTTCCCATTAAGTGAGGTTTCGGGACTGAAATGTGGAACTCCTGGGTGAAGAGAGAGAAAATACGGTATATTAGGTGCATTCAGATATTGTAGGTCAGAGATACAAATCAAGCCTAGAACCTGATCTCACAAGATAAGGCTCTAGGAAAGCAGTCTTAGAAAGGGTATTGGGAGTTCTAATCTAATCTTCGGTTTATATACCGGGTCATCTCCCGAAGGAGCTCGACTCGGTTTACAAGTAGTTAGATTCGGATATATAATAAAATATAAACTTAAAAGAGAAACGACATTTCAGTTAGACGAACCTCTATGAGATGGATATTTGTCCTGCTTTTGAATCTGCCAGTATGAAAAGTTGTTAACCGGTACCTCCTGTTCTCTTCCTGTTGAAGACCTGTACAGAAATGTCCCTTGTGGCAGATAAGTTTTCACTTTCTGAGTTTTTTTTTGCTAAGATATTCAAGTGCCTTAAAAGTATTATGCATTAGTGTTACTCACTAACTTGAACTGAAGTAAACTTGTTTGAACTCAGTTAAAGAATTTAAGTAGTGAGTGGAGCTTATTTGAGACCAAAGGTGTGTTTTCATCTTCAAACTGATTTTTGAAGCTGATATGTCCGGAGGATCATTTTCAATAAATCCAACGTGACACTGAGGCCTTTTTCTCCACTATTTAAATAAACCACCGTGATACTTCCACAGAACAGACTATCTTGAATGCATGTTTTGATGTTTATTGAGCATTCAAATTGAATATAGTCTTAATTTTGGGATATATTTCTTCACATAATGCATGGTGTAGCCCAAAAATACCACAATCAAGTACCAGTGGAGCCTTTGAAGCTGGTAAGTGAGCTGTAAAACAGATCCAGTAGGTTCTGGAGAAAAGAGAGTAGATGTGACTTTACCTGTCATCAATATTCAAAACTAGTCTCTGGGTAGTAGGTGCTGCTACCCAGATAACCAACGCTGACCAGAGCCATCCACAGCGGTAATCCAGAGGTAGAGCTTGAATTTTTCTGGAGACCAGTAATATTCAGTGCCAGTAATATTTAAATACTAGCTGATTACCTGACGTTGCTCGGATATTTATTTATCCCAAAATAATAATAATAATAATAACTTTATTTTTCTATACCGCCACAATCTTGCGACTTCTAGGCAGTTTACAATCAAGGAAGCTGAATGTTCAGCGAGTTACAATATGCAGATGATCAGAGGAAATACAGAGTGCAGAAATTTTAAGAAAGCAAAAATATAAATATACAGTTTGCTGAGCGAGAATATAGGTTATACAGTTTGCTAAGAAATTTCTGAGAGGACCCGTTAGGAAAAGGTAACGCATTTCAAAAATACAGCAAAAAAATTACAATATGATAATAACAGTTTATATAAATCGCTGAACCGTGAAGTTCTATGCGGACTTATGAGGGGAGAGGGAATGGATGAGAGATCGGGAGGACCTTTATTGTGGAGAGAGAGAAGAGCGGGTCAATGTCCCTCCCCCCCATGTCCCCCAGGAATGTCCCTCTCTATGGGCTAAACTTGGACTTAAACGGCATCAGGAGTGTCGGTATTCATCTCAGTGAGCCCAAAAACTATGGGGTAGACACTAATATCTGTCGTCTTCGATAATTTTTAAATGCCACCCCCTTCCCACCCAAAAACAAAAATATTTCTTTGGGAGAAAATTTAAATATAATATGAATTCACGAAAAACAATCGAAATACCTGAGAATTCAATACTAATAAAATATTCAAAAAACTTCCCTATGAATAAATAGTCTTTTGTGTTTTATATGTGTGAGTGCTCAGTTTAAAACATCATTCAAACACAGCAGTGTTATAAACTAATGATGTTGTATCCAGACATCGCCGCACCCTCCTACCTCACTGATAACTAAAAATAAAGATGTTAATTCATTAAGCTCAAGATTAATGTTATCGAATAATTGTAGTGTGAAGGAGGTACTTAGCTCAAAAAATAAGTCCAAATCATCTTATGGTATGGAGGTGCGCTGAGCTTGAGATGTTCAAGTCAATTCAACATTGCTGGTTTGAACTCAAAATAGTGTCTTTTCCAGTGCTCTCATTCAAATTATGCTCCAAAAGAAAACATTGTGCTATTAAATAAATCAATCCCAGTGTAAAAACTCTCAGTCTCCACTCTTACTTCCTCTCCACCGATCGTGTTTCACGTGGGCTGCTTCATCGGGAGGAAGGTTAGCGATTAAACCTCAGGTCTCGTAGCGGGAGGAACTCGTAATCGAAGGATCCTACTGCTTGGTCATGCTTACCACTCCCCACAGTATTTTTTCCCAGATAGTAAGTCATGTGTATACCAAGTTTGGTTGAAATCTCTCTATGTATTTCAGAGTTATGCTGGAACATACATACACACAGATACATCCAATTTTAGATAGATAGATAGATTGACCTACTTGTTTCTTTGCTTCAGTCTACAGCCAGTAGGGTGTAACTAGCCTGCGTGCCATCTGCATGGGCAGATTTTTCTGGTAGTAGCAGACTGCATCCCGGCAGAGGGTGTGCATAGGGTTAAAAATGATGAAATGTTCTTTAAAATACTTGAATGGGACCTTCTTGTTTTAGCACTGAGGGTGAGAGAAGCTGAGAGATTCTTTCTTTTCATTGTTTATTGTTTATTGTTTAATTAGTTTTTTGATTAAACGCTTTATCGATTCTGCAAAGCGTTGTACAAAGCATTAAATAAAATAACATTTCAACATACAAAATTACAATAAAACATACTTTCAAAAAAGAACTATAAGACGAACTACTACACATACTAGGTTAATTAAGGACGAAGGAAAAAGGGAAGAAATACAATAGCTATAGTAAATGAGAGGAACATTAAGGGTAAGCACAAAAGGGCAGGAATTAATAGAAAAAAGGAAGACTAAAATAACTTTAGTTAAAATCAGCTTAAAAAAAAGAATGATAAAACTTTAGTTAAAAGCATCTTTAAAAAGGAAACATTTTAAGTTGCTTTTGAACGTTTTTAAAGTACTTTCCGTTTTTAGATACAGTGGAAGAGCGTTCCAAATCGTAGGAGCTGTTACGGAGAAAATGGAGGTTCGACGTGTGCCAATTATTTTTAAGGAAGGGATAACTAGATTAGACTGGGATATGGATCTCAAAGATCTCGGTGGGTCATAGGGAATCAGTACTCTATCTATGAAAGCTGGGGAATTAGTCTGCATAGTTTTGAATGTCAAAAGGGCTATCTTATAAGTTATCCTATGTGAGATTGGTAACCAGTGGGCGTCTTTTAGCAGAGGGGTAACATGGTCATACTTAGTTGCTCTGGAAATTATCTTGATGGCTGTATTTTGAATTAGCTGCAGACATTTCAAATCTTTGTGATATATACCTTTTAAAAGCGAATTGCAATAATCTATTTTTGAAATTATGAGTGAATGAATCAAAATGTTGAGAGAACTGGTGTCAAGAAAAGGGGCCAATGATCGAATCATTCTCAGTTTGTAAAAACAGTTTTTAACCAGAGCACTTATTTGTGGACGGAAAGTAAGCTTATTGTCTATAAGGACCCCTAAGATTTTTATAGTTGAGGTTGTTATGAGAGGTATGTTATCGATGATAATTGGAGAGATTAAGTGAGCTCCCTCTTTACCGGGGAATAGAAGAGTGTTAGTTTTTGAGATGCTTAAAGAAAGCTTATTAGAATTTAACCAATCGTGAATTTTACTTAATTTATTATTGATTACCTGAATCTCGGAATGATTAGTTGGTTCAATTGGGTGCAATAGTTGGAGATCGTCAGCGTAAGCGTATACTGTGAACCCGATCGATTGGCAGAGAGTCAGGAGCGGGGACAGATAAATATTAAATAATAATGGAGATAAGATGGAACCTTGAGGGATACCAAAGTTTGAATGTTTAGGGTTTTGATTTTGAGTTATTATATTGAACTGTTACAGCTCGATCGGAAAAATAGGATTGAAACCATTTGAGGGCTTGGTCAGCTATACCTATAGAAGAAAGACGTTGTAGTAAAAGATGATGGTCAATAGTGTCAAATGCTGAAGCGAGATCTAATGAGACAAGAAGAACGGATTTGTGGTGATCAAGATAGTAATTTATGGATGTTGTGAGACCGAGTAATGAGTACTCTGTGGAATGGTTTATGCGAAAACCGGTTTGATTCGGATGAAGTACGTGTGTTTTGTCGACGAAATCAGTCAGTTGTTGAAATACGATTTTTTCCGTTAATTTACACAAAAAAGGGAGATTTGCTATTGGTCTGTAATTAGAACATTTGTCGAGATTATTTTTAGGGTCTTTGATGATTGGAAATGTGATAGAATGTTTCCAATCAAGAGGGATTCTAGCTGTAAACAGACTAGTTTGAATAATTTGTAGAATATAAGGCCCAAAGACATTGAAATGACGTTTCAGGAAAAATGGAGGGATGGGTTCTAATTTGGAGCCTTTAATGTTGATGCCATGTAAGATATTTTCTAAAGCTTTCAGAGTTGGGGGAAGAAATTTAGATAATGTGGTGTGAAATGTTTGCGACTTAGTTAGCGTATTGTCGTTTTTGGAAGGGCTAGATAAGTTGGTAACAGTGGATATTTTATTAGAAATTTTGGATCTGATCAAGGTAATTTTTTCTTGAAAATAGTTGGCTAAGGCTTGAGCTGTAGGAGTATCTTCAGTTAAAATTATTTTTTTATTTTTGAAAGTAGTAAGTTGTTTGAGGATTTTAAACAGAGCCGATGAGTTTTTGGTTGCAGAAATTTTTCTCATGTAAAATTGTTTTTTAGTGTTGTTAATTGATTGCCGATAATATTGTGATTTTTTATTATAATTGTCTAAATTTTCATTGGTAGGATTAGATCGCCATTTACGTTCGGCTGATCTCAAGTGTTTTTTTAAAAGGCCTAAAGAAGCATTAAACCAGGGGTTTCTTTGTTTTTTAGGAGAAATTTTTCGGGTTACTAGTGGAGCTATTTTGTCAAGTAGGGATTTGCACGCCTTATTCCACATGCTTACTTGTTCGCTGAGAGTTTCTGATCTAAATTTTTCTGAGTCTATAATAAATTCTGTTGGGACGAAAGAATGATCTATATGTTGAAAATCTCTTACTGTAATGGTTTTAGGGGTGTAATGAGGAGCTTTGACAGATGGGAGTGATAAATTAGTTTGAATCAAATAATGATCGGACCAGGGGACTTGAAGTGAGATGGGTTTAGAAAAATTAGAGCTTAATATACTCGGAACAAGAATTGCGTCTAAAGTATGGCCATGGTTGTGGGAGGGGTCCGAATTCAATATTACGAAACTGAGATCATTGATGTGAGTTAAAAGATCAGAGGTAATAGGATTAGAAATATCATCGAAGTGGACATTGAAATCACCGAGTAGGAGAGGAATATGAGAGGTGGTTGAAAAGTCAGAGATTATGGTTAATAGTTGAGTTACCATTGATTGACTAATTGGAGGAGGAACGTATAATAATAGTAGGTCTATTTTTGGTTTTGAATTAACTTTAACTTGTAGAGATTCTATAGTGTTGTTATTGTTTTGAGAGATTTCTATTACTAAAGATAAACTTTTTTTAAATATTATTGCTAAACCTCCACCTTTTTTACCAACTCGGTGATTATATTTGAAATTATAACCTTCAGGACTAGCGTAGGACAGATAAGCCTCATCTCCTTCTGAGAGCCATGTCTCTGTAATACAGAGAATGTCTAATGAATGTTCAATTATCAAATCTTTGATTACATGATGTTTACTACGTAAAGAACGTACATTAATTAAAGCCATGTTAAGAGAATTATGAGAGGGGAGAGTCATCTCTGTGACTCCTGGCAGCTGTATCTCAGGCAGCCCCAACCCTTCTCTGCCGTTTGTATTTTTGTGTTTTTGCATCAGAAAGCTTCCTTCAAAGCCTGCTGAGACCTGAATAACCTGCCTTCCTGCACCCACCAGCCACTGCTTTCCTCAGCTCTCTGGAAAGGGGCCTTGTTGACACTCTTCTGGAATTGCACGCCTGCTGTTATGCCACTGTTTCAGAAACTTTGTGCTGTCGTTAGAAGAGACAAGGCACTGCTAGGTCTCTGGTATTTTCTTGCAGCAGGCAAAATATTTGTGCCTCCCAAATGACCTGGGTCAAAGCCTGCTGGTCCCACATAATGATATTCTATACTTGTGGCTTTTCATGAGACCTCTCCTCTGTCAGCTGCTGCTAATATATAGGCACCAGTTTTCTTCATATTGAGATTTCATTATCTATCTAAATGGGTCATTTCAGAACTGGCTCAGCCTGCCAGGGATGTACATTTACTAATTAGAGTTTTTATTTTACTTTAGGTATTTATACACTGCCTATCAAGGTTATCTAAGCAGTTTATAATCAGTTACTCAAGTATTATCCTGGTGGGCTCACAATCTAACACACCTGGGGCAATGGAGGATTGAGTGCCTTGCCCAGGGTCACAAGGAGCAGCACAGGATTTTAACCCACAACCTCAGGGTGCGGAAGCTGTAGCTCTAACCACTAGGCCACTCCTTCCTTTCAACAGAAGTAAAACCCAGATATCTCAATCCCTCCTCTTTTTTTCTGGATCCATATGATAACCTAACACCAGGTAATCCAATTTTTGTGAACTCCTCTACTCCTAACCTATCCATCCTTTTTCCTATTTTTCTTTCCATGATTAATTTTAGCAGCTTTATCCAATCAAATTGGTTATTAGTATTTTCAATTAAGTGCCAACCATTAGCCTACCTGGAATTTTTAACTTTTTTCCCCGTCTCTCCTCACTTCTTTTTTTTTTTTTTTTTTTTCTATTTGGACTAAATTGTAAGATCTGTGTGGAAGGGGATCTCTCTTACATGTACACCTTGTAGTAATAGTGACATTTCTCCAAAAACAAGCAGGATGAAAACACTACACTGATGGATGACATCATCAAACAGAGCTTTGTGTGGGAACCAATCTCCAATAACTTTGAGAAGCCATTGAAGGTGGTGCACTGTACATGTGCTACAAAGTAACAGGAGATTCTACCTTATCAAGACAGATACTCAAAGAAAACAGAAAGGTGACCAAGTGGTACTCAATATCTTTATTCTATGAAGACTCGACACGTATGTGTTTTGGCCTGTGGAAACTGGGTTAATCTCCATATCATGGACAAATTTTTTAGTGATCATTCTGATTGATGTGTTCGGTGAATGACTCAATTATCATAATTTTATAAGATAGAACAGTCAACATATACTGTATTGATCAAAGTATTAAAACTCCTGAGGCAAGCTGTGTCGAGTCTTCATAGAATAAAGATATTGAGTACCACCTGGTTGCACTGTGCATGTGAACACCTTCTTATCTGCTGATATCACATGGGACTAAGCCATGTGTCATGTAGATCTCCCCTTAGCTTGCATTTCCTTCTTGTTTTGTGTGGTTTTTGCATTAACTGTGTCTTGGTTTTGTGTTGTGTTCACACAGGTTCAGTCTCTACTATCCCTCTTAGTTCCTCAATTGGGTTTTTGACATTTTCCAAGTTTCCTTCTGTTCCACAGCTCATTAGGCTGCCTCGGGCTTTGAGCATCCCAGTCAGGGTATTTTTTTTCCAAAATTGACCATTTGATTTTGCCTCGGCTATTTTCCCAACATGTCCCTTAAGATTTTCACTGATTTTAAGAAGTGTACCCAGCATAACAGGACCATGTCCCTCAAAGACACTCGTATTTGGTGCAAGCAATTTTTGAGGCCTGACCATAATCCTTCTTGTAAACTCTGTACATAGATGTCAAGAAGGAGTATTAATTGTAAAGAATTATTAGGTGCAAAGCTGAGCAAACATATTTTTGGTACAGAGAAGTCTAGTCAATTGACTTTGGCATCAGAGGCATCGATCCCAATGACTCCCAAAACTGCACTGAACAGTAGGGATGCATCTACATTGAGGAGGTCTCTGCCTGCCTCAATATCAAGCATCAGTAGCAGCCAATGAAGAGAAAAAGTGATCTTCATCCTCATGCCACCAAGGGACTCTGTTGCCATGCTCCAAGCAGAGACCAAGAGATATCACCATTGGTCCCCCTCAAGGCACAGTGTTAGAGTACAGGAGCATTGAAGTCATTGATATACAAGAAGTAACATAGTAAATGACGGCAGATAAAGATCTGAACAGTCCATCCTGTCTGCCCATAAGTTATACTCATTAACAAATACATGATTAGATTAACTTGTCTCTTCTTTGATATTTCTTGGCTGTAGACTGTAAATCTGGTATTGTCCTAGGTTCCAAATACTGAAGTTGCCGTCCAAGCTCACTCCAGCCTATCCAATCATCCCGTTATTTACAGGACATCTACCATAAAATCTGGCCAGTAATATCCTCCTGTTCCATATTAATGGAGTTTACATTGATGCCCACCCCATCCCATCCCACACCGAATCACCATAGATTCTGCATCTGAGAAAATTCAGGACTTCATATTTGAAAGACCCTCCATGCTCTCTTCCACCAATCCAAACCAATTACAGATCTATAGCAAGCATTCCACTGTTTACCAAACTCTTGGAAGGATTGGTTAACTTAGAATTGGTGAACTACTTAGATAAATTTAATATCCTCAGTGAACACCAATCAGGATTTAGAAATGGTTTTAGTATTGAGACAATTTTAGCTTCAATTTTAAATCACTTTTATGGTCTTTTTAGTACAGGCTCTAGGGCCTTAATTTTACAATTGGATTTTAGTAGTGCTTTTGATTTGGTTGACCATGAAATAATGTCACACTGCCTGGATGCAATGGGACTCTCGGGAAGAGTCTGGAATTGGTTTCAGGGTTTCCTGAAGAAAAGATCATACCGAGTGCTGTGTGATGGAAAATTCTCTCAGACTTGGAGAAACCCATCTGGGGTACCTCAGGGATCCCCGTTGTCACCCACGTTGTTTAACATTTACATTTCACCCTTAGGACATCTATTACAGAAGATGCACTTAAATTTTTATATATATGCAGATGATATTTCTATTTTAATTCCTTTAAATAATATAACAAATTAAATCTTAGAACAAATTTCTCAAATTATGATTGAAATAGAACAATGGACAATCAATTTCAAATTGAAGCTAAATACAGAAAAGACAAAAAGCTTTTCAGCAAGTCCAAATGACAACATAACTAGGACATCGCTCCATCTAAATGGTCATGACTACTCAATCTCAAAATCTATAAAATATTAGGAGTCACATTAGACTCTCATTTAACTATGGTAGAACATACGAATTTAGTGGTGAAGAAGTGCTTTTTTGCACTATGGAAATTAAAGATCATCAAAAAATATTTTGACCCTTTATCTTTTAGACCACGGTGTCCAACCTTATGGCTTCCCTGGGCCGCATTGGCCGAAAAAAATGTTTCTGGGGCCGCACAAACTCACAAATGCTGCAGCAAGACAGAGGAGGGGGCCGGCAAGATGGTAAACACCTGGAGGCAGCAGAGGAAAGCACTGCATAGCCCTCGACCGGGGCCGTGCAAAATACTTCACGGGGCCACATGCGGCCCCTTTAGACTATTGGTGCAGGCACTGGTATATTGGACTATAGCAACATTATTTATTTGGGAGTACCAAAGAAAATTGAGAATAGTGCAGAATACGGCTGTCCATCTGATATTTGGGCTGAGGAAATGAGATCATGTCAGCCCTTATTACCGAATGCTGCACTGGCTGCCAGTGGAGGCACGAGTAATATTAAAGTTTTCTTGTATTTGTTTTAAGCTGGTATGGGGATTGGCCCCTACCTATCTTTTATCTCATTTCGTGCTATTCAGCACTGCGAGGATAACCAGGAACTGTAGTCTATTTGCCTACCCAAAGATCACTGGTTGTAAATACAGGCCTTATTTGGATAGGAGGCTTGCATTTAAAGCAATTAAACAACTGTCCTGGTTGGGTAATTATATTAGTGGTGCCATGCTGTCTTATAGCGCATTTTGAAAAGAAATTAAGACTGTACTATTTAACAAATTCATCTCTTAACCAAAGTTTTGTTTTAACAAAAAAAAAGATTATATTGTCTGTCTCTAGGTAACATGTACTTTTATCATTAATATTCAGTATTTCGCTGGCTGTCCAGTTTTTCTTCTGTGTAAACCGCCTAGAAATCATCTGATTGTGGCGGTATAGAAGAATAAAGTTATGTTATGTTATGTTAGTCTTGTATAGCGAGTCATCTTGACTTTGGGGCTCGATCCGGTTCAGCAATGCTGCTGCTGGGTGGGCCTGTGTTCAAAGTGGGTAAACCTGTGACCACTCATGGCTATGCCACTGGGGCAGAGCTTGTGTGTGGGATGGTACACCGACCTTAGCATGTAGGACATTGGCGCGCTGACAATTCTGCTCGGTCAAATGTGTGCAGCGACAAGTGTGTGCATGAAGGGAATGGAATTGTCGGGGTGTAAGTGTAGTGGTGGGGGGGTTTGCGGCAATCTTTTAATTTAGAGCGCATCGGTATTGAGCACCCCCCCCCCAAAGAGCGCGAGAGTGTGTTATTGTAAAAGGTTCCCCCACACACCTGCGTCGGCGCAGGAGCACGAGCTGTAATCGAGTTCTAAGTATAGTGGGGGATTCCCCACACTCACACCCTGAATGAGAGTGCAAACCCCCCCCCTGAATGATAGTGGGGGGTTCCCCCCCCCCCCCCGAGAGCGGAAAACGGAAAAAATAGGACGGCATACATGTGTCCTATGTGCAAATGTTGGGGCTGAATTGAAGGCGCGCCATTCTCCTGCGTGCATTTGATGGGTCACCATGTGGGATATAGGCAGGGCCCCTATTTCTATGTGTACCTTACAGAAGTTAAGCACATTCAGGTGCCTGCACTTATGCCAGCTCCATGGCTGGTGTCAGTAGCATAGTAAGGGGGGGGTCGGTACACCCCAGGTGTTATCTTGATGAGGGCGCCAGCACTCCTCCTCCTTCTCTCTATCCCCCCGCTCCTACTCCACCCCACCGCATGCGTGCCTTCACTCCCCCTCCCCCCCAGCACCTCTATCTCTTTGCAGTCACGGGCAGCAACTCCAACATGTTGCTCGCGTCGGCTCTCCTTCTGACATCACTTCTGGGTCCCGCGCCTAGGAAGTGACGTCAGAGAGAGAGCTGACGTGGGCAGCGAGTTGGGGATGCTGCTTGCGCCAGAGAAGTTAAATGGGGTATGGGGGAGGGAAGCGGTGCACACATGGTGGGGGGGGGGGCATTTCACCCTGGGCACCTTTCACCCTTGCTATGCTACTGGCTGGTGTAAATTCAGGAATCCAAATTTTAGGATACTAGGTTCTGCTAATATTCTATAGGGAAACCTACAGTAGGTGCCAATATGTTCCTGCCACACGCCTTTGAGACACCTGAACGTAGATGTTCAGTTATAGAATTGCTGCCAACCAGGTGACAAGTGTGGCGCAGTGGTTAAAGCTACAGCCTCAGCACCCTGAGGTTGTGGGTTCAGACCCACACTGCTCCTTTTGACCCTGGGCAAGTCACTTAATAGAAACATAGAAAAAATGACAGCAGAAAAGGGCCAAAGCCCATCAAGTCTGCCCACTCTGGTGACTCTTCGCCTTGAATTTGTTCACCACCCTCTGCCTTTACATCATTAGAGATCCCACGTGAATATCCCATTTATTTTAAAAATCTGTCACGCTGTTGGCCTCAATCACCTGCAGTGGGAGTTCGTTCCAATGATCGACCACCCTCTCGGTGAAGAAATACTTTCTGAAGTCACCATGAAATTTTCCTCCCCTAATTTTCAGCCGATGCCCTCTGGTGGACGAAGGTCCTATAAGACGAAAGATATCCTCTTCCACCTCGATACGGCCCGTAATATATTTAAATGTCTCAATCATGTCCCCTCTCTCTTTTTGTTCCTCAAGTGAGTACAGCTGCAATTTATTCAGCCTTACTTCATACGGGAGATCCTTGAGCCCCGAGACCATCCTGGTGGCCATCCGCTGAACTGACTCTATTCTCAGCACATCTTTCCGGTAATGTGGTCTCCAGAATTGAACACAATATTCCAAATGAGGTCTCACCATGGATCTGTATAATGGCATTATGACTTCTGGCATCCTGCTGATAAAACCTCTATGGATGCAACCCATCATTTGCCTTGCCTTGGAGGAAGCCTTTTCCACTTGATTGGCAGTTTTCATGTCATCACTAATGATTACTCCTAAATCCTGTTCTTCCGTGGTCCTAGCTAAGGTCTCACCATTTAACGTGTAAGTCCTGCATAGATTTCTTTTACCCAGGTGCATCGCTTTACATTTTTTAGCATTGAAGTTGAGCTGCCAAGTCAATGACCATTGTTCCAATAGTAGTAGGTCCTGTGTCATACTGTCAGGCATAGTGCTTTTACCTACTATGTTGCACAGTTTGGCATCGTCGGCGAACAATGATATTTTTCCTCTGAGCCCTTGGGTCATATCACTTATGAATATGTTGAATAGGATTGGACCCAAGACCAAGCCCTGTGACACTCCACTAGTCACATCTGATGTTTTGGATAGGGTACCATTTACCATTACCCTCTGAAGTCTACCGCTCAGCCAATCCTTAACCCATGCAGCTAGTGTTTCCCCTAATCCCAGCGATTTCAGCTTGTTCAATAACCTGCGGTGTGGGACGCTATCAAAAGCTTTGCTGAAGTCCAAATACACTACATCCAGGGACTCCCTGGCATCTAGTTGTCTTGTTACCCAGTCGAAGAAGCTAATCAGATTTGATTGGCAGGACCTGCCCTTGGTAAATCCATGTTGATGGGGATCACGTAGATCTTCTTCATCCAGGATTGTATCAAGTTTCTGTTTGATCAGTGTTTCCATGAGTTTGCATACTATGGATGTGAGACTCACCGGTCTGTAATTCACCGTCTCTGTCCTGCAGCCCTTTTTGTGGAGTGGAATAATGTTAGCTGTTTTCCAGTCCTGGGTGACTCTTCCCGTGCTTAGGGAGAGATTGAAGAGCATGGATAATGGTTCCGCCAGGACTTCACTCAACTCTCTGAGTACCCTGGGGTGTAGGTTGTCTGGTCGCATGGCTTTGTTTACTTTGAGTCTTGAAAGTTCGCAGTAGACGCTACTGGGCATAAACTTGAAGTCTTGAAGCGGGTCTTTCTGGCTTTCCCTTGTCCGTAAATGTGGACCGGATCCCGGCGCCTCACAGGTGAAGACCGAGCAGAAGTATTCATTTAGTAGTTCGGCCTTAGTGGAATCCGATTCTGCATTATTCCCGTCCGATTTCCTGAGTCGTTCTATCCCATCTTTGTTTCTTTTCCTGTCACTAATATACCTAAAGAAGGATTTATCCCCTTTCTTAATGTTCCGCGCTAGATTCTCCTCTATTTGGAGCTTGGCCTCTCTGACTGCCTTCTTGACAGCTTTAGACCTGTCCAGATAGTCTTCTTTTGCCTCCTGCTTTCCTAAATGTTTGTAGGCAATAAATGTTTTTTTCTTCTCCTTAATGAGGTCCGAAATTTCAGTACTGAACCACTGGGGTCTTTTGTTTTTCCGACTTTTGCTGACTGTTTTTACATAGCAATTTGTTGCTTCATGCAGGGTGGATTTCAGAGTCGACCACATATTCTCCACGTTGTCAGTTTGTGCTTGGTTTTGCAGCTCCCGATGGACAAAATCTCCCATGCGTTCGAAGTCTGTGCCTTTAAAGTTGAGGACTCTCGTCACTGTATTCGATCTAGAGAAACCCCACCTGAGGTTAAGCCATACCATGTTATGGTCGCTGGAGACCAGCGTATCTCCTACCGATACTTCTGTGATGCTGTCTCCGTTGGTGAGTACCAGGTCCAGTATCGCCTGGTTTCTAGTGGGCTCCAGTACCATTTGTTTGAGTCGTGCACCCTTTATGGAGGTTAATATTCTTCTGCTGCCAGAGGTAGTCGCAGAGAGTGTGTTCCAATCTGCATTGGGCATGTTGAAGTCCCCTAGCAGAACTGTGTCCCCGCGCAAAGTGATGTTCTCTATATCCTCGATCAGTTCTATATCCTTGTCTTCCTGTTGTCTAGGAGGTCTATATACCACATCAAGGTATAAGCATTTTTCGTTCCCTCTGGCCAGGTTCACCCAGAGGGATTCCCCGGAGTATCTAACATCTGTGATTCTGGTAGTCTTGATGTTTTCTTTAATGTATAGTGCTACCCCTCCTCTTAACTTTCCCTCTCTGTCTCGACGAAGCAGGTGGAATCCCCTCATTGCCCCAGGTACATTAGATAGACTGTGAGCCTGCCAGGACAGCTCACCTGGGAGAACAGTATTGAAAATTGAATGAATGAGTGAATAAAAGTGTGAAAAGTTTCAGCTTCTGATAACCAGAGCTGGTATTGTGACATCATAAAGCCTCATTCCACCAATGCCTAAGAGCCAACCTCATCTGTGATGTAACA
The DNA here is from genome assembly GCF_902459505.1 of Geotrypetes seraphini. Taxonomy (NCBI): domain Eukaryota; kingdom Metazoa; phylum Chordata; class Amphibia; order Gymnophiona; family Dermophiidae; genus Geotrypetes; species Geotrypetes seraphini. The sequence goes on from NC_047091.1 coordinate 110,466,792, forward strand.
ATGGCTTGATTGTCCTATACTTGACTCACTTTCACTAGATTTTGATTTCTAGAGTTAAAGCTACAGCCTCAGCACCCTGAGGTTGGGGGTTCAAACCCATGCTGCTCCTTGTGACCCTGGGCAAGTCACTTAATCCCCTCATTGTCCCAATACATTAGACAGATTGTGAGCCTGCCAGGACAGACAGGGAAAAATGCTTGAGTACCTGAATAAATTAATGTAAACTGTTACCTGGGAGAACAGTATAGAAAATTGAATAAATAAATAAGAGGATCTAGTAAGGATTGTCCCAACATGTAATTTGTCCCCTTTGTGTCAAGGATGGCTTAATTTTCTGGGCCTCAGCCACATCAACATCTTTATTTGGGGCTCCATTTACAGAAGTCTCATCTCTACACTTCTGTTGCCAGAGGTGAATTGTCAAGGCCTCTGGAAGACAATGGATAATTGTTGGACAGAAGACAAGATAAAGGGCTAGTTTGTTTTCTCACAACAAATACCTTCTTGTCCAGTTAGAACCTTGTAATCCCATGCATAGACTAATTTCTGTACATAGAACCATGTAATTTCTTATGGAATGAAGGAATGGTTAAGTTGCAATAAATCCTCATGAGTGTTGTAACATCTACATGTCAGATAGAACCCGGAAGTCATCGGAGTTAAAAATACTGAAAATTGTCACTTAGAACCCTGTGATTCTAAGGTTGCGACCTGTTAACTGTATTAAATGTATGTTAGCCTGCAATCCATCCTGAGCTCTTTGGGGGAGAATGGGATAGAGAATGAATTAACTAAAACCAACATCTTTTTACTTGGGAGGGTCAAACAAATCAAACTCTTTCCCTGCCCCTTGTCTCCTTTTTTCCTGATTCTGTGGGGGGAAAAAATTTTCTAGGGTCATGGCCCCTTTGGTTCATCCTATGTCTCAGTTCCTCTGATTTATCTCTCTGCTCCACAGCCACCGAGTTTATTTTAAGGTACTTCAGATCTCGAAATTGATCCGGCTACGATGGCAAAGGCAGGGAGAGGCACTGTTTCTCCTCCTCCCAGTGTAGCAGCTCAGAATTGCTCAAGATGTCATTTCTCTCCACAGATAATGTACTCTGGTTGTCTGCCTGTCTTTTGAGAGGTGAGAGCAGAAAGTCTAGCGCCAATGTACTGATAACAAGAGCAGAGCATGATGTCCGCTGTAAGTGTCCCTTCCCTCTTCATTTTTTAAATACAGAATCTGTACAAACTAATTAACCCCTCCCTCCTTTTACTAAACCGCAATGGCGATTATTAGCGTAGGGATTTGCGCTGAATGCTCTGTGCTGCTCCTGACGCTCATAGGAACTCTAAGAGCAGCGGGAGCATTCAGCATGGCTCCCTGTGCTAATAACCGCTATCACGGTTTAGTAAAAAAGGAGGAGGGGCGTTTAAATGTTAGTGATGTTTTTTATATTTGCAACATTGTGTCACCAGGAGTCATCATGCCAACTACTTTCACTCTTCTACTAGTTGGGCAAAGTGGTCTCATCATGCCAACCCAAAGGGACATAGCTCTATGTGTGTGGCATCGCTTTGTGGCAGAACTCACCCTGTGTACACCTGAAAAGCTACCTTTATCTGTCTTTCTGTGGTTCCTTACATAACATAAGAACAGCCATACTGGATCAGACCAATGGTCCATCTAGCCCAGTATTCTGCTTCTACAGTGGCCAATCTAGGTCATAAGTACCTGGTAAAACCCCAAATAGTAACAACATTCCATGCTACCAATCCCAGGGCAACATTGACTTCCCTCTTGTCTGTCTCCTTGGGGGAGGGTAATACAAATCATTCTTACAGAAAGTGTATAATAGTCCATATACAATTAAAATAGATATTAGTGATGCCACCAATTCCCAGTTTGACTGTTGATAGCTGATATCTTAAAGAAGAGAAAATAATGATGGTCAGTGATGCCCTAACTTTGATCTCTGCTTCCTGCTCCATTTGGCTCAGGAATTTGTCTCCTTTTCTCTTTTCTTCCCTGCAGAATTTCTGGGCCTCAGGGACTCAGTGTGTAGCTAAGTGTGACCACACTAAGCCAAAAGCACCTGAGGAATTGTGCTTCCGAAAAGGTGACATCCTTACCATTGTGGAACCATGTGAGGTGAGGGGATGAAAGCTTTCTCTTCCTTTCTACTAGCAAAGACTTTCTTCATCTTCTGGTATACCTGACACTGGACCATATTTACTAAATGCAGTCCTTCAACTAGATACTCATGTTTACTTTCCCTTTGTATATGTAAATGTACAGAATACAAGCATCTATGCATATAAGTGTATGCATAGTACCTAAGCACTGTCACAGTGCATTCTCACTCTTTGTGCATCCAATATTTATGATTTCACCTATCCGCGTGCGCATTCCAAAATTGGCCTCTTTTGCTTTCACTTTCACTTCAGAAAATGGCCATCAAGCGTCCAAGGAGTGAGTTGCAAGAAAGAAACATGTTACTTCTATAAGCAGTACTGCAAATACAAAATATTTATGTTTGCAACATTCTGAATGTTCTGTGTGGTTTTTGTCAAGTGCTGGCCCATGCAAGAACTTACCTTGTATTTCCTATAGGATCCATTATTCACTTTCTGTGATTTTGAGGAACCATATGTATGGCTGGAACCTAATATCTATTTTCCCATAAACTCAATGTTTCGTTATTCATGAATCTGCGATTTATGAAGATTTTCAGGAACCATACTGCTGTGAATAGCGAGAATGCACTCTGCATAACAGCATATGGATGTAGCAAGGGGATACACACTAGAGAGTTGCACGGGGACAGAAATCCCACCCATCCTCGCCCGTCCCCACCAGGATCCTCTCCGTCCCCACCCGTCCCCATCAAGATCCTCTCCGTCCCCACCCGTCCCCGCAAGGAATTACCTCCATCCCCGCCCGTCCCCATAAAAAGCAGCAATTGCTTCTGACAGGATCATCAATTCCACAGTTTCTTTTGTGTTTGCGCTGCTGTTTTCCTTGTGGAATCTCTTTGGTGGAACCCTTTGTTTGTTTTCTGTTCAGGTAATTAACTTATAAACCCCCTCTTTTACTAAGGCTGACGTGTCCTTATATTATATAGACGAACCCTGCTTCCAAAGCCTTCCATCCCCGTGGGAGTCCCGTTGGCTAGAGGGGGGATCCCCGTGGGAGTCCCGTGGGCCAGAGGAGGGTCCCCGTGGGAGTCCTGTGGGTTAGGGGGGGATTCCTGCGGGACCCCCAGGATTCCCGCGATCCCCGTTCCCGTGCAGACCTCTAATACACACGGGCGGAACACAATGGGTAATGCAGGGGGATACTTACAAACATGCTGATACTAGATTATGCTAGTATTCTGTAACAATCCGGGTGCCCAGTTGCCTTTATACAATAGGCTTTCACCAAACAGCACAGGGGCAAATAAATGGAGGTGCCCATTTGTTGAATTTCCTCCTAAAAACTTGTATCAAAAAACTTGTACTGTACTATGGCAAATTGTAACCTGTTAACGGTATATTATATATGTTAACCTGTAACCCGCACGGAGCTCTTTGGGGAGAACGGGATAGAAAATGAATTAAATAAATAAATACAGGTCCCTTAAATAGAAACTAAGGAAAACCCTTTGGTGCACTTGGTCTCCTGTCATTTACTCGCCTTCCCACTTCTAAAGACCTCTCTCATCTCCCACCTGGATTCTTTTTCCAGTCTGTGAAGGAAGTGCAGTCAATTCTCGATTTAATGGACTCCGATTTAACAGATTATCGGATTTAACGGACAAATTTAATGCAGTTCAATGCTCTCCTATTGTTTTTAAATGTAAGTTGCCAGCGTCTATGTGTGCATTATAACGACAGAGCTGTACGTGACCAAGCAGATTCAAATGGTACAAAACGCAGCAGCAAGATTTCTGCTGGAAAAATCGAGGCAGACGCATGCCACCCCACTCCGGAAAGAGTTCCACTGGCTCCCAGTTGAAAGCAGGGTGAAATTCAAGATCTTGTTGCTGACATACAAAATCATTCATCTCTCATAACCACAATATCTAGTAGCCAGACCATATTAAGAACATAAGCAATGCCTCTGCTGGATCAGACCAGGGGTCCATCCTGCCCAGCAGTCCGCTCACACAGCAGCCCATCAGGTCCAGGACCTGTATAATGATCTCTAACTATACCCTTCTATCCCTTTCTTCTTCAGGAATTCATCCAATCCCTTGTTGAACCCTGATACCGTACACTGTCCTATCACACCCTCTGGAAGCGCATTCCAGGCATCCACCACCCTTTGGGTGAAGAAGAGCTTCCTAGCATTGGTTCTGAATCTGTCCCCATACACTAGCACGTTCCCTGCGCTTGAGCCAAGAATGCCTGTTGGAAATACCCTCCTTCAGAGACATCAAATACAAAAGAGTTAATGATGGCTCCAAGGTGGTGGAACTCCCTTCAGACACTGAAAAGTTCAAGAAAGGGATAAAAACCATACTCTTCACAGACTAACTATATTGCAACATGGTGACCCATCAAATGCACGCAGGATAATGGCGTGCCGGAGATTTGCATGCCAGCGTGCACTGCACAGAGATCCAACAATTTTTTATTTTTGAGGGTTACAAAGTAACCCTGTTTTTTGAGGGGGGAATGACCTCCCACTACACTGAAAACATTCAGTTGCTATCTAGTGTTAGAATAAGGTTTAAATGATGATTATGGGAAAATTGTTGGGTCTCAGTGCGTGCTGGTGCGCGATTGTCAGTGTGCCATTGTCCTGTGCTCAATTGTCGGTGTACCATGTAACATAGAGGAGATAGCTGGCTAGTCCCCACAATAAATTTCTGGCTCATTTGCATATCATGAATATTTATATTTCCCATCTCATTTGCATATCATGTATAAATCTCATTTGCATATCATGCTCATATAACTGGCTTATTTACATATCATGAATATTCATATATTAACCAGCTCATTTGCATGTCATGAATATGCATACATTTTGTCATCTCATTTGCATAACATGAATATTAATATATTGTCTGTATCATTTGCAAAACATTCATATTTGCATATCATTTACATATCATGAATATTCATATATTTTCCAACTTATTTATTTTTATTTTTCTCATCTTTTATGGCTTTTCTTGCCTGGGACAATGTGTTAAGCTTTCCAGAAGATCATTTGAGATAGAGACAGTGGAACACTTTTTGTTTAGGGGGCCCATAAGCTCCTCATCAGACACCACCAAAGCTTTACCCTGACCCCACCCCCATAATAATAATAATAATAACAACCATTTTTCCATTCATTTTTCATATATACACACAATATAATCTTATTAACAACACATAATGGTTAACCACAAAATTAAACTACACGAAGCACACTGTATGCTTCACAACACTCATTCCTACCAGAACACCTGGCCTTGGTCACACATGCAGAACACAGATAACCCCTATGCAAACATAGTAACAGAATGGTCCATCCAGTTTGCCCTGTAATCACATACATTACAATTTCATGATTAAATTAAAATTTATTTTTCTTTGTTATTTCTGGGTCATAGACCTTAGAAGCCTAGCTGGTACTGTCCTTAGTTTCCAACTACTGGAGTTGCCGTTGAAGCTCACTCCAGTCTATCCAAACCATCTCCTCTACAGGATTCAGACAATAAAAGTTAGTCCATTCATATTCTAATTAGCGATCCTCTGTGTTCATCCCATGCTTTTTTGAATTCCATCACAGTTTTCCAATCTACCACCTCCCTCGGGAGGGCATTCCAGGCATCCACCACCTTCTCAGTGAAAAAGAATTTCCTAACATTACTCTTAAGTCTACCACCCCTCAACCTCAATTTATGTCCTCTAGTTCTACCAATTTTCCTTCTCTAAAAAAGATTTGGTCCTATATTAATACCTTTCAAATATTTAAATGTCTGTATCATATCACTCCTGTCCTTCTTCTCCTCCAGAGTATACATGTTGAGGTTTTCTAGTCTCTTCTCATACTTCTTTTGGCACAAATTCCCTACCATTTTTGTCACTTTCTTCTGGACTGCTTCAAGTTTTTTATGTCCTTGGCTAGGTACAGAATCCAAAACTGAACATAATCCTCCATGTGGGGCCTCACCAACAATCTGTATGGGGGCATCAACACCTCGTTTCTTCTGTTGGTTATGCCTCTCTCTGTACAGCTTAGCATCCTCCTGGCTACAGCCACTACCTTATCACACTGCTTTGTCATCTTCAGATCCTCTGACACTATCACCCTAACTGGGTCCCTCTCCCCAGCCATGCATATCAGCCTCTTTCATCCTAGCACATAGAAGACCACAAACTAAAAAGTACTAATATACAGAAATGAAACCCTAAGATGCCAGACTCTGCATGCAGTATAACGCCAGAGAAATAGAAAGAAATTAATTTCTTCCTGAACAGTGCAAAATATAGACAGCAGATATAAATTCTCAAAACTGACACATTGAAAATGAAATCATATTTCCTACCTTTGTTGTCTGGTGATTTTATTTTTCGACTCATTTTTCCCAGTCTATGGTTGCACTTCCTTCTGTCTGTGCTCTTAACTGTTTCCAGGGCCTTCTTATCCATTTGCTGTTTTTCTCTCCTTCTTCACTTTCTGCCCTGCATCCATCTTTATAGAACAAAAGACAAAAGACCCCCCCTCTCCTCAATACTGGGCAAGTTTCTCAAATAATATCATCATGTAACATTTAAAGGCTTTTAAATATTTAAATGTGCTCATAAGCTCTTCAGCAAGGCACCACAGCAGTGGTACAATGTTGCTGGAAAGGTGCTTGAATTTTAATCATAACACATTGCATGAAACAAGGATTCTTGCTTCTACTGGAGTGGCAAATGTTATGGCTCTACAAAAGCTTATCTGAAAAGGTCACTTCATGGCTCCAACATAGTCTGTATTTCACTAAGCTACATCAGGAAGCTGGAAGGATAAGCTTTTTATATTGATTTATTTGCAGTGTGCAGCACCTGAGTCCTTTGGTCTATACACTTGATGTTGAAAAAAGAGGGGGGGGGGGTCTTTTGTGTTTTGTTCTATTTTGAAAGTATTGCCCCCTCGAGTGGACTGTAATTCAAAATCCCCGGTCTGTTTGAATCAAACCTACATTCATCTTTGGCATTAACTTTTAACATTCAACTTTCTTCCATTTTTCTGCTTTCTTTTCAAAATCTATCTACTTTTCCATGTCTTACCATCCCTTCCCATCTATCCATATGTACCATCTTCTCCCTCTTTCTTCTCCCCTATTCCCATCTATCCATAAGAAGCATTTATTCTATCTCTCTTCCCTGCTACACCCATTGATATGCATCTCCTCCTTTCCTTCTCCATCTCTGTGCACAATATCCTCCCTCTCTATCCCTCTCCCATGGTCTGACATCTCTGTCTTCCTCCTTCTCCCCTCCTGTGGTCTGGCATCTCTCTTCTCTCCCATGGTCTGGCATCTATCTTCTTCCCTCCCTCTTCCCATGGTTCAACATCTCTCTCATTCTCTTCCCCCCTTCCCGCAGTCTGGCATATCTCTCGCCTCTCCTTCCCACAGTCTGACATCTTTCTTCCTTCCTTCTCTTCAATTCCCTTGCTTAGCATCTCTCTCTCCTTCCTCTTCCAGTGGCGACATATCTCTCTCGCTCTCCTTCCATCATCCTTCTCTGAAATCTGACACTTTCCCTTCTTTGAGGCATCTCTCCTCCCTCCCAGTGTAATATTTTTCCCTTCCTCCTCTCCACCACTATCATGTCCAACAATTATCCCTCTTTCTTCCTTTCCTCATCTATACCATCTCTCTTTCCCTCCCAATCCCTGCACCTATGTCCAATAGTTCTCTTTTTCTCTTCCCTCCCCCACCGGCAGCATTTCTATTTCCCTCCCCAGCACCCCACCCATGCAGCATCTGTCCTTTCCAATCCCCTCCCAGCCTGTGCAGCTTCTGTCCTTCCCTGCCTTCCCAACCCCCTCCCAGCCTCTGCAACTTATGTCCTTCCCTGCATTCTCAACCCCCTCCCAGCCTGTGCAACATCTGTCCTTCCCTGCCTTCCCAATCCCCCCCCAGCCAGTGCAGCCTATGTTCTTCCCTCCATTCCCAACTCCAGTGCCCCCTTCCCAGCAGAATCCTGTGGCATAACCTCTCTTCATCTCCCGACTCCCCCATCATCCTCATCCCCACCTCTGTAATTTTAAATCTTCAGCCATTGGCCACCAATCCAGGGCAAGCAGTTTATATTTGTTAATCTATAATATGTAATGTTCTCACATAAAGCTAATTTTTTTTGTGTGTGTGTATGGGGGGGGGGGGGGGGGGGTGTCAGGCATTTCAGTTTAATGGTAATTTGAATTAACAGACACCTCTTCCCCCCCCAATTAGTCCATTACATCGAGGATTGACTCAAATTTCATCTTATACATGAAAACTATAAAAATCACCTCTCTTCTCTGTCTTGTCCTCAGACCAAAGGCCAGTACAAAGCAAAACACAACACCACTGGGGCTGAGGGACTGCTGTTCACTGCTGCTGTGCGTGAGCGCGAGGCCATCCGAGTAGACCCAAAACTCAGCCTCATGCCGTAAGTGGATCTCATTCAATGTGTACTAGACAAAGTCCTGAGCCCAGGTATGCCCATGAAAGGTGCTTAGGGAAGGGCTACCCCTTGAATTCTTTTGTCTGGACAGGCTAAGCCAGTTTAGGTTTTGATCCCACTGCAATTCTGGCCTACAGAAACTAGATGTAATGGAGTGAAATCATAACTGTGTGTGATAGAGAATTTAAAGCCTAAACCTGGTAAGGGATATATCAGCTAAGGCTGCGGCCCACCATTGAATTTTATGCAGCCTATGAGACCATGGAAAGTATACACAGAGAAAAGTCATTAGCCAGAGTTCTGGCAATTTTAAATACTATATTCACAAATATTTTCAGAATAGCCTCTCTAGCAGTTTGCTTTCATAGGTTTTAATTAAATATTTATTTATCACAGAAAGTCTGTGGAGCTCGGTGCATTTCCATTTCTGACATTATATAATGTTGCAGCTCACCAGGGATAGTACTGCCATTCATGAGGCCCTCTGTGTATAAAGATTGCCCACCCTATGCTATTGCTTTGAATGATTGGGTATCACTAATGGTTGTGTGTATTTCTAAATCATCAAAGTGTACATGACCAATCAGGACTGCTTCAAGGGATGGGCAGAGTGGCATAGATGAGCCCCGGGTCAAAAAAATGAAGGTTATCACTCCCAGGGTAGTGGAGACTGGGCATCGGGTTACCAGACATCCGGATTTACCCAGACACGTCCTCTTTTTAAAGGACTTTCCAGTCATCCAGCTTTTCAAAACCTGGCACTTTGGGCATGAGTTTTCCCTTTTTCATCTTTTATACTTGCTATTTTTATTTTATTTTTCTTTACTTTAAGGTAATTCACTAACATTCTTCCAGCCTTATTCAAATTATCATAATACAATGCTTGCTGATAAAATAACTCTTTTTTAACTATTCTAGAGGAAATCTCATTATATTTATATTTGTTTTGCAATAATTCTTGCAACGGGCTTTGTTCCCATTTTAAAGATAATTTTAATTCTAAATCTTTAATCTTTTTCTCCAAACTAGAAAACTCCAATTTAATATTTTTGAAATTTTTAAAATTTTATAAAACATTATATTCTTCTGAGTTTGATTTGAATAAGGAAACTGAAGGAATTAAATTTTTAAAACTAATTGAAGGTCCGAAAATTCCTGATCATTTAAAAGATTCCCTTGAAAAGCCGATTACATTAAAGGAGATACAGACGGCATTGGAATCTCTTAGGGTTGTATCCGCTCCAGGTGGAGATGGTTTTACTGTTGAGTTTTATAAATCATTTCAAACTACATTATTACCTGAATTATTAAATTTATATAAATTTCAATTGAATAATAGTTGTATTACAGGTACCATGGCAGAATCTTTAACTATAGTATTGCCTAAACCAGATAAAGATCCTACTTTGGTTTCAAACTACAGGCCTATTTCATTAATTAATGTGGATGGAAAATTGTTGGCAAAGACGTTAGCTTTGAGGCTGGCCAAAGCTCTCCCATATATTATTGGAATGCATCAGACAGAGTTTGTTGCTCAAAGGCATTCTTCTAATACCACCAGATTGGCTTTTCATATGTTAAACTTATCAAAAACTTTAAAAGATCCAGCTTTCTCTGTATCACTTGATGCAGAGAAAGCTTTTGATCGTGTGGAGTGAACATTTATGTACCAAACAATGCAATGGTTTGGAATTGGTTCAGGTTTCATACAAATGATTCAGACCTTGTATAGCTCCCCTTCTGCTAAGTTGTATATTAATAATAAATTTTCAGAATGTTTTGGACTGCGGAGGGGAGTTAGACAAGGATGTCCGTTGTTTCCTTTGTTGTTTGATATCGTATTGGAACCCCTATTATTGGCTATACAACAATCAAAGGAGATTCAGGGTATTCCTTATTCAGGTCGGGAATATAAAGTTTCTGCATATGCAGATGATATTTTGCTTCATTTGAGGAATCCAGAATCTACCATTCTACGTTTATTAGAATTGATAAATAAATTTGGGAAAATATCAGGAAATAAAATAAATTGGGATAAATCAGAGATTCTTCCATTAAATATTCATTGTCAAAGAGGTTTATTTGATTCGTTTTCATTTACATGGAAAGATGAAGGTATAAAATATTTAGGAATTCGGATTCAAAATACAATAGAAGAAACGATGAAGGTAAATGAAAAATCTTTATTGACAAAAGTAACAGAGATGTGTGAACAATGGAATCCAATGCATTTGTCTTGGTGGGGGAGAGTTCAAACTGTAAAAATGATGATTTTGCCTGTAGTTTGCTATCAAATGAGTATGTAACCAATTTATTTTCAGGGGTCCTTTTATAAAAAATTAAATAGTATTCTAACAAAATTTATTTGGCTTGGGAAATCTGCAAGAATTGCTATGGTATCTTTACAAAAGCCAATTGCGGAGGGTGGGGTAAATTTTCCCAATTTTTATAGGTACCATCAAGCCTATATTATGCGTCGGGGTATGTTCTGGATCCTCCCTGAGCTCATGAAAGAATTTCCAGACTGGTTAGCATTAGAATGGCAGCTCATGTTTCCTTTGAGATTAAGTCATGTCCTTAGTATTAAAATGCCTAGGTTATATAAGGATCACAGAATATTAGTAGATATATGGAAAACATTAAGATATGTTAATGATTTAACGCTTATTCCAATATTTAAGTCAACGTATCAGACCATATGGCTAAACTCCAAGATTAAAATTGGCGGATATAAGGTCATCTGGAAATATTGGATGAAGGCAGGTATTCGTACTTTAGATGATGTTATTTCTAATGGTAAGTTGCTTGATTTTTCACAATTGAAACATAAATTTGATCTTAATAAATCACAAAACTATAAATGGTTGCAATTGAAGCAAGCCATTCAGTCAGGGTTCCCTGAATGGAAAAATCTTAGTGATAAGTACAGTTTGCCTTTCTTGTGTTTTCAGGTGGACTTTCTGGGACAACAGGCTGCTCAGTGGTACAAATTAATATCTGGATTTATGAATAAAAAACCCAAAAACTGGTCTACGGGACATTTGGAGCATTGAGATTAAGCATCAAATTAATGTGTCTCAATGGCCACAAATTTGGTCTTGGAGAATGAGATGTACAGTGTCTGCATCTATGAGGCAATCTTGGTTTTTTCTGTTACATTGAGCATTCTGGACCCCGGTGCATTTACAAAAATTGGATAACTCTAAGTCTAATAGATGTTGGCACTGTCATCTTGAAGCTGGTACATTGGATCATTTATTGTTTTTTTTCTCCTCTAATTTATAATTTTTGGAAATCTATTTGGAGTCAAATGAATAACTTACTTGAGAACCCAGTAGCACTTTCATATGATACGATATTGTTTGGTACATCAATGAGGAAAAAGAGTCAAATTTCCTCCAAAAATAATAAACTTTTACTCATAATGACAGAAGTTGCCATTCAACAAATTACAAGATACTGGAAAAGTTATGATAGATTAAGTTATACTTTTTGGTGGAATTCACTGTGTCATATTTTTAAAATGGAGAAGATATTAGCTATTCAGCAGCGACGTTATAAAAAATTTATTGGTGCTTGGGAGCCATTAACAAATTATTGTAAGGATTGATTATAATTAATAATTTATTTCTTCCCCTTTATTTTTGAAACATAGGGTGGGGGGAGGATGGGATTAATTTTAAATTTTCTGAAACTACAAGACTATAATGGAGGGAGGGAGGAAAAAGTATTATGATTTTAATATATGTAAGATTAATAAGTGATATTAAAGTATATATGATTGTATTATTATGTACTTGTTGAAAGTTTAAAAATGAATAAAGAATTATAAAAAAAAAACAAAAAAAACCTGGCACTTTGTCTGGGTTTTGAAAAGCTTTGAGCTCGGAGTCGCTTCTGGTGGAAACCTGCGCATGCAATGCAGTGATGTTGCACGTATGCGCACATGCATGTGATATTATCGCATCACACTCCAGCATGTTTGGAGGCCCTGCAAACATGGTTGCGAGCTTGAAGAGGAGAGGTTTGAGGATGCAGCTGGGGTAGAATAGGGCGTGACTTGGGTGGAACAGAGCAGGGCTGGGGGAATTGGGCGGGGCTGGGCCACATGTCCATATTTTATTGTTGTAAAATCTGGTAACCCTAGACTGGGGTGTATTGCATAGATGAAGGTAAGTCATATCATATGACTCATATGGGATTGGGTAACTTTTGTGAGGGCCTTATCAGACAGTCAAAGGCGGCTTTGGTGGTGTATTGAAAGGTTAAGTTTAAGGAAACACAGGGGTGTGCATTATTGGAGAAAGTGTGGGAGCATGATCTTGGGGAGAGTCTTGAAGAGGACGTGTGGGAAGCCTTTTGGGTTAAGTTAGAGAATAACACGGTGACAAAATTAATCACCGTTCCTGTCCCAGCGGATAACCGCGGGAAATAATCCCATGTCATTTTCTAGTGTCTATTTCAATCTCAATCCTTCTACACCAGCATTCTTCAAAGCAAAGCTTGCGGGTCAGTGGTTGTGGCCATTCATACTCTGATTCTTATGTGAGCCAAGGATAATGAAGCCATTGTGACATCACTAATGTTATTGGCTCTTAGGCACTGGTGGAATGAGGCATTATGACATCACAATATCTGCTCTGGATACCAGAGACTCATTCTGTAGAGTCTATCTCAACCTCAGTCCTTCTACACCAGCATTCTTCAAAGCAAAGCTTGCAGGTCAGTGGTTGTGGCCATTCACACTCTGATTCTTCCCTCTCTCCTTAAAGAATGACATGAAGATGGTTTACCGCGGTTATCCGCGGGGACGGGAAAGGTGATGAATTTTGTCACCATGTCATTCTCTAGTTAAAGTCTGCAGGCAATCCTTGTCAGCTTCAGTAGCTGAATCGCTTTTTTATGTTGCACATCAAGAGTTGTGGACTCCTTGTAAAGTCTCTTGGTTGTCTACTGGTGTGTTGTTCTTGCAGGTTGGGTAAAGGTACTTTTTTTATCAAAGGTAGGGTTACCAGATTTTACTACTGTAAAATCCAGCCCCATGGCCCCGCTCCCCAGCCCACCCATGTCACGCCCCATTCCACCTCAGCCTCACCCCCCAGCCCCTGCCCCCCTTAACCTGTTCTTGTGCTTGGAGCCGCGTGACATGATAATGTCACACATATGTGCGCATGTGCGTGACATCACCGCATTGCATCCGCCTATGTGCAGATGCCCTCCCGAAGTGGTCCCAAGCTGGAAGCGGGGTTTTGAAAAGCTGTCTGGCTGCCCGGACATGTCTTCTAAAAAGATGACATGTCCAGGTAAATCCGGACGTCTGATAACCCTAATCATAGGTTGTAGGAGTGTGTTAATTTGAAAACCTATTGGGGATCTAGTTTGGGAGATAACCCAGTGGCATTATCATATGATACTGTGCTATTTGGTATGGCAATGAGAGCAAAAAGTCAGATTTCTACAAACAATAACAAATTATTACTCATAATGACTGGTGTTGCCATTCAACAAATTAACGTATAATTGGAAAAACTGGAGTAGATAAAATTATAATTTTTGGTGGAATTCCTTATGTCATATATATAAAATGGAGAAATTTCTGGCAATACAGCAGGGTAGTTTCAAGAAATTTCAAGATGTTTGGGAGCCATTAACAAAGTATTTTACTGATTAGATGAAATTTTCTTTTCCCTTAAATTTACAAGTTCAATTATGAGGGAAGGGGGGGGGGGGAGAATATTATAGTTATGTATTGTATAAGTATTGATTATTTGTTAGGTAAGGGGGGAAGGGGGGGAGTTAAGTATTTATCACTGTTACCATTGATGATTATTAAGTGATATAGATATTGTTAATTTGTTTGGACATTTTATCACACTTATTGTAAGTTTGAAAATGAATAAAGAATTAAAAAAACAAAACAAAACATGCACACGGAACTTACATATAAAATAATTGTTTTATGGTCTGCAGCTTTGCCTCCCCTGATGCAGAGGTTATTTGATATCCTTATAGGTTTGGCATTACAATATATTTTATATGTGAAAGGATAATACAGCTTTGTTAGTTAATGCTTGGTGGGCTTGGCTATGCCTTATAAGTAAATATGAAGAACTTGCTGCTTTTAAGAGGGGATGGGTCTGCCAGTTTATGAGGGTTTGGGCTTCTTTGGATGTTTTTTGTTCAAAAATTAATGTGTAGTTTGTTGGGGTTTTTTTTTTGGGGGGGGGTTTGTTGTTTGTTTGTTTTTGCTGGACTCCTACAAGTTTCAAGTTTTATTATTTTTGTTTTATTATTTTTAATATACCGACCATCAGCATGTATCTGGCCGGTTTACAATGCTAAAAAAAAATAAAATAAAAGCTAAAATAATAATTATAGAAGGGGGAAGAGTGAACATTAAAAAGACAATTTACAAATACAAACATGAACTTGAGGGTAATAAGGGAAAGGGAGGGTCAATAATTACATTATTAACAACAAAGTTTAAAAGAAAAGGGAGGAGGGGTGATATAACATCAGGAATGGGGATTGCTTCTTAAAAGCAGTTGAGATTAATTTTGCTAGCTTTTGGAGAGAAAGCATTTAAAAGTTGTAGTATGCGTCTTGAAATAAGAATGGTTTTAGTTTAGTCTTGAATTTGTCAAGAAGATTTTCATGGCGGAGTTGAGGTGGCATGGCGTTCCATAAAGTTGGAGCAACTACAGAGAAGTTAGTTTTCCTAGTGTAGTAGAATTCTTTGATGGAAGGGACGGTCAGTAAGTTCTGATCTGCTGATCTAAGGGTCCGAGAAGGGCAGAGAGGGATGATGAGTTTGTCGAGAAAAGGTGGAAGACGCGAGAGTTTGATTTTAAAGACCAACATTGACTTGTAATGGCTTGTATTGTTTTGAGGAGGGATGGGAAGGGATGTTTTCTGTATTGTATTGTTTAATAAAGATATTTAACAGAAGACCTCCAGTAAACAAATCCTGCAAAAATCAAACGCATTCCAGATCTATAGAAAACCTGTCACCATAATAGAAATAGAAACTGAAACTATGCACCTGTCCCTCACCATGTCCAGCTTCTTTCCTCTCTCTTCCCTTTCTCCAGCACCTCCACCCCTGGTCCAGGCTCTCTCTTTGCCCTCCACCAAGCCGCCAGTCCAACATTTCTCTCCTGCTTTTCCTCAACTTTGCTCCAGGTCTCTTTGTTTCCCCTTCCCTCTGCTTCCACCCACCCACCCCGGTCCTACATCCCTCCCTTTCTTTTTGCTCCAGGTCTGTCTCTTTCTTTCTCTACTTCTCTCTGCTTCCTCTCCTCACATCTTCCCTATTCCTTTGCTCCAGGTCTCTCTTGTTCTGTCCTCTAATCCCCCCCCCCCCAGTTCCAACATTTCTCACCCTCTGGGGGATCCAGCATGTCTCTAAATCCTCCTCCCTTCTCTCTCTCCAAACTTGCAGAAGCCGACATCTCTCTGCAACCCCTTGAAACCTGCAGGGGCTCAGCATATTTCTGCACCTCCCCCTTCCCAACCTGCAGGGGTCTGGCCTCTCTCTGGAAACCTCCCCCCAGCCTCAAAATATGCATGTATTGCTGGTAGAGCAATTTAAACAGGCTGCCTCTCTCCGGGCTCATCTGGGTCTTCCTGTGCTGCATCCAGCCTACAGGAAATTATATTGTAGAGGTGGGACGCGGCACAGGAAAGACCCAGGTGGGGTCGAGCAGAGAGAACTGGTTTCAATCTCTGCCTCTACCTAAAATCCATGCATGTTTTGAGGACCACAGTGGAGGAGGAAGGACACAAGAGATACTGGGCTGGACGGGAATGAGAGATCAGTGAGATGGCTGATCCATGAGCAGGATCCCAATGGCTAATGTTTGTGGGTAGTGAACGGAGGTTTACCACTGTGGTGGCCCCAACCATTGAGTTGCCCTGGGCATTTTGCCGGGTCACTTTGGCAGGTAGTACAGCCACGAAGGGCACAAAGGAGATGGGAGTGTAAAAATCACTCAGTCCATTTTCTCCTCAGCAGTGGTCAGAGTGGGGGCACTAGTACACAGGGCACAAGGGAAATTATTACCCTACATTTCCCTTGTGTCCTGTGCAACACAACCACTAGCACCCCACCCTGTCTATTGCACTATGGCTAGCGCAGGGGAGAAAATTGGACTGAATTAATTTTAAAAATCACTCCCCATCCATTTTCTCTGTGGTTGCCACAGCACAGTGGGCATGTTGCAATTCCATCTTCAGATGCTCCTGGGTCAATGTAACTGCACCATCGTGGCCTGAGTACCAGCAGTTTCCACATTCCACACTGTATGTTACGATGAAGTAATTTGAAAATTGGTTGGACTTGGCA